>NC_067430.1:2638571-2941785 GCF_009764475.1 Pristis pectinata
AGGATTGGTCTAAGTCCACACTAACACTGTGCTGCAAGAAACAATGGTGTGATTAATAGCAACTTTGCAGTGTAACATCCTTCAGCAGAAACTGTCGTGGTTAGACTGGGATCAGGACAAAATGTCTGCTCCGTCTCATGTTGGTTACTCTGGAAACTGGTATGTGCATCGAGTGTGCCAGTTGTACATTGAACACATGGGAATGTCTTTACAGAAAGCATACGGTGACTGTACAGAACCGTGTTAAGTGGGAACACAAGAATACAGTTCTTCTAACTGAAAAGCAAGAAGTTAAGGTGCTGAAAACACTCAGCAGGTCAGGTGGTGTCTGTGGAGAGAGAAACAGAGCAAACATGTTGGTGTAAGTGGCTGCTGGTGGACAGCGTGGACTTGGTGGGATGACCGTCCTGTCTCTGTGTCTGTGTCTCTGTGAATCGATGATCAATGACCCTGTGCGAAGAATGTTCTCCTCGTCACTGTCCTAAACAGCTCACCCCTTATTCTCAAACTCTGCCCCCTAGTCCTAGATTCCTCATCAGGGAAACATCCTCTCCACACCTGTTGGTCAAGTCCTTTAAAATTCATGTAAATTTTGTGAGAGATTAGCTCTTACTCCTCTAAACAGAGGAGTATAATTCAATCTGATTACATGACAAGCCCACCATCTCGGTAATCAATCTGCTTAATCTTTGTTGCATTTCCCTCTTTCACAAGTTACACCCTTTCTTAGGTAGAGAGGCCAGACCCATGCACAATATTCCACTTATGGTCTTACCGGGGCTTGTGTAGTTCCAGTAAGGTACTTTTACTCCTGTGGTCCAAACCTCTTGCATTTAAGGCCAACACACTATTTTTCACCCCAATTACTTGCTATGCCTGTACAGGAACTTCCAGTGATTCACATACAAGGCCATTGAGGACCCTCTGAATACCAACACTTTTCAATGATTTTATTGTTTCCTGCCAAAGTGGATGACGTCACATTTTTTTCACACTATGTTCCATACGCCATTCCGTGCCCGTTCACTTTACCTGTGCCTATTGCAGTGAAACACTGAATGGGGGGCGTGTGTGTGTGGAGGGTGGTTGTGGTAGGTGCTGATACGATAGGGTCATTTAAGAGACTCTTAGATAGGCACATGGATGTAGAAAAATAGAGAGGTGTGGGAGGTGAAATAGAGAGGGGGATAGATTGAATGGGGATAAAGTTTATATAGGTCGGCACAACGTCGTGGGCTGAAGGGCCTGTACTGTGCTGTACTGTTCTATGTTCTACGTCGAAGAAACACTAAAAAAACACATTTTACAAGGATGCTTAAGTTTAACAATGAGACAGTGTTTAGCAAACTTCTTGCTTATTATAAATCGAACTTATTTCAGTCAAATCTTGCAGTGAGGTGAAATTCTGACACAATTCCAGCAACGTGATGCAGGTAACAGCGTTTAAAAAAGCAGATGTTTGGGAATGGGATGTTGGAGTAAAGTACGTGGCATCAAGAGGAATCTTGTGGAGCAGAAGATAAAATCAGAAGTGAGCATGAAAATCACTTGATTCTTGCACAGAGTATACAAGAGGACGTCGAGGAGCTGTGTGGTTGTGAGGATCCAGAAGTTCATCTGATGGAGAGTGAGGAAAATGTGACACACGATTCCACGGAACTGAGCTGAAAAGTGATTCCCCCTCCCGTAGGAAGTGGATACAATGCCATTTGAACAAATTGCAGCTGTGCTCCTCACGGGTCCTGTGCACTGCAGTGCGACACTACGCCACATGCTGGATGTGGGTGCACCTGACCTCTGAATCCATCCATGGTCCTGACTGTCATGAGCTGAAGGTCTAAATAAACTTTGTACCTGATCACTCGCTTTATGTCGACCATCAGTGCGGCCTCATTCATTTGAAAGTGTTTCCAACCTGGATAGAACTTAGAACAGTACAGTACAGGAACAGGCCCTTCGGCCCACAATGTCTGTACTGAGCATGATGCTGAATTAAACTAAATCTCTTCTGTTTGTGCACGATCCATTCCCTTCATATTCATGTGTTTATCTAACAGCTTCTTAAATACCACCATCACTGCTTCCAACACGCTCCCTGGCAACCCGTTCCAGGCACCCACCGCTCTCTGTGTAAAAAAACTTGCCCCGCACATCTCCCTTGAACTTTCCCCCTCTTCACTTTAAATGCATGTCCTCTAGAATTTGACATTTCTACCCTGGGAAAAAGATTCTGACTGTTTCCCCTATCGATGCGTCTCATAATTTTATAAACCGCTATCAGGTCTCCCCTCAGCCTTTGATGCTCCAGAGAAAACAACCCACGTCTACGCCTCTACTTCCTCAGGAGGCTAAAGAAATTTGGTTTGTCCCCTTTGACTCTCACCAACTTTTACCAATGCACCATAGAAAGCATCCTATCTGGACGTATCACGGCTTGGTACAGCAACTGCTCTGCCCAGGGCCACAAGAAACTGCAGAGAGTTGTGGACACAGCCCAGCGCATTATGGACACCAGCCTCCCCTCCTTGGACTCTGTCTTTACCTCTCGCTGTCTTGGTGAAGCAGCCAGCATAATCAAAGACGCCACCCACCCGGGACATTCTCTCTTCTCTCCTCTTCCATCGGGTAGGAGCCTGAAGGCACGTACCACCAGGCTCAAGGACAGCTTCTATCCCACTGTGATAAGACTATTGAACAGTTCCCTTATACAATGAGATGGACGATGACCTCACGATCTACCTTGTTGTGACCTTGCACCTTATTGCACTACACTTTCTCTGTAGCTGTGACACTTTACTCTATACTGTTTTTACCTGTACTACATCAATGCATTCTGTACTGACTCAATGCAACTGCACTGTGTAATGAATTGACCTGTACGATCGGTTTGTAAGACAAGTTTTTCACTATACCTTGGTATAAGTGACAATAATAAACCAATACCAATACCAATACCAACCTCTCCTTATAACACATGCCCTCTAATCCAGGCAGCATCCTGGTGAACCTCTTCTGCACCATCTCCAAAGCCTCCACATCCTTCTGGTAATCGGGCGACCAGAACTACACGCAATGGATGGGCTTGTGTGGCTGCAGTAGCCGTGGGAATCAGGGAGGGGGTGAAGACCACGAGAACTCTCTCTCCAGAGTACGTCAATGATTGGGTTCATAAACTCAACACAGACTGGCTCAACCTGCCAATGGTTTCAGCTAGCTCTCCGAGCAGAGAGAGTGCTGGGATTGTGTTGCATGTCAAACTGATGGAAATCCAGGGCGCTGACATAGAACTCTCCTTCAGCCCAGGTTGTAGA
Organism: Pristis pectinata; assembly: GCF_009764475.1. Classification (NCBI taxonomy): domain Eukaryota; kingdom Metazoa; phylum Chordata; class Chondrichthyes; order Rhinopristiformes; family Pristidae; genus Pristis; species Pristis pectinata. The sequence continues at coordinate 2,641,883 of NC_067430.1, forward strand.
CACTCTTGGTGTCTGATACCAGCTTCAGGTTGGTGCGATTTAGCATCAGTCTCAGGTAAGGAGCTGCTGAACCAGGAGGGATGGAGGTTTTCGGTAGGAAACAGGTGAGCATTGCCTTTGCATGACTGTCGAGACAGCAGGAAGATCAGACCCTCTGGTCTGCTGCCCGGTTAGCACCCCTCTCCTTCACGACCTCTATCCAAAACCCCTCATCCCCTGTCCTACTTTCCCCTCCACTCCTCTCCTGACCTCTCCTCCACCTCCACCCCTTGACGCCCAACCTCCCCACCATCATCTCCTCCCTTCCCTCGCTCTCCACAGTATCCCTCCCTCTTCTCCCAATCTTGCCTCTCCTCCCAATACACCCATTCCCAATCACTCCCCCTCTCTCCCTCACCCCACTTCCATCTCCCTTAAATCTTTTTTCCACTCCTGTTCTCATGTCCCCTTCCCTTTCCTCTTGATCTCTGGTCATCACCCCCCCCCTCCCAACCCCCACTCCAAGCTCTCCCCTCCACCTGATCTCCCCCAGCCTCCCAATATCCCCCTCAGTTATAGAGTCATAGAGTCATACAGCCCGAAAACAGGCCCCTGGGCCAACTGGTCCATGCCGACTGAGATGCCCAAGAAGCTAGTTCCATTTGCCTGCATTTGGCCCCGATCCTTCCGAACCTTTCCTATCCACGTAGCTGTCCGTGGTACTGATCTCCACTGCCATCAATCTCTCGCCAGTTCATTGCATGGGTGGAACCGGTGGGGTTGGGGAGGGGGTTAGGGGGCATGAAGGGATGCGGTGGCATTTACTGGCTCAGTATAAAGTGCTGGGGTGATGATTCAGGAACGTGGCTTCAAATCCCAGCAAAGCAGCGGAGGAAGTTAAATTTGTTTAAGTTTGTTCAATCAATTCCAGAATAAAAATAATTAGGGATATGAAACTTTTGGATCAATATAAAAATCCAACTGGTCAATGAGTTCTACCTGAATGCAGCTCCAATCTTAGCTCCATGGTCAACTTAACTGCACGACTGACTTCAGGGACAGTCAGAGATCGGTGCTGGAAGCCGGACCTGCCTGCGTCCCATGTCCTGTGAATGGACCAAAAACCCTGCAAGCCCTTCACTACACGCAATGTAGACGAGTACACAGGAACAGGCACACATAGAGAGGAAAACAATCATCCACACACTCACTCTCTCTCACACACACACACACACACACACACACACACACACACACACACACACACACACACACACACCTACACATAGACAAACACACACACACAGACAAACACACATACAAATGCACCCACACCCCACAAACACACACCCACACACACCACACACACAAATACCCACCCACCCACCACCACACACAGAGACAAACACAACCATACCCACACAAACACACAAATATCCACCCACCTACACACACACCCACACACACAAACACATACACGTGCACACAGACACACATACACACACAGACACACACGCATATGCACACAGACACAAGACATACACGCACCCACACACAAACGCAGAGTCCTTCAAGATGTAGGATGACTTACATCCAGTATGTTCTGTGGGGTTCTGAAGTAGTTCATGAGGCCAGTGTGGCAAGTACAGACCCTTTCACAGATGAGGCAGGTGACTGAGGGAGCAGGCGGGCAGCTTGTGAGGCGGTGCGCTCCTTATGCAGGGCTTCCGTATATTCCCGATAAATAGCCTCAGTTTCCAATCCCATCCCAATGCTTCTTCTGCACTTTGAGCAGTCATGGGTCCGAGGCCTACAGGAGCCAGTGGGGATGTTGCACTTCTTCAAGGAAACACTGAGCACATCCTTGAACCTTTTATTCTGTCTGCCAAGTGATCTCCTCCCACAACAGATCCTGGGATAGAGGGCCTGTTTCAGGAATTTGGTATCAGATAGGTGAGAAACATGGCCTGCCCAATGTAGCTGAGAGTGACTCATGTCAACCTGGGACAGGACACTGGCATTAGTTCACATCCTCCCAGTGGATCTTGAGGATTTTGCAGGTCAGCATTTCATCTTTCCGGCACCTTGAGCAGCCTTCTGTAGGTGGTCCAGGTCTCTGAAGCACGCAGGAGGGCAGGGATCACTGCTGTCTGACAGACCATGAGTTTTGTGCCAACTCTTAGGTCTTCAAACATGCTTTTCCTCAATGGAGGAAAGGCTGTGCTGGTGCACTGAAGGCTCAACATCCACACCTGGGAGGAGGACGACATACCAGGGAGCCTCGGAGATGTCAAGGAAGCATAAAAGTCCAACTTTAGCAACAACAGAGGGGTCTCCCTGGTGTCTGCCAGAGGGAAAGGCAACACCAGGGTCCACCTCAACTCCTCCCCCAGTGGATGGAGAGTTGCTCTTTGAGTCACAGAGTGGATTCTTCCCCCGTGAAGCACAATGAGCATGGCCTTCATCGCCTCCCAACTCCAAGAAGACAGCACCAGCCACTGTACTTGTCTTTTTGGACTTCGCTACATCCTTTGACTTCACCAATTGGGGGAGAATTTGGAACATCCCCTCATACATTGTAAGTGGTCTCCAAGTTATACACACACACACACACACACACACACACAGGATACACATGCGTGCGCACACACACACACACACACACACACACACACTTGCACACATTTACACTTCACACTTACACACACACACACACACACACACACATTTACATGAACACACATTTACATACACATATTGTAAGTGGTCTCCAACTTATCTGCACACATGCACTCACACACACAGACGCGCACACAGACGCACACACATTTACCCATGCACACATTAACACACACACATTTGCATGAACACACATGCACCCACACACACAGACACACAAGTCTACCAAGGACATCTAAAGACAATTAGTATCGGTCAGGGACACTCAGCTGCCAACAACGAGGTTGAAATGGGTCAGTTATTGTCCTAATTTTGTCCCTTCTCATTTCCATAGTGAGTGGGCGGGGTGCTTTGTTCATGGCTGGTGAAATGCAGGAACACAGGTCTCCGTTCAGTGACACAGCCACGGCTGCCCTACCATGTGCTGAGGAAGGCCGACCCCTCAGTGTAACTGGGAACCATGCGCAGTTCAGAGCTCCTGCCAAGAGCTGATTCCAGGAAGAGTTAAACCCCACTCTCCTGTAAAACAAACAGAAGATAGCAGAATAACCAGCATGAAGATACCTTGTTATATTTTTATCCATTCCTGTTGCTCTGTTGACCCTTCGCACTTGCACCGTGACCTGCTTGGAGAGCGACTGAAAGAATTACTGAAGCTGATAAAATGAGAAGGTGATTGAACTTGTACGGTCAGTCAACAATCTCAATGGATTAATTTAGAGGTTTTATGCCTTTTTGTCAGAGTCAGAATTGGTTTGGGACATTCCCTTGGAGGGACTTGTGAAAATCTTACACAACAAGGACTTTACTTCTTGCTGAACTTGATGCACACTCAGTAAAACATCGGGGATGTTAATTCTCCAAACACCCACTGTCCATCTGAATAGAATAATCAGTGAAATCATTCTGAGCACACTGAGGATCCTCCTGGTTGTCTCCTTGCATTGTCAGCAGTTCAAGGGCATACACTTTACTCTGTACTGTTATTGCTTTTACCTGTACTACATCAATGCACTCTGTACTAACCCAATGTAACTGCACTGTGTAATGAATTGATCTGTACGATCGGTATGCAAGACAAGTTTGTCACTGTACCTCAGTACAAGTGACAATAATAAACCAATACCAATAAACCAATAACATTAAAGATAACATTTACAATGTGGGAATCTAATCAACAGTAAGGTCAGTGCTGTAAAACTGTCCACCAATGTTCTTCTCCCTTGGGTCTGCCTCTCAGAGCCTTGAAACAATCTCCAAACTTCACGGCCTTGGCCATTGTTGCAGGGATCCCTCCCCATCGCTAGCAGGTTGGAGTCAAGTGGCCAAGAACCATGGGGTCTCCAACGGGCAGTTCACAGAATCGTAGAATAGGTACTGCACAGAAAGAGGCCATTCTGCCTGTCATGATTCTTTACCACAAGTTCACCACCCTCTGGGTGAAGAATTTCTCCGGATCTCAGTTCTAAGTGGTGCTCCCTGTATCCTGAGGTTCTGACTCCTGATTTGGGCTCTCCAACCATCCCTGTACCTTGTCTGTGTAGTCCAGTTAGAATTTTATAGGTTTCTATGAGATTCTACCTCATTTTACTGAACTGCAATGAATGCAGGCCTAATCGATCCAGTCTCTCCTTCAGTCCTTTGTGGCTTTCCCTCCATGACAAAAACATCCTTCCTCAGACGAGATCAAAAGTGCACACTGAACCTTCAGGTGGGGTTTCCCTAAGACCCGGTACATCTGCAACAACATATCTTGGAACTTATTTTTGAGAACTTCTCCGTAGCCTCTGGAACCTCAATCTGGAATTTCTGGAAGCTCTCTCTGGGAGCTATCACTGGAATCTTTGGAATTTCTCTCCAGAATTTCTCTGGAATCTCTCTGTGGAATTTCTTTCTGGTGTCTCTCTCTCTCTCTAGGATCTCACTCTGGGATCTCTGAAATCTCTCTTGATGAATCAGCCCATGTTACGTTCAAGTAGAAAAAAGAATAAGACTGGATGGTCCTCCTGGCATTGACCTCAGCACCAAATTTGAACCTGGAAAACTCTCTCCCAGCTCAGCCAACCTTGCAAGGTCCCCCTCACAAACATCCGGGGACTTGTGTTGACATTGTCCCACACACTGGTCAAGCAACAGCCTGAAATCATCATGCTCACAGAATCAGATGTGAGAACAATGTGCCAGATTCCTCCATCACTGTCCCTGGATATGTCCCACTAACGGGACAGATTCATCAGAAGGGTGGGCACAGTGGTATACAGGTGGGAGGGTACGTCACTAACATTGACTCCAGAGCACATGAAGTCCCATGGCATCGGGTCAAACATGGGTAAGGTAACCTTCTCCTGATTACTGTCTACTGTGCTCCCTCAGCTGATCAATCAGTAACAAGAGACTTCAATGTCCATCATCAGGAGTGGATTGGTGGCTCCATTACTGAGACAGCTGCTAGACTGGGTATGCAGCAAGTAATGAGTGAACCAAAGTGAGAGATAAACCTGCTGGATCCTGTCCTCACGGATGCATCTGTCCATGAAACCATTGTTAGAAGTGACCACACCACAGTCCTTGTGGAGACAATGTCCCTTCTTCATACCAAGGACACCCTCCATCATGGGATAGACTCAGAACAGATTTGACATCCATGAAGTGCTGGAATAGAAATGTACTGCCCCAGATCTGTGACCTCATGGCTTGGTAATCCCTCACTCTACTATTGCTGTCAAATCTCGGAACAAACCCCGGTTCAGTAAGGAGTGCGAACGTGCATGGAACAGCACCAGATGCACTGAGGTGCCAACCTGGTGAATGCGCAGCACAGGACTGCATGGTTGTCAAACAGCAAGAACATGCAGCAGACAGAGAAAACCGGCCTCTTATCTAATGGATCAGATCGAAGCTCTGCGGTCCTGCCACATCTTGTCACGAACAGTGGTGACTGGTGGTGGTGACTGGGAAGAGAAGGACATGCCCATCTTCAACAGTGGTGGGGCCCAACATGTGAAGTGTGAAAGAGAAGTATTTGCGACCACGTTCAGCCAGAAGTGCTGATCAGATGATCCATCTTGGCTTCCTCCTGAGCTCCCACCATCACAGAGGCCTGACTTCAGCCAAGTTGATATCCAGAAATGTTGTGAGCACTGGATGCAGTAAAGACAACAGGACCAGACAATTCCTGTCTGCAGTACTGGAAGCCTACCTCCAGAACCAGCTCCACGTCTAGCTGAGCTGTTCCACTACAGATCCAACACTGGTCCTGTTCACACAAATCCAATCCGACTAATTACCGCCCAAGCCATCTACATTCAATCATTGACCACATGATGGAGGTGACATTGACCAATAACCTGCTCACTGATGCCCAGTTTGGGTTTCGCCAGGAGCACAGCTCCAGATCTCAGCACAGTCTTGGTCCAAGTGTAGACCTAGAGCTGAATTCCATCAGTGGGGTGGGACAGACAACCTTTGACATTAAAGTAACATTTGGTCAAGTGCGGCACCATGAAGTCAATGGATATCAAGGGGAAACACACCAATAGCTGGAGTCATGCATCACACAAAGGAAGATGGTTGTGGTTGTTGGAGATTAATCATCCCAGCCCCAGGACATCACTGCAGGAGTTCCCCAGGGCAGTGTCCTGGGCCCAACCATCTTCAGCTATTTCATCAATGACCTTCCTTCCATTGTGAGGTCAGAAGTGGGGATGTTCGCTGATGATTGCACAATGTTCAATTCCATTCATAGCTCCTCAGTAAAAGAAGCAGCCTGTACTTGCACACAGCAAGGGCCAGACAACAATCAGTATGGGCTGAGAAGTGGCAAGTAACATTTGTGCCGCAGAGTTCCAGGCAACGGCCATTTCCAAAAAGAGATAGTCTGACCACCTACCCTTGATATTCAATGGCGTTACTTTCACTGAAACCCCCATCATCAACATTCTAAGGGGTCACCATTAACCAGAAACTAAACCAGAATAGCTACATAACTGCTACATAACTAGTGGCTGCAAGGGTAAGTCAGGGACTGGTTATCCTGCAGTGAGTGGCTCTCTAGTTTGTGGGATCTTTTCAGATGCCAATTGGCTTATAGAAACCATTGAAACCATAGAAAACTACAGCATAGAAAACAGGCCATTCAGCCCTTCTAGTCTGTGCTGAAACATTATTCTGCTAGTCCCATTTACCTGCCCCCAGCCCATACCCCTCCAGACCTCTCTCGTCCATGTATCTATCCAATTTACTCTTAAAAGTTAAGAGTGAGCCCGCATTTACCACATCAGATGGCAGCCCATTCCACACTCCCACCACTCTTTGAGTGAAGAAGTTCCCTCTAATGTTCCCCCTAAACCTTTCCCCTCTCACCCTAAAGCCATGTCCTCTCGTACTTATCTCTCCTAATCTAGGTGGAAAGAGCCTACTTGCATTAACCCTGTCTATGCCCCTCATGATTTTGTAAACCTCTATCATATCTCCCCTCATTCTTCTCCGCTCCAAGGAATAAAATCCTAACATGCTCAACCTTTCCCTGTAACTCAACTCCTGAAGACGCAGCAACATTCTTGTAAATCTCCTCTACACTCTTTCAACCTTACTGATATCCTTCCTGTAGTTCGATGACCAGAACTGCACACAATATTTTAAATTTGGTCTCACCAATGACTTATAAAACCTCACCAAAACATTCCAACTCCTATACTCAATACTTTGATTTATAAATGCCAGGATGCCAAAAGCCTTTTTTACAACCCTGTCTACCTGTGACTCTACTTTCAAGGAATTATGTATCTGAACTCCCAGATCCCTTTGTTCCTCCGCACTCCTCAGTGCCCTACCATTTACTGTGTATGTCCTCCCTTGATTTGTCCTTCCAAAATGCAACACCTCACACTTGTCTGCATTAAATTCCACCTGCCATTTTCTGGACTATTTTTCCATTTGGTCCGGATCCCTCTGCAAGCTTTGAAAGCCTTCCTCGCTGTCCACAACACCTCCAATCTTAGTGTCATCCGCAACTTACTAATCCAATTTACCACATTATCTTCTAGATCATTGATATATACAACAAACAACAATGGCCCCAACACAGATCCCTGAGGCACACCACTAGTCACAGGCCTCCAATCTGAGAAACAATCATCCACAACCACTCTCTGTCTTCTCCCACTCAGCCAATTTCGAATCCAGTTTACAACCTTAACATGGATACCCATTGACTAAACCTTCTGAACTAATCTCCCATGTGGGACCTTGTCAAAGGCTTTGCTAAAGTCCATGTAGACAACATTCACAGCCTTACCTTCATCTACTTTCTTAGTGACCTCCTCAAAAAACTCCACAATATTCGTTAAACACGATCTACCATGCACAAAGCCATGCTGACTATCCTTAATCAACCCCTGGCTGTCCAAATACTTATATGTCCTATCTCTCACACCTTCCAATAATTTACCCACTACTGATGTCAGGCTCACTGGCCTGTAATTACCTGGTTTACTCTTCGAGCCTTTCTTAAACAATGGAACAACATGAGCTATCCTCCAGTCCTCTGGCACCACACCCGTGGCTAAGGACATTTTAAATATATCTGCCAGGACCCCTGCAATTTCTACACTAGTCTCTCTCAAGGTCCAAGGAAATACCTTGTCAGGCCCTGGGGATTTATCTACCTTTATTCGCTGTAAAGCATCAAGTACTTCCTCCTTTTTAATCTCTATATGTTCCATGACACTAGTGCTTCCTTCCCTTCCTTCCATATCCACGATGCCAGTTTCCTGAGTAAATACTGATGCAAAAAAACTGCTTAAGACCTCCCCCATCTCCTGAGGCTCCACACATATACGACCACTCTGATCTTCTAGGGGACCAATTCTGTCTCTTACTATCCTTTTGCTCTTAATATACATGTAGAAACCCTTTGGGTTTACCTTCACATTATCTGCCAAAGCAGCCTCATGTCTTCTTTTTGCCCTCCTGATTTCCTTTTTTAGTATTTTTTTACATTTCCTATACTCTTCAAGTACCTCATCCGTTCCTAATTGCCTATACGTGCTATACACCTCTCTCTTTTTCTTAACCAGCTCACCAATATCCCTTGAAAACCAAGGTTCCCTATGCTTGTTACCCGTGCCTTTAATCCTGACAGGAACTCTGCACTCTCAAAATTTCGGCTTTGAAGGCTTTCCATTTACTGAGCACATCCTTGCCAGAAAATAACTTATCCCAATCCACCCGACCTAGATCCTTTCTCATTTCCACAAAATTGGCCTTTGCCAATCACATCATTCTAAATCTAAATCACACCATTTCATTGGAAGAAGCACAATTTGGGATATTCAGACTTGTGGAAATATAGAGCTGGTCTAGCAGGGAGCATGATTGGACCATACCTTCACTATAAGTGGCATCTGTGAAAGACCAGCGGTAAGGAGGTGACATGGAAAATCAGAATCAGAATCAGAATCATGTTTATCAGCACTGACTTATATGACATGAAATGTGTTGTTTTGCGGCAGCAGTACAGTGCAAAGACATAAAAATTACTACAAATTACAAAATATATAGTGCAAAAAAAAGAAATAACGAGGTCGTGTTCATGGGTTCATGGACCATTCAGAAATCTGATGGCGGACAGGAAGAAGCTGTTCCTGAATTGCTGAGTGAATCAGTCGCCTGCAGAAACTCGTGGATCCACGTTGAGTGCAGGAGGAAATGCGTTGATCTTGGTGCTCTCCATTGTCGATGTTGCACTTCTGTCCGGAGAGACATTGGATACATAGTTAAACACTACACGAGTATCAACGCTGGAGTGCTCCGGTCTACATCTGGCAACTGGCTTCCAGCACCTGCAAACATCTCCGCCTCAGACACCAAAGGGAAGCCTCAATCCCTGATCACACCTCTGCAGACATACCATGCCCAATCTACTGCAGTGTGGATGCATGGCAAGATCCCATTCAAACTTCTTTTTGTGTTCACCTTTTTTTAAAATCTGAGCATCATTGGCTGGGCCATCATTGGCTGGGCCAGTATTTACTGCTTATCCCTAATTGCTCCTAAGAAGTTAGTGGTAGGTTGCCTTCTTGAACACAGTCGTTTTGGTGAAGGTGCTCCCACTGGGCTGTTATGGAAGGAGTTCCAGGATTTAGACCCAGCAACAATGAAGGACTGGAGACGGACTTCCAGGTCAGACTGGTGTGAGACGCAGAGGTACTCTACACACACCTGCTGCCCTTGATCTTCTTGGCGGTAGCAGTCTCGGGTTTGTGAGGAAACACTGCTGGAGTAGCCTGGTCCAGTAACTGCAGGGCATTTTGCAGATGGTCCACACTACAGCCGCCGTGGATGAGATTCCAACCGTGCACCTCGTCCCCGTTCAGGATGTTGCTGTTGTGCCATTGAGATCTCTGTTTTCCCTCACTGACTCAATGGAACCAGTATCTGGACTAGACTTTCCACACAATATAACAACAAGAGTATTGGAGAAATTAAGGCCAATGAATCCCCAGCACTTTGTGATCTGCATTCTGGGGCTGTGAAATGGGTATCCATGGGAATACTGGGTACATTGGGGGGTCTCCTTGCAACACGCTCTAGGTTCCCTTGGATTGGAAGATAGAAATTGTAACACAACTATTTCAGGAAGGACAGAAAGAGAAAACAGAACCAGTCAGTCTAACATCAGCAATAGGGAAAATGCAAGTTTCTTTTATTAAGGAAATGTTTACAGGTCACTTGGAAAATAATAAAAGGATTGGACAGAGTTAGGTTGGGTTTTTGAAAAGAAAATGAAGTTTGGCAAAACTATGAGAGTTTTTTTGAGGTTGTAAATAGCAGGATAGATCAGGGGGTAGTAGTAGATGTGATGTATTAGGCAGTCAGATAAGGTGTCATGATTAGAAGATTCGAGTGCATGGAAGTGGGGTTATTACACTGGCATGGATTGAGGGTTTACTAATGGACAGAAAACAGAATGTAGGAGTGAATGGGTCATTTTCGGTTTGGGAAGCCGTAATTAGTAAGGTCGGTGACCAGTGGTGTACCTCAGGGATCTGTTCTGGGACCCTTACTCTTTGTGATTTTTATAAACGACCCGGATAAGGAAGTGGAGGGATGGGTTAGTAAGTTTGCAGATGACACAAAGGTTGGAGGTGTTGTGGATAGTATGGAGGGCTGTCAGAGCTTACAGCGGGACATAGACAGTATGCAAAGTTGGGCTGAGAAGTGGCAGATGCAGTTCAACCCAGATAAGTGTGAAGTAGTTCATTTTGGTAGGTCAAATATGATGGCAGAATATAGTATTAATGGTAGGACTCTTGGCAGTGTGGAGGATCAGAGGGATTTTGGGGTCCGAGACCGTAGGATGCTCAAAGCAACTGCACAGGTTGACTCTGTGGTTAAGAAGGCATATGGTGTATTGTCCTTCATCAATTGTGGAATTGAATTTAGGAACAGGTAGGTATTGCTGCAGCTATATAGGGACCCTGGTCAGACCCCACTTGGAGTACTGTGCTCAGTTCTGGTCACCTCATTACAGGAAGGATGTGGAAGCCATAGAAAGGGTGCAGAGGAGATTTACAAGGATGCTGCCTGGAATGCGGAGCATGCCTTATGAAAGAAGGTTGAGGGAACTTTGCCTTTTCTCCTTGGAACGACGGAGGATGAGGGGGGACCTGATAGAGGTGTATAAGATGATGAGAGGCATTGACTGGGTAGATAGTCAGAGGCTTTTCCCCAGGGCTGAAATGGTGGCCACAAGAGGACATAGGTTTAAGGTGCTGGGGAGTAGGTACAGAGGAGACGTCGGGGATAAGTTTTTTACTCAGAGAGTGGTGAGTGTGTGGAATGGGCTGCCAGCAACGGTGGTGGAGGCGGATACGATAGGGTCTTTTAAGAGACTGTTGGATAGGTACATGGAGCTGAGAAAAATAGAGGGCTATGGGTAAGCCTAGTAATTTCTAAGGTAGGGACATGTTCGGCACAGCTTTGTGGGCCAAAGGGCCTGAATTGTGCTGTACGTTTTCTATGTTCTATGTTTCTAGCTACCAAATGTATCATTGCTGGGGCCACAGCTGTTCACAATCCGTGTCAACAATTCAGATGAGGGCATCATGTGTAATATATCCACAACAAAAACAGAGGCAGGGAAAATGGAAAACAACAACAGAAATGCTGGAAGAACTGTCAGCCAGGCAGCAGCTGTGGGAAGAGAAACCAGTCAACTCTCCAGGTTGAAGACCCTTCCTCAGGCAGGGTCCCTGAATGGAGACGCCTGCTGATTTCTCCCTCCAAAGATGTTTCCTGACTGACTGAGTTCTTCTGGTATTTCTGTTCTTGTTTTAGATTCAAACATCTGCAGTTTTACTTGTTTTCCCAAACTTGTTTTCAGTTGCATAAGTGGGGGTGGTGTGGATGTGTGTGGGGGAGGAGAGGACAGAGGGAATGTCTGTGATAGGACACACACCAAAGATGTCAAGGTAGTCATCACTTTAAGCATCGGCAGGTGCAGATAGAAACGAAGCATAGGAACAAATTGGAATCGAAATATCCAGCAACATCCGTGGAGAGAATAAAAAGAGCTGGCTACTTGAAATTATTGAATTCAAAGTTCGGTTCCAAGGGCTGCAACATGCCCAGATGGAAAATGAGATGCTTTTACCTTGTTAACTTTGGTCTCCACCTGTCACAGAGATTTCCTTTGTTCTCTCCATCCCTCTGCCTTCTCTGTAACCTAATTCACACCTGTTTTCCCATTTTTCCAGTTCTGATGAAGGGTCATTGACCTGAAATATTGATTCTGTTCCTTTTGTCAAAGATGCTGCCTGACTCCTTTGTGCTTCCAAAATATTTTGCTTTTGTACAGAATGAGATCTGAGAGCAATTGTTTCAGAAAAGAAACATCTCAGACAGCCTCGTGTACTTAACTGAAAGCTGCAGTCTCTTAACTGCCCATGCAGGGAAGACAGAACCTGCACATTGAATGTTGACATCAGGCCTGGCTCCTAGATTTATATCTGATTACAAAAGAAGATTCATTCCCTCCACCACTGACGTATCTCGGCTGCAGTGTGTACCGTTTGTAAACAGCACCACAGGACAAATTTTTGAGTATCCCCCAAACACCTGACTGAGGTGCATGGGAATGTCACTGCCTGCACATTTCTCTCTCAGTCACACCATCCTGTCTTGGAAATGTAAGTTGGTAAATTTATATTTGGTAAATTGGTGTATTATTATCACATATACTGAGGTACAGTGAAAAACTTTGTTTTACATGCGATTCATACAGATCATTTCATTACATCAGTACATTAAGGTAGTATAAGGGAAAACAATAACAGAATGCAGAATGAAGTGTTACAGTTACAGAGAGAGTGCAGTGCAGGCAGACAATAAGGTGCAAGGCCATGACAAGCATTGTCATGGAAAATGATAGGAGCAGAGAGGACGGGAAGATATTTAATTGGGGAAGGGCAAATTATGAGGCTATAAGGCTAGAACTTGCGAGAGTAAATTGGGATGACATTTTTGAAGAGAAATGTACTATGGAGATGTGGTCGTTGTTCAGGGATCTCTTGCAGGATGTTAGGGATAAATTTGTCCCGGTGAGGCAGAAAAGAATGGCAGGGTGAAGGAACTATGGGTGACAAGAGAGGTGGGACATCTAGTTAGGAGGAAGAAGGCAGCATACATAAAGTGTAGGCAGCAAGGATCAGATAGGGCTCGTGAGGAATATAGGGTAGCAAGGAAGGAACTTAAGAAGGGGCTGAGGAGAGCAACAAGGGGACATGAAAATTCCTTGGCGAGTAGGGTTAAGGAGAATCCCAAGGCATTTTTCACTTATGTGAAGAGCAGAAGGATGACGAGAGTAAAGGTAGGACCGATTAGAGACAAAGGTGGGAAGATGTGTCTGGAAGCTGTGGAAGTGGGTGAGGTCCTCAATGAATCTTCTCTTCAGTATTCACCAAGGAGAGGGGTCTTGATGACACTGAGGACAGAGTTGGTAAGGTTAATGTTCTGGAGCACGTTGATATCAAGAGAGAGGATGTGTTGGAGCTGTTAGAAAATATTAGGACAGATAAGTCCCTGGGGCCTGATGGAATATTCCCCAGGCTGCTCTGTGAGGCGAGGGAGGAGATTGCTGAACCATTGGCTAGGATCTTTGAGTCCTCATTGTCCACGGGAATGATACCAGAGGACTGGAGGGTGGCAAATGTTGTCCCCTTATTCAAAAAAAGTAGTAGGGATAGTGCAGGGAATTACAGACCAGTGAGCCTTATATCTGTGGGGGGAAAGCTGTTGGAAAGGATTCTTAGAGATAGGATCTATGAGCATTTAGAGAATCATAGATTGATTAGGGACAGCCAGCAAGGCGGAGTACAAGGTTAATGGCAGGATACTGGGCAGTGTGGAGGAGCAGAGGGATCTGGGGGTTCGTATCCACAGATCCCTGAAAGTTGCCTCACAAGTGGATGGGGTAATTAAGAAAGCTTATGGGATGTTAGCTTTCATAAGTCGTGGGATCGAGCTTAAGAGTCGCGAGGTAATGATGCAGCTGTACAAAACTCTGGTCAGACCACACTTGGAGTACTGTGCCCAGTTCTGGTCGCCTCATTATAGGAAGGATGTGGAAGCGTTGAAAAAGGTGCAGAGGAGATTTACCAGGATGCTGCCTGGTTTGGAGAGTATGGATTATGAGGAGAGACTAAGGGAGCTAGGGCTTTACTCTTTGGAGAGAAGGAGGATGAGGGGAGACATGATAGAGGTGTACAAGATATTAAGAGGAATAGATAGAGTGGACAGCCAGCGCCTCTTTCCCAGGGCACCAATGCTCAATACAAGAGGACATGGCTTTAAAGTAATGGGTGGGAAATTCAAGGGAGATATCAGAGGGAGGTTTTTTACCCAGAGAGTGGTTGGTGCATGGAATGCGCTGCCTGGGGTAGTGGTGGAGGCAGGTATGTTGGTCAAGTTCAAGAGATTGTTAGATAAGCATATGGAGGAATTTAAAATAGGGGGATATGTGGGAGGAAGGGGTTAGATAGTCTTAGGCGTGGTTTAAAGGTCAGCACAACATTGTGGGCCGAAGGGCCTGTATTGTGCTGTATTGTTCTACGGTTCTTTGGTTCTATGGTTCTCTTATGAGGTCAAGAGTCCATCTTATTGTACTAGGAAACCATTCAATAGTCTTATAACAGTGGGATAGAAGCTGTCCTTGAGCCTGGTGAAACGTGCTTTCAGGCTTTTGTATCTTCTGCCCGATCGGAGAGGGGAGAAGAGAGAATGTCCAGGGTGGGTGGGGTCTTTGATTATGTTGGCTGCTTTACTGAGGCAGTGAGAAGTGTAGACAAGAGTCCGTGGAGGGGAGGCTGGTTTTTGTGACTTGCTGAGCTGTGTTCACAACTCTCTGCAGTTTCTTGCGGTCGTGGGCAGAGCGGTTGTCATACCAAGCCGTGATGCACCTGGATAGGATACTTTCTATGGTGGATCGATAAAAACTGGTGAAGATCAATGGGGTCATGTCAAATTTCTTTAGTCTCCTGAGGAAGTAGAGGCACTGATGCATTTCCTTGGCCATGGTGTCTACATGGTTGGACCAGGACAGGTTATTGGTGATGTTTACTCCTAGGAACTTGAAGCTCTCAACCCTCTTGACCTCAGCACCATTGATGTAAACAGGACCATGTGCACCAACCCCCTTCCTGAAGACAATGACCAGCTTTTTGGTTTTCCTGACATTGAGGGAAAGGTTGTTGTCATGACACCATGCCACTAAGCTCTCTATCTCCTTCCTGTATTCCGACTCATCGTTATTTGAGATACGGCCCACTATGGTGGTGTCATCTGCAAACTTGTAGATAGAGTTAGAGCAGAATCTGGCCACACAGTCATCGAAAGAAATCACTATTTTTTCATTGCTTGGTTAAAACTGTCTATGTAAGAACACTGTGTGTGTACTTTCACAACCAGGCTGCAACAATTCAAGAAGATAATTCACCATCATTCTCAAGGTAATTATGCTGGACTTGCCAATAATAGCCACGTCCCCTAACTGAATGAAAAAACATGTCCCACTTCCACTAGTGTTCTTGAAATTGGAAATGATGTGTGTTCTAGTTTAAGAGATCATACTTAGATTAGTTGTCATCAGAAAATGTGAAGTACATTTTCATAATCCATTCAAAAACCTAGTCACTTGGGAATGACATTGTACTAATGAAAGACTCTTTAGCTCTATCAAAAGAAACCTTTTTTCATTAAAATATTCTCTCACAAGTTGTGTGAGAGAGTTGCAGAAAGTAATGACATAGTCCTCAGCAATCCCTGTACCCTGACTGAATTTATAGATGTTAATGTTCTCATTTCTTCAATATCTTGGCATGGACAGGATGGGTTGAATTATCTTGGTTTGTGCTGAGAGTTTCATGACCCTGTATTATATGTGTCTGAAACACAAAACTGTAAACCTTAGTGAAACTCTGCATCCATCTTTTCCTTCAGTGCCTCAACATTTTGATGTCATGCAAGATAATTAGAAGCACATCATTTTGAGAGCTTTTTCAATCTCATAAAATTAAATCTCAGTTCGTGTTAGACTCATTAATTCACAGAGCAGCACTGTTAAACATCAGGGGGCTTAAACAAGGAAATGGTTCGCTCTTTTTTAACCTCTAATAAAACAAAAGTTTAAACTATCATTAAAAAAAAGAATTGCTGGAATCAAGAGAGACACAAGCCCACTGGTGTTGAGACAACTGGGCTTCTGCTTAACGGAGAAACAATGGGAAGTTTAGGCAGTGAGAAATGCTGCCTCATTGCCTTAATCTTGTTCTGTTAGTAAATTAACTCATAAATAAAAGTTAGAGGAATGATTGATACCTGTACTAGTGACAAGGAGCCATAAGGAGACATCTTGTTTCACTCCAAGGAAAGGTTAGAATATTCTTTTAGAATCTAATCTCTTTAGATAAAGCAATTAATTCTCCTGTAATATTGGTATAATTAGACATGATTAATGTGATAGGTGTAATCCTGTCATTCCACATTTTGCTTTTTAAGAAGCTTGCTCTTACTAGATACAGTTGGGTGTTGTCACAACATTGAAGCCAGCATCTTGTTTCAGGTGGGGGGTGTTTGAGGTTCTCACTGCCAATTAAATAACTATATAAGGGCAAATAAAATCTTCCCACTGGGAATTTTTACACTTGGTCAAAATCGAGTAATTTTGACCTGCTAAAGTTCAGTCACATTGCCTCATCCATATTGTGTTAAACTGGGCAAAGGTACAAGTTACAAATCTTGTCAATTCAAACAATTATTAGAGGAGATGATATTTACTCAGAAACTCACCCCAACACTTCACTGTTTCATGTGTGCACAATTTAATCTGGATAAAATAGGGTATAAGATATCCCACAGTCTGCATTTATGGGTGGAAATACAGATGAATAAAGTCTTCTTGTGATCGTGTGTCTTTGTGCTCCATTGGTTTCTGCTAAATACCATCGGACATTGCAATGTTATGAGCTGACGTACTCTGATTATTACGGCACACTATGCAAGAAAATGCATTTATATGGTGTCTTTGGTGCCCTCCAGTTGACTCCAAAATGTTTTACAGTAAATAAGGTACTTTGGAAGTGTAGCCACTGTCATAATGTCAAAAACATGGCAACCGATTTATACACAGTTTTATACTAAGAGCAGCAACAATAGGTAATCAGCAGATAATCTATTTAATTGATGGTGAATTAGGAATAGATGTTCTCCAGGACACCAGGAAAACTGGCCTATTAGCAATTGTGCAACAGAGTCTTTGATATCAATGTGAGACGGCAGAAGGGGTCCAAGTTCAATGTCCCTTACAAAAATTGGCACCTCTGGTCCTCGAGGGGTTAAGGACATGGTTTCAGGTTGTACAAATGCAGCCCTGTCATTACTGATGGCCAGGGAATGAGAAAGGTCCAATACACATCATGTCCCCACACTACAATCTCGCAGTATAGTTCATTTCCAAATCATTCAACAGCCAGAACTCAAAATTACTAACAAGATGGAGTTATAAAGCAGAATGCACTTAAGATATGATGAGACACACTTGCTGTTGAGATAAAGAGACAAAAGAGGAAGTGGCAATGATTTTATCCCTAAATGGACCTCACTGGTTCCATGATTTATGGCCTTGCTTTCCTTTCTATGGGCCTGGTGATCCACAAACACATCTCCTGGGATCACCAATACCTTTTGAGCTTTCACCAAAAGCAAAAGAAATCAAACTAAACCTTTCAAAATCAATTAAAGGTTCCTAACACGCTGATGGACACAGAAAATGGCAGCAGGGCCAATATGTCAAGCTTCCATTTGTGATGTAAGCTCTCCTTTCAGCAGCTGTGATGTCTAGTTGACCGCTTGCTTGAAGAAAAACAGATGGATAAAATTGCAGTCAAATGAACCATAGAACCATAGAACAATACGGCACAATACAGGCCCTTCAGCCCACCATGTTGTTCCGTCCTTCAAACCACACCTAAGACTATCTAACCCCTTCCTCCCACATATCCCTCTAACTTGAATTCCTCCGTATGCTTATCTAACAATCTCTTGAACTTGTCCAATGTATCAGCCTCGACCACCACCCCAGGTGCATTCCATGCACCAACCACTCTCTGGGTGAAAAACCTCCCTCTGACATCACCCTTGAACTTCCCACCCATTACCTTAAAGCCATGTCCTCTTGTATTGAGCATTGGCGCCCTAGGAAATGTTTGGTGTAAAAGTTCCTTCACTGGCCATTCACTAGGCTGTAGTCCTGAAATTCTGGAATCTAATAGTCAGAAGTGTCTGAATATTATTGAATCATAAAAATCATGATTTGTGAATGATTTGAAAATATTCTCTCTAATGACCCAATGCATAGTGACATAACAGTTAATGCTGCTCGCACACAGTCCCAGGACCCAGGCTGACTCGGGTGCTGTCTGTGCAGAGGTTGCAGATCCTCTCTGTGATCACGTGTGCTTCCTCCAGGTGCTCTAGTTTCCTCTCACACCCCGAAGAGTTGCTGGCGGGTTAATCAGCCACTTTCTCCTTTGTGTAGGCTAACGGCAATAAAGAATCAAAGGAGAGTTGATGGGCGTGTGTGGGAGAGGATAAGTTGCAGGAATGTAGGGAAATAAGGAGAGGGGGAGTGGAAAATGGAATTGCTTCCCCGAGAGACAGCATTGATCCAATGACCTCCTTTTGTGCCAGAGGAAACACAAAGAATGTATCTGGATGCATCACAACATCAGGGCCTGGGCTTGTGTTAGGGAAAAGTGCATGATGGGGAAGGTGACAGATTCCACCTGAGAAATAAATCATGGATGGAGAATTTTATTGACCAGCACCCAGCAAAACCAGCGGAATATAACATTCTCAAAAATGAGAAATTGTGATTGATGTACTTTACTCTGCACTCCCCAAATAATCAGAAATGCATTCACTATAAGCAACTTTCTTATTAAGTTGCATGTTTAATTCAACCAATGTGAATGGTAATGCCAACAGTTCATCCATACTGGGGAACAAGGATAAGGGAAATATTCATCATCATGCATCATTAGATTGGACTGCTGATGCTGGAAGTCTGAAATAAAAGCAGAATTATCAACAAGACATGGTAACATCTGTGGAAAGCAAAACAGAGTTAATGTTTCAGGTCAATGACTCTCTTTCAGACCTTCTTGAAGAATGGCTTTGCTCCTAAAACATTAACTCTGTTTCTCTCTCCACAGATGTTGTCCAATCTGATAAGATATGATATTTATTTATTAGTCATATGTCCATCAAAACACACAGTGAAATGCACTTTTTTGCATTACTGAGAATGTGCTGGGGGCAGCCCGCAAGTGTCGCCACTCTTCTGGCGCCAACATAGCATGCCCACAGCTTCCTAACCTGTATGTCTTTGGAATGTGGGAGGAAACCGGAGCACCCGGAGGAAACCCACGCAGACACGGGGAGAACGTACAAACTCCTTACAGAGAATGGCAGAATTGAACCCAGATTGCTGGTGCTGTAATAGCGTTACGCTAACTGCTACACTACCGTACCGTGCACTGATGTCCACTTACAGCATTTCTACTTTTATTTTGTGTTATAAGAACATAAGAAATATGAGCAGGAGGAGGCCATCTGGCCCGTCGAACCTGCTCCGCCAGTCAATAAGCTCATGGCTGATCTGGCCGTGGACTCAGATCCACCTACCTGCCTTTTCCCCATAACCCTTAATTCCCCTACTATGCAAAAAACTGTCCAACTATGTCTTAGATATATTTAATGAGGTAGCCTCCACTGCTTCCCTGGGCAGAGAATTCCACAGATTCATGACTCTCTGGGAAAAGCAGTTTCTCCTCATCTCCATCCTAAATCTATTCCCCCGAATCTTGAGACTATGTCCCCTAGTTCTAGTCTCACCTACCAGTGGAAACAACCTTCCTGCCTCTATCTTATTTCTCCCTTCCATAATTTTACATGTTTCTATAAGATCCCCTCTCATTCTTCTGAATACCAGTGAGCATAGTCCCAGGCGACTCAATCTCTCCACATAGGCTAACCCCCTCATCTCTGGAATCAACCTGGTGAACCTCCTCTGCACCGCCTCCAAAGCCAGTATATCCTTCCTCAAGTAAGGAGACCAGAACTGCACGCAGTCCTCCAGGTGCGGCCTCACCAGTACCCTGTACAGTTGCAGCATAACCTCCCTGCTCTTAAATTCAATCCCTCTAGCAATAAAGGCCAGCGTTCCATTTGCCTTCTTGAAAACGGTAGTGCAGCGGTTAGCATAACATTATTACAGCACCAGCGACCCAGGTTCAATCCTGCCGCTGTCTGTAAGGTCTGTATGTTTTCCCTGTGTCTGCGTGGGTTTCCTCCGGATGCTCCGGTTTCCTCCCACATTCCAAAAAGATGTGCAGGTCAGGAGCTGTGGGCATGCTATGTTGACACTGGAAGTGTAGTGACACTTGTGGGCTGCACCCAGCACATTCTCAGTAATGCAAAAAGATGCATTTCACTGTATGTTTTGATGTACATGTGACTAATAAATAAATATCTTATAACCTGTTGCAACTGCAAACCACCCGTTTGCGATTCATGCACAAGCACTCCTAAGTCCCTCTGCACAACAACATGCTGCAGTCTTTCATCATTTAAATAATAATCTGATCTTCTATTTTTCCTTGGGTGCTGGTCCTATTTATAAGATTGGATCTGTTTCTAATAATGTCCACTTCTCTTCAGATCGCTGTGTGTGTCATTGGTCACATTGAGCCAAATAAAATGCAGCGATCTGATGTTAAAGACCATTGACTGCCCTGAGTCATTGGCCTTTCCCACCAAAGGAAATCAACAGACATGTTTATCCACAGTGAGATTCTTGGCCTAAGTTCCCTGCATTCACCTCTTGGCAGAAACAGTGCCAGTAAAACTACTTTAATTCTTTCAATATACATTGAAGGATACCAAAAGAAACCTTGGCAAACGGAGATGAAAACATGAAAGTCTCAAAGGGTCATAGAGCCACACGACATGGAAATACCCCAAGGTCCACTCAGTCCGCACAAATCATCAAGCACTAATACTACATTAATCTCATTTTATTCTCCCCACATTTCTCTCAACTCTTCCTTAGTCTACCATTCACCAATACATCACGAGGGATAAGTTACAATGGCCGCTTAACCCATCAACCTGCACGACTCTGGGATGCGGACTTGGAGCACCTGGATGAAGTCCACACAGTCACAGAGAGAACGTGCAAGCTCCACACAGACAGCAGCAGAGGTCAGGTTTGAATCTGGTTGCTGGAGCTGTGAGACAGCAGCTTTACCAGCTGCACCACTGTGCTGCCAGCAGTATTTAGGTTTCAGTAGTGGCGCACTTTACCTTAATGTTTGGTTAGGTCTCATTTGGAGTATTGTGTACAGCTCTGGTTGCTGCATTACAGGAAGGGTGCAGAGTTTTTCGAGAGGGTGCAGAAGGAATTCACCAGGATGTTTCCTGGACTGAAGAGATTGGGCAAACCTGGATTGCTTTCTCTGGATCGTCGGAGGCTGAGGGGCAATCTAATAGAAGTGTATAAAATTATGAGAAGCATAGGTAGGATATAGATAGTCAGGGTTTTTCGTCAAATACTAGAGGGCATAGGTTTAAGGTGAGAGGGAGAGAGTTTAAAGGAGATGTGTGGGGCAAGTCTTTTACGCACAGAGAGGTAGGTGCCTGGAACGTGCTGCCTGGGGGAGTGGCAGAAGCAGACACAATAGCAATATTTAAGAGGCATTTAGACAGACACATGAACAGGCAGGGAATGGAGGGATACAGACCATGGGATTAGTTAGATTAGCATCATGGGTCAGTACAGACATTGTGGGCTGAAGACCCTGCCTTATGTTCTATGTTTTTAATTAATTTCAAATAGTAAAGCTTGTTTAATTTTTATCAACACATTTATTAATGATTTTTAAAAAGTTAATTACATTTTACATTTACATTTATTTGAACTGTTAAACAAAAGCAAAAGTGGATCAAAGTTTCAGAACTCAATAGAAAAGATTAAAGAAGGTTTATATTTATGCTTTAGAGTCAAACAGTCATAGCACTTGGGAGTTGAACAGCAGAGAAACAGGCCCTTTGATCCACTACGTCAATGACAACCTTTTTGCCCAAGTACACTAATCCCATTTGTCTCCACTAGGTCATTATCCTCCTATGCCTTGCCTATTAAAGGGCCTGTCTAACGGACCCTTAAACGTCGTGACTGTATCTGATTCTACCATCTCCTCTGGCAGTGAGTTCCAGATCGCAACACTCTGTGTAAAGAACATTCTCCTCAAACCCCTTTCCTCCCACCTTAAACCTTCTCGTTTTTGGTACCCCTACCATGGGATAAAGATTTTGACTACCTACCCCATATATGCCTCTTGAAATTTTACATACCTCTATCAGGAACCTGAAGACCCACACTCAATGATTTAGGAACATCTCCTTCCCCCCCGCCATCAGATTTCTGAACGGTCCGTGAACCCATGAACACCACCTCATTATTCCTTTTTTTTGCACTATTTATTTACTTTTGTAATTTATCATACCTTTATGTCTTGCATTGTACTGCTGCCGCAAAACAACAAATTTCATGTCATGTAAGTCAGTGATAATAAACCTGATTCTGGTTCAGGTCAGCCCTCAGTGTTTCTCACTCCAGGAAAAACAAACCCAGGTTGTTCAATCTCCAAGAAGTCCTCTAAAGTCCCCCAATCCAAGTAACGTCCTGGTGAACCTTCTCTGCGCTCTCACCAGCGCAACCACATCCTTCCTTTAGTGTGGCGATCAGAACTACAGACAATACTCCAGGTGCGGTCTAGCCAGTGCTTTGTTGCAGCAAATCCGATTCAGTGTTTTGAGGAGGGAACTAAGGTGTGTTGGTGAACTGAATCCAAACTTGGTTTGCTTGATAAGGAGGCAGAGGATAGTGGTGGATGGTGTACCATAGGGATTGGTGCTGGGACCCTTGTTGTTTGTAATAGTAATAAATGACTTGGATGAGAGTATAGGTGGTCTGGTTAGTAATTTTGCTGATCTCAATAACTGGAGGAGACGTAGATTGTGAAGACAGTTATTGAAGAATACAGAGGGACCTGCTGTAAAGTTGGGTGGAGAGGTGGCAGATAAAACTTTGTCCATACAAATGTGAGAATGCACTTTGGGAAGCTCAGTTCTGGGAGGACATATAGAGTAAATGACAGGGACCCTAGGAATGTTGATGTACAGAGTGACCTTGAGGTGCAAGTCCATAGCTCGCTGAAAGTAATGTCACAGGTAAAGAAAGCATTTTCACAGGTAAAGAAAGCATTTGGTAGGCTTGCCTTTATAGGCCAGGGCATAGGGTATAAGAGTTGGGATGTCATGTTGCAGCTGTACAAAGCATTGGCTAGATGCACTTGGAGCATTGTGGACAGTTCTGGTCATCACACTACAGGAAGGATGTGGTAGCAACAGAGAGAGTAAAACAGAGATTGACTGGGATGTTGCCTGGGAGGGAGGGCAGGCTGTAGTTAAAAGGAGAGATTGGGTAGGCTGGGTTGATTTCACTGGAACTTAGAAAACAGAAGTAAGATTTGGTTGAGGTTTACAGAATAGGATAGATAATCATAGTCTTTTTTCCAGGGCAGAGGAGTCTAGAACTACAGGGCACAGATTAAAGATGAGAGGGGAGAAGCTTAAAGGAGGTCTGAGGGGTAGGTTTTTCAGACAGAGGGCAGTGGTTGGTGGTTATCTGGAACGAGCTGCTAGCGGAGGTGGTGGAGGCAGATACTATGTGTAAAAGCCATTTGAATCAGCACTTAGATAGGAAAGATGTAGAAGGATATGGCCCTAATGCAGGCAAATGGGATTAGTGTAGAGAGGCATCACGGTCAGCGCGGATGAGGTGGGCGAAAGGGCCCATTTCTGTGCTGTGCAATTGTATGATTCTACGATTCAATGATCGTCCCAACTTATATTCTATATCCTGACCCATGAAGACAAACGTACTCAGATTCAGATTAGTTTATAGTCATATCCATCAATGTGCAATGAAATTCCTTGCTGGTACTCTTTCTACTTGGGTCGCCACATTCAGGGAACTATGGACTCAAGGTCCCTCTGTTCATCAGTATTCCTTCGTGACTTACCATTTACTGTATATGTCCTACACTTTTCAGACTTCCCAAAATGTATCACCTTGCACTTCTCGGGATTAAATTCCATCTACCAACATTCCAGCTAAATTTCCACCTGATTTGTCTTAGGCATTGTAGTCACTGTTGTAATGCAGGGCACCTAATGCAAGGACCCAGTCACAACATTGAAGTAATGATCTGGTGATTTGTTATCACGAGGTTGTTGAGGGATAGCTCTCTGATTCTCCTACGGATAGTGCCACTGAACCCTGGCATCTCTGAGAGTGCATCATAACCAGGACTGTACTGGAGTGTCAGTCTTGACTGTGAGCTGAAACTTTGGAAAGGGAACTTGAGTCTGCCCCAGAGCTGAGATTGCTACAAGGCAGGAGAAGCCCAGTGAATGGTAGGACCATAAAAGATGCCCGTTGATTCCAGATTCTGGTGAATTGCTCTTCATTTATTTCCGATCCCTAGATTGATGTAGGCTGGTAGATGGGATGTGAGTCTGTGAAGGATTCCTGGGAAGTGTCTGCTCAGCTGCCTGAGGTTTTCCTCTCCCTGTTCAGAGCGATCTCAAAGATACTTGGTTTTCTGACAGTCTCACGGTGCAGTTTTTCATTCTTAAATTCATATACCCTCCAGAAATCTGAAAAATAAATCTGAAGCATTTCATATGCAGTAATGGAATGTTTGAAATATAGTCCCAATCATCCAGTGCATAATTACATGGTTATTTTGCTTTCTAAAATAATATTCATTGCACAAAATATTTGACTTTGGTTCGTAATTTGTATTTCACTGTGAAGTGCACTTTCAGTTAAAAGCTACAGGAAGCTACAGGATGTGACATTTGTATCACTAATGGGAGAGCTGTGAATAAAGAGACAAAGTAGCCTTGTTTTGGGCTGGAACTTGTCAAGTGTGAAATAGCAGAGAAATTGGAACATTTTTTCCATTTGTCATCAAGGCTATGCAGGAGATCTACACATAATCTACAATGTTCATTTTCTCCAGGTAACAATGCAATGCTTCATGATGGATGACGGAAAATACTGTAACAATACCATCAGAAATGGAGGGAGTTTTTACATCAGAAGTAGTGGGAAAAAGTGAACCATGGTGTAGTGGGTGCACGGAGAACCCAGTGGAGAGCCACAGATTGTGGGGCAGAGTTTCTCAGTATGTTTAGAATTCTGTTGCTTCGATTAATAAGACCTTTTTCTTCTGTATTTTCCACAAAAATCATTGGTTTTGGATGTAGGCATCTGGCATGGATTCAGTGAAAGTAACTAAACTGATGTGAAATCCTCATTAAGATTGTATGTGGCATTCTGTTGTGGTGTCCTGGTGTAGGAGCTGGCTTGGTGTGCCAACATGGCGAGCCGGTGTGGTGAGCTGGTGTGGTGTGCTGGTGTGGTCAGCTGGTATGGTTTTCTGTGGTGTGCTGGTGTGGTCAGCTGGTGTGGTGAGCTAGTGTGGTGAGCTGGTGTGGTGTGCTGGTGTGGGGAGCTAGTGTGGAGTGCTGGTGTGGTCAGCTGGTGTGGTTTCCTGAAGTGTGCTGGTGTGGTATGTTGGTGTGGTGAGCTGGTGTGGTATTCTGGTGTGGTGAGCTGGTGTGGTGTGCTGGGTTAGGGTGCTGATGTTGTGTGCTGGTGTAGTGAGCTGGTGTGGGGTGCTGGTGTTGTGTGCTGGGACGCTGGTGGTATATTTCTGTGATGTTCCAATGTGGTGAGCTCATATCACCTTGTTTAACTATTGGTCCAAGACAGTGGTTGTAGTGAAGATCTGGAGAGAGATGTGTGCTGAGGAACTTTTGAAACAGGGTTAGGACTCCTCCAGTCTCAGAATATTTGACAATCCCATTGCTTTGCCAAACTGTAACCGCTTCTCATCTTGATTTTTTTGCAGCTGTTCTGACGGGATCAGTTCCTCCCTGAAGATTTGAGACTATTGAACAGTTCCCTTATACAATGAGATGAACGATGACCTCACAATCTACCTCGTTGTGACCTTGCACCTTATTGCACTGCACTTTCTCTGTAGCCGTGACACTTTACTCTGTACTGTTATTGTTTTTACTTGTACTGCATTAATGCACTTTGTACTAACCCAATGTAACCGCACTGTGTAATGAATTGACCTGTACGATTGGTTTGTAAGGCAAGTTTTTCACTGTACCTCGGTACAAGTGACAATAATAAACCAATACTAATACCAATATTGTCTATCTGCACTGCACTTTCTCTGTAACTGTAATACTTTATTCTGCATTCTGTTATTGCTTCTCCCTCAATGCACTGATGTGATGAAATGATCTGTACGGATGGCATGCAAAACATTTTTCCATTGTACCTTGGTACATGTGACAATAATAAACCAATTTACCAACTTACCTGTGATGGAATGCCCACCCCATTAGAAGTGTGAGACCCCCTTTTTTAATAACAATTACACAATCAACTAAGTCACCCGGACACATGCACCTCATGCGCCTGTGTGGTGAGGGTCTTGACCCACCCTCCATCAGGATATACCAGGCTGACTGTCCAACCAATCAACTTTGATGAAATCCAACTGAGACACCCATCAGCCTCTTCCATTTGTGTAATCACGTTGCAAAAGTAAGGTGGAACATCAGCGGAACAGAGCCCACTGAATCCTTAAATGAGTTCAGTTTACCTTGGAGTGATGCCTCTTTATTTCAAGAAAGAAAATACAAGAAGG
Source organism: Pristis pectinata (assembly GCF_009764475.1). Classification (NCBI taxonomy): domain Eukaryota; kingdom Metazoa; phylum Chordata; class Chondrichthyes; order Rhinopristiformes; family Pristidae; genus Pristis; species Pristis pectinata. The sequence continues at coordinate 2,668,960 of NC_067430.1, forward strand.
ATGGTCAGCATCATTCATTGATCGGAAACAGACCAGGAGGCATAACTCACAGTAGGTTAGACTTCTGCATTCATCCTGAGCTGCTCCAGTGCTGAGTGTGACTGACTGGGGGGAGACTACATGAAACAGACCCACAGCAGAGGGACAACAGCTGAGTCAGTGCAAGGCTGCCTTCAACCAGCTAACTCCACCGGTTAGTACATCCTTAAAGGAATACCGCTGCTGGACAGCAGGAGAATCGTGGCTAGGCAAGTAGAGAGGAAGTCACCAGAACCCCTCTGTACAGTCACACTGTGACAGCAAAATGCTTGAAATTGTGCAGGAGTTTCCCTGGCACAGAGCTGCTGCTGGTAGATCCGCTGCCTCACAGCTCCAGTGACCCCCAAGTTTGAGCCTGACCTTGGGTTCTGTCTGTGTGGAGTTTGCACGCTCTCCCTGTGACTGTGGGTTTTTCCCGCATCTCAAAGACGTGCTCGTTGGTAGGTTAATTGGCCGCTGTAAATTGCCTCTAGTGTGTAGGGGATTGTCAGAACCTGGGGGGAGTTGATGAGAATGTGGGGAGAATAAAATGGGATTAGTGTAGCACTAGTGTAAATGGGAGTTTGATAGCCAGTGTGGACTCAGTGGAACAACAGGTCTGCTCTTTTGCTGTGTTACTTCTATGAATATGACAAAGGTAGTGAACTACAACAAAGTGCTGTAGCAGGAACACCATAGAGTTGCTCAGGATAGTTTGGCATTCGGGACAACTGAGCAGCTCCCTGTGGGGGGCAGAGGAAGGTTGGGTCCCCCGGAAGACCCTAACCCACCCACATACCCATGGTAGCAGGTCGAGGGTCAATGTGGCAAAATGGGAATACTCCAAGATTCCCAGCACCACTGTCAGTGGTAGTTGGCAATCTACAGAACACCTATTGGTCTGCCCACTGCCCAGGCACAGCGCTCACACTGTGCAACTTACTGCCAACGGCAACTTGTAAGCATTGACGTGTGCTCATCACCACCAAGGACCAAGAGTCTGATTGGCAGACATGGGGGAAGAAGAAGATGAAGAAAGTGTGACCCGCCATCAGCTGGGACCAAAGGAAAGCAAGTTACTTGGACACTGGTGACCTGAAAGAAAGAAAGGATTACTATTGACATAGCAGGCCAGGGATGGCAGTGGAAGCAGATACGATAATGACGTTCAAGAGGCTTTTAGACGGATGCACGAATATACAGGGAATGGAGGGGTATGGATCATGTGCAGGCAGAAGGGATTGGTATAATCTGGCATCATGCTCGGCTCGGACATGGTGGGCCAAAGGACCTGTTCCTGTGCTGTACTGTTCTACCTTCTATTTAGCACCACTTACATCCTAATAACATCCAAATAGAATTTCAGGATCTTTTATATCCACTTGAACCTCAGATGAGATCTCAAATTCAGCATTGTATGGGTTAATTGAGCTCCATAATGTCAATTCTTCAGGTGCTACATATCTTCCAAAGGTCTCAGGACAGCAGGCGCCAAACCTTTTCTAACACAGAGACGCCAGACAATTATATCAAGCAAGGACAAACAAGAAGTGTCCTTCACCTGTACCTGCAGCAGATCTTCCTACGTTTCTACCTGTGGATGAGGTATCCAATGACCTCTCCAGATCCTGCTGTAACATTGGCTTACCCTGAGATAATTAGTGCTCATGCACTTGGAAAACATCATTTAGTAAACAATGGGGAGGATGCAGCACAACCATCCCCGCTCCTTGTCACAAGGACTCTGACCTTCCATCTGAACTCCCAACCACAGCCTTCACACAAAGGGTTTTCCCCGGCTAAGTCCTGCCATCCCAGTTGATGGAGGTCAGGGAGGGACTGAGCTGGGAATGGGGACTGGGGTTGAACATGACCTCAGGGAGGCAGTGAGAGAGACAGAGGGCAGGTATCCAACTGTGGAGATGGTCAGTGGGAGGGGCATGGCTTTGGAAGTGATCGGAGGCAGGAGAAGAGATCTGCTAAGAGTGGAGGAATGACCATGGGTCTTGATGGATGTCTGGGAGATAATGGGCTGTTTGGGTAGATTATTGGTGGGGGTGGGGGGGCAAGAGATGACGGGGGCTGAGGACATCAGCAGTGAGCAGAAGGAGTGTTGCACCCATCAGTAATGATGAAAGCATGAAGAAAAGATCTACCTAGAAGAAGGCAGTTACCTCAGACACCCTGGCAGTAGCTCAGGTGTCAAGCCCTCTAACCAAAGCAAAACAGTTCTCAGCCCCTCACTCAGGCTGTTGAAATGATTGAGACCGACCGACCATGTACAATTTTGTCCAGCTGGTATCAGAATGAATGTTGCTGTTTGAAGTCACCATGTGACCCAGTGGGCACTGTCTGTGGACCCTGCACACAGAGACCCTGTATCGAACCAGGTGTGTGCAAAGTATGAATACAACACTGTAGAACTCCAAAAGACTGTGACACCTTTACAGAGACAAAAATCTGCAAAGCTGTTTGTTTTGAATGACTTTATCTCAGCAATACTAAAAATTGGTATTGTAACCGTCATCTATCACAGTAACTCGCAGATAAAATGGGTGATTAAATGTGGAGTGTGTCACTCTTTCAGTTTCTCCTTGATCCTCAATTTAACAAGATGGTACACACAGCCTGAAGAAGGTTTCAAAGGAGTTGCAACGCTGCCAAGTCTTATAAATGTAAATTTGATGTACCTTGTTCCTCGAGAGAGTACATTTCCTTTAATACTTTAATAAAAAATTATATTAAAATAATTAGGGAATTGATTCCCTTGTGAAGCCCGTCCTGAATATCTCCAATCAGCAATATTAACAATTCCATCACTGCCCTCACTAAGTAATTAAGGCAGCTGGATCCAGCAAACCTTTGGGAATTTTAAACCTCCAAATTAGAATATTTTAGATTAAATTTGAAATGGAGTTAGGGAGAAAAAATTCATTTATTTTACACAAATTAATGTTGCATTGTGTCACTTTCTCCCATCAGTTCATTGTGATGAAATGATATATTACTAAAAACCTCTAATATAAAACTATTAACCTTTTGACTGCAGAAATCAGCTTGAATACAAAGCAGAAATCCACCAACACCAGGTGAACAATCACTGACATTACTGCTCCGGCTGTGGAGCAGTAATTAGGGTAGCGATAGCCTCTTACGGTTTAACCAAATGCAAGTGCACTAACAGTTATATTAACCCAGTACAATTATTGATTGATGCACAGGCCTGCAAATTTTGTTGCTGCACTCTTTGTGTCAGCTCAGTTTGTGGAAAGGAGTGCAAAAAGTTGGGGAATTTCAACGCTACTTGAATCCAGTTTATGTCAAAGTTCTGCATGCTCTTATGCTAGATTTAAAAAACTGTCCATGCCCCAGGATAGAATTAATTCCCACTGCTATGTTCTACTAATTGTGCCTGTGTTAGGTCTTCTCGGAGGCACTTAAAAAACTAAAACGTTTTTAAAAATGTATCATTAAACAAATTGTTACTAACTTTTAAATATAATGTTATTTCAATTTACCATGCAACTGTATTTTAATATAACAGAACATGTTTTCTGTACAGTTTCTTGTCTTTTTCAATATATAAATTTCTGTAATAAACCCATTCTCTGTTCTAATACGCAAAGTTGACACTCTTAAGTATATCAAGGTATATTCTTTTAAAGCAAAACAAAATGTCTGTGTTAGCTTCTGGCAGATTTTACATCTGTTGTTAGACAAACGAGTTTTACTGGAAACTTGAGAGAAAATGCACCCTCACATCAAATGCCATTTTTGGTGGAATTTGTGCTGGCTGCATCAAAAGAGGAGCCACCATCTCCTTGTTGTAAGTTCTGTGGTCTGCCTTAGATATTCTGTTGGGGAAATCCTGTTTGATGCAGTCTGAATGCCTTGCATTCAGGAATTTTGTCTGTGCACATAACCAGAGACTGAAACTACAGAGATGCTTTGCAATTTAAAATAGAATATACAGTATATACTTCATAAGTGTCCTTTTGTGAATTTCTCCAAACTTTGTGAAGGTGATTGAAAAACTTGTTAAGATGAGACCAGGTATGAGACATCTATTTGAAATATAGTAATTGAATATGCGCAGTTACTCTCAAGGCAAGTACTACTCCTCTTAATCTCAGTGGTCTTTCACAGCTCCTTTAACTTGTATTTATGTCCTTGTCCTGACTTTGCTTTTTTTCACTCTCTCAGTTAATTCATGCACCATCTTCTGGGTGACTGATCCTGTGCTGATCTGCAGGTGCTTTCCTCCTCTTCACAACCCTTGCCTTGTTTACCACCACCGCGGGCACTGACTCTAACTCAGGCCGCTCTCCATCACTTCTCCATTCCTCCAACAATTTTTCATGCTATCATTGAGCAGTTTGACATTTATAATCAATCAATGACCGAGACACAGTTAAAGGATTATTTCTGGGATCCATCAGGTGCAAATTGTCTTTTATTGCTGTTGTTGACATCCATATTATCTGCTTTTATTAATATTTCAAGAACTTCAACATATTTCTCATGCAAGGTTAGTGAAACCCCTACTGATTCTGTGCTGATTGTAACACTGCACTTATTGTAACTGTAGGTGTGAGCTTTGCTTAGTGTTTTCGAATTCTTTGGAATTAGACCAGTTTTCATATTTTCGAAATGTTCAACTGATTGGGATTCAGTTTACCTGTAACTTTGAATAACGTTGTAAATGGCTGAAGGGGTAATTTTACTTTTCCTCTGTTCCTTCCTGAAACTGCATGGAGCATCCAGGGATTCCTCCCACATTCCAAAGACGTACAGGTTAGGAAGTTGTGGGCATGCAGTGTTGGTACGGGAAGCGTGGCGACACTTGCGGGCTGCCCCCAGCACACTCTACGCAAAAGATGCATTTCACTGTGTGTTTCGATGTACATGTGACTAATAAAGAAATCTTATCTTATCTTATCCTCTTCATAATAAGGCCTCTCCATGTACTTTTGCCCTCAGTAGCTGGAAAAATAGGAGTGGAGATTTTCTTCCAGATACTTTCTGTGTTGTGGGTCTGATCTACCTGCTGCCTTTAGGGGACTCAATGAACACAGTATGATATCTCAAACCATTAGAAGATGACATTGTTTAGTTGGACTGACTACAAAAGAAAGACTTGAGTTGTGTAGTGTATTTCACAACCTTAGGAAATCCCAAAGCATTTTACAGCCAATGTAGTACTTTGAGTCACTGAAATATTGGAAATGAGGCAGCCTGTTTGAACACAGCACACTTCCGCAAGTAGCAGTGGGATAAATGGGCAGATCATTTTTATTCAGGGTCAATGTTTAGGGTATAAATACTAATCAGGACAGCAAAGTTTCGAAAATACAAAGGAAATGTTATGCCAGAAGGGATGGGGCAGAGTACAGGAAGGAGAAAGAGAGCCCAGTGACATGGTGTCATGACAATGACCTTGCCCTCAATGTTAGCAAAACAAGAGCGCTGGTCATTGACTTCAGGAAGGGGGGAGGAGCACACACCCCTGTACGTATCAATGGTGCTGAGGTGGAGATGGTTGAGAGCTTCAAGCTCCTTGGTTTAAGCATCACCAACAGCTTGTCCTGGTTCAGCCACGTAGATGCCACGGTCAAGAAAGCTCACCAACTCCTCTACTTCCTCAGAAGGCTAAGGAAATTTAGCATGTCCCCATTGACCCTCACCAATTTTTATAGATGAACCATAGAAAGCATCCTATCCCGATCCATCACAGCAACTGCTCTGCCCATGACCGCAGAGAATTGCAGAGAATTGTGGACACAGCTCAGTCCATCGTGAAAACCAGCCTCCCCTCCATGGACTCTGTCTACACTTCCTGCTGCCTCAGGAAAGCAGCCAACATAATCAAGGACCCCGCCCACCCCGTTCATTCTCTCTTCTCCCCCTCCCATGGGGCAGAAGATACAAAAAAATGTACCACCAGGTTCAAGGACAGCTTCTATCCTGCTGTTATAAGACACTTGAATAGACCTCCTGTATGATAAAGATGAGCTCTTGACCTCATAATCTACCTTGTGGTGACCCTTGGACCTTATTGTCTACCTGCATGGCACTTTCTCTGTAACTGTAACACTATATCCTCCATATTGCTTTTCCCTTTGTATTACCTCAGTGTCACATGTTCTCAGATACAGTGAAAAGCTTTGCATGCAATTACCAATTACCTTATTTTAGCATCTCATATGAAAGATAGCAACTTAGTTGGTGCAACACTCCCTCAGTGGCAATCTATGCTACAGATTATGTGCTCAAAACATCTGGAGCCGGTCTGATGCCTACGTTTTTTTTGAATGAAGCCTCATCAGGGCTAACAGCCAGAGGCTGCCACTGCACGTTGTCCTCTTGGGATTAGTGCAGGATTAGTGTAAATGCGTGTTTGATGGTCGTCATGGACTCAATGGGCTGAAGGGCCTGTTTCCCTGCTGTAGCTTCTTGGACGTCTGATGTTGTTCTGACTCAAGGCCTCTTGATTCCCACCTATGGCTTATGGAATTCACATAAACATGGTTTGGCCTTCAAAACAGCAGAAGTCCCATCTACAATATGGGGAGAAAGGGCTGCTGATTGGCTGAAAAATCACAAGGTGGGAGTTGGGGTTGGGGTGGAGGGGTGAATCTATCCCTATGCAGCCTTCACCTGAATGCAATGCCCTAATTTTGGAAAAGGCAGTACCTCCACATCTAAGGAGTGGGTAGTTGGCAGGGTGACACCTGTGGAACCATTTTGAGCAAGGTCCCCACCTCAAGGATGATTAGTCTGAAACTTAATTGCAACAATTAACAATTAGCTGAGGTGTTATTACAGCGAACGAACAACTAAGAACTAATCAAGTGTTACTTTAGGGATATCATCTGTGCATTTACTAACACCAAATGAGTTCATAATACTCCACAGCCAATTAGAACCTATTTCATCCATGCTCACTCTGCATGCCCTGAAATTTACTTGAGTTTGTATAATTTCACATTTCAAAGGTAATTTACTGGTGTCAGGAGAGGAACTGATAAAACTGGGAACTAAAGTGGTTAACATGATTTATAAAACATTAGCATTAATCAATGGTGACACTTAATGGTGTCAGCAGTCATGGAACAAGTTATGGCAGTATAGCAGCTCCAACGTGCAGTTCCTATGCAATAAGAAATGACTTGCTCTAAGCCAGTACCTAGCTAAAGTGCAACATCCTCACTGACTGCTGGGAATCCCTGGAAGTGGACAAGGAGCATTTGGGATGGCACTGGGAAACTTGGGCCCATGCGTAGGAAGCACATCGGAAACCCAGCATAAAGGACGGCAGAGTGCACCTGTCTCGACACTGCCCACCCCATCTGGTTAGCCCTTCCTACATTGGCCTCATCAGTCACCTCAGAACCCATAAAACTGGAGTGGAAGCAGGTCATCCTCCATCCCAAGGGCTCCGCCAAGGAGAAGAATTTACCTCGGTCAGAAGTGGAGGGCTTGTCTTGCTGGCCCTTCACACCCTGGAGTCTATTGTTGTGGTCGTGGGCCTTGGGCAGTGCAGTGAGCAGGGGCTATCCCCAAAATATCCTGAAGTGTCCCCTAAGTTCATGCTAATGCAAGGATAAAAAAAACAAATGATCCAATGTTTTGAGTACACAACATTAATATTTTGTTTACTTTAATGTTTGAAATGGTTGGAAATTCTGCTTTGCTGTGAAACGCAGATGTCTGTGACTTTGTGGCGGCTCTGACCTTCCGAGTCTGTCAGTTTGCTCTGACACTAGATTTCTGATGGGATTCAGTTCCCCAGGATAATGCTGGGAAGTTGCTTCGTTTGGTCACACCTCACCAAGGTCGCAGACCCCAGTGGCTTCATTGGTGATTGTAGGGCAAGGATTTAGGAGCAAAAGAGGAAGATGATTGACTTTTATTTTATTATTTTGCTTTAATATTTCAATTATTTATATAGTTGTAGTTAACTTCTGGTTAATTTTTGATTGTTGTTATCATTTACCTCAATTCTAGTAGTTTTGGAGTGGCTCCATATGTCACAAATCAATAGATTTCACGGCCAGAATAGCCCCTCTCCACTCTGCCAATGATCACAGCTGACCTAGAACACCAGAGCTGCCACAAGTCACAGGCATCTGCGTTTCACAGCAAAGCAGAATTTCTAACCATTTCATACATTAAAGTAAAGCAAAATATTAATGTTGTGTACTCAAAAGATTGAATCATTTGTTTTTTTATCCTTGCATTAGTGTGAACTTAGGGGGCACTTAGGGATATTTTGGGGATGGCCCCTGCTCACTGCATTGCCCAAGGCCCCACGACCACAACAATGGACTCCAGGATGAAAGGCCAGCAAGGCAAGCCCTCCACTTCTGACTGAGCTTAGGGGACAGCACAGCAGCACAGCCGGTAGAGCCGCTGCCTCACAGCTCCAGGGTTCAATGCTGACCTCCGGTGACTTTGTGGGTTTCCTCCAGGTGCTCCAGTTTCCTCCCACATCCCAAAGATGTGCAGATTTAATATTAGAATTGCACTGAAATGCATTCACATGAAAGTGCTCACATAACGTCCCAATCCACACTTGTGACCTGCCTTATGCGCAGTCTGCCGATATAAACTCTTCACTTCCTGCTGACGATAGGGGAGCATTTAGAAAAGCTGTCAGTTTAATTTTGCCTTTGTGTCCCTTAGGGTGTAGAAGGAGGAAATCATTTGTTTTTAGTTTGATGGTTGTTCAGTCTTCCCTTAATTGCTCTATTGTTGGAGGCAAGAGTTTTATGTCATGGTATGCAGCTGGTGAAATTTCCAATGATCTCATGGGTATTCCTCTGGGGACACCCATATACTTATGTTACTCAGGAGTAAAATATGGGAGGATACCTTGGAGGTGAGGTTCCATCAAGAGCAGGCTGCTTGTTAACCTGTACCTGGAAAATCTTGGACAGATGCAGACATAGCTGGATTTGTCTGGTGACTTTATCCTCATTGGCTGATTCACAGGGGCTGACAGGGTTGTACCTCATGGTGAAATGTTTTGTCCAGGAAAAAATCCATCACCAGCACAGCATGTCTGGTGACTGTGAAGAGAACTTTTATAAAAACAGCAAATGCTGGAAACAGCAGGTCAGGCAACATCTGCAGAAAGAGAGACAGAGTTAAAATTTTTTAGTCTTATTTTAGATTTCCTGGAGTTTTTTTTTGATTTTCAAGGCAACTTTTATGCCTCGGGCTTGTTCCAAAGGGCTTCAGTGTTTCCAGTCAATCTGCAGCACCCTGCGATAGGTATCAAATGACCCAAGTCCTGTGGTCCAGAACAAGCCACTTTCATCATTATCTCATGATAAAGCAGTGATAGCATCTGAGCAGAATGCATTCTTTCACAGAATGAAGACTCTAAGATGTCCTGAGCTTGTCTAAAGCTTTGTCTAATCAAGATTCCCAAAGTTGTAGAGCATCTTTAATGGCACACATGGGGCTGGAGTTCCCTGCAGCCAAAGCCAATGGAATCAGGAAGCAGACTTCTTTCGGGGAGAAGTGCCTCTGTTTCCTTAACACCAGATACTGTCTACTTGCTGGGCAGTAGTTATTGTATATTTCATTATACTTGGAAACCAGGTAACTTCCCAGAGCTCTGGCTAGTGCCCAACTCCACGCAGCCTTAGCTCACCTGCAAATGAGACTTCCAAATCTACTCCAACTCAGTCCTGCCCTTGTTCTCTCTGCAAATGTATCCAAACTCCTCTGTTGCCTCTGCCCTAGCTCTGACCAAGTCCAATTTGACAACCGATGTTGCCTCCCAATTAAAAAAGAACCTCTATTTTAAACATTCAGCTTTATTTTCAAATCACATCAAAGACTTTTCCAGATCAATGAACACAAAATGCTGGAGAAACTCAGCAGGTCAGGTAGCATCTATCCCAGCCTCCAAGGGGACCCTGCATCTCATATTAGGCCTACAGGTCAACCCAGAATGTAATGCTCCAACAGGAAGATATGAAACTCACCCGACAAGGCTCTTTGCCTATTACCATTTTTCCTCATTTATTAAGGTCCTTAAGATGTATTTCACTGAAAAAACTTTGGGTCATTAGCTCTCAAACATGGAACAAAGAGCTTAATTGCAGGGATGAGGTGAGAGTGACTGAGCAAGTCTGACATCAAAGAGCCACGATAAGACTGAAGACCATGGGTGCCAAAGGGAAGACACTCCATTGAATGGTAGTGTACTTCGCATACAGATATATAATAGTGGTAGTTGGAGGTCAATCATCCCAGTCCCAGGATATCACTGCAGGAGTTCCTCACAGCAGTGTCCGAGGCCCAGTCATCTCAAGTTGCTCCATCAATGACTTTCCTTCCATCATAAGGTTTGAAGTGGGGATGTTCGCTGATGTTTGCACAAAGTTCAATTTCATTCACAACTCATCAGCAAATAAAGCAGCCCGTACCTGCATACAGCAAGACCCAGGCAACATTCAGGCATAGGCTGATAAGTGACAAGGAATATTCAAACAAAAAAAAAATTCCAGGGCAGTGACAATCTCACTTAAGAAAGATTCTAAACACATACACTTGACATTCAATGGTATTGTCATTGCTGAGTACCTGACTATCAATATCCTGGGAGGTCACCAGAAACTCATCTGGTCATACCTACATGATAGATCAAGTTCAAATTAACAAATCCTTTCAAGAATTTTATTCTTCTTTATACCAATCAGAATCCCCTGAGGATCCTACTTTAATACATGAATTTTTAAGAGATTTGAAGATTCCCCAATTATCTTTAAATGAACGCTCTACATTAGATGCTCCCATATCAGAGGAAGAAATAAAGAAAGTAATATTTTCAATGAATTCGGGTAAAGCACCCAACCCTGACGGATATACAGCTGAATTTTTTTAATTCTCTTCTGATATTCTTGTTCCCTGGTTAGCCAAAATTTTTAAAAATGCCCTATCAGTGGGTAAACTGCCACAACCTTTCTATGAAGCAACTATTTCTTTAATTCTTAAAAAGGATAAAGATCCCACTGATTGTGCATCTTATAGATCTATTTCTTTATTAAATGTAGGTTCCAAAATATTTTCCAAAATATTGGCCTTTAGATTGGAAAAGGTTCTTCCACAAATTATCTCTGAAGACCAGACAGGATTTATTCAGAATCGTTATCTACATTTCAATATTAGGAGATTAATGAATATTATATATACCCCTTCATCCCAAATTCCAGAACGTGTAGTTTCACTAGATGCTGAAAAGGCATTTGACAGAGTCGAATGGGAATATCTATTCAGTACACTTCAAAAATTCAGTTTTAGTCCTAAATTTATATCTGCGATTAAAATGATTTATTATGCACCTATGGCTTCAATACTTACTAATAATCAAAGATCTCCTTTGTTTAGGCTTTTTTGAGGTACTAGACAAGGCTGCCTGTTAAGCCCTTTATTATTTGATATTGCTTTAGAACCCTTGGCTATTGCACTCCGGGAATCTTCAAATATATGTGGTATTACTCGTGGACAGAAGATTCATAAGATATCTCTTTACGCAGATGACCTGTTATTTTATATTTTTAATCTGGAGGAATCTATCCCTGCAGTACTATCACTATTAGATCAGTTTAGTGTTTTTTCTGGCTATAGATTAAATTTTAATAAGAGTGAACTTTTTCCATTAAATATGCAAATCCCAATTTATAGCCAATTACCTTTTAGATTGGTAACTGACTATTTTATGTATTTGGGTGTTAAAATTACTAAGGGACATAAGGACTTATTTAAAGTTAATCTACTGCCTTTAATTGACCATGTTAAACAATTATTTACTAAATGGTCCCCACTGTCCCTATCATTGGTAGGCTGAATTAATGCGGTTAAGATGAATATTTTACCAAATTTTTATATTTATTTCAAGCGATTCCAACTTTTGTTCAGAAATCTTTTTTTGACACCATTGATTCTAAAATTCTTTCATATATTTGGCAGAATAAAAACCCAAGGCTAAGTAAGAAATATTTACAAAAACTAAAAAAGGATGGTGGTATGGCCTTGCCTAACTTTAGATTATATTATTGGGCAATCAATATTAGATATTTAATTTTTTGTATACAAGATTCAGATGTAATTCAACACTCCAAATGGGTACACCTTGAGTCCCAATCAGTACTTGGATTTTCATTAGTTTCTATTGTAGGAGCTCCACTCCCTTTTGCACTTACCAAATTAAGTAAACATGTGATTAACCCAATTGTTAAACATACAATACGAATATGGTTTCAATTTCGTAAATTTTTTGGATTGAATAAATTTAATCTATCAAGTCCCATTCAATCTAATTTTTTCTTTCATCCATCCAGAGTTGACTCAGCTTTTTCCATACGGAAAAGGAAGGGAATCGTATGTTTTCCTGATTTATTCATTGATAACTGTTTTTCATCTTTTGAACAATTGTCTAACAAATACAATTTGCCTAGATCACATTTTTTTCAATATTTGCAAATTAGAAATTTTTTAAAAGCTACTGTACCCTCTTTTCCCACACCTTACAAGACTGAAATTACGGAAAAAAATTTTTGGTTTTAATCCTTGTCAGAAGGGCTTGGTAGCAATAATTTATGATTTAATTATGAAAATTCGTTCAGAATCACTGGACAAAATGAAGAATGAATGGGAAAGGGAACTCCAGACATCTTCACCTACAGAGACGTGGAAGAAAATTCTTCATTTAGTTAATACATCTTCAGTGTGTGCCAGACACTCGCTGATACAGTTTAAGGTAGTTCACGAGACCCATATGTCAAAAGATAAGCTAGCCCATTTTTATCAACATGTAAATCCTATATGTGACAGATGTAAATCGAATGTGGCTTCTTTGACACATAGGTTTTGGTCCTGTCCTCTTTTGGAAAAATATTGGAAAGACATTTTTAACATTATTTCAAATGTATTGAAGATTGATTTACAACCTCACCCTATCACTGCAATTTTTGGTTTACCAAGGATAGAATCTGGCCATCTATCTGCCTCCGCTAATCGTATGATTGCCTTTGTTACATTAATGGCCAAATGATTCATTTTGCTTAAATGGAAGGATCCAATACCCCCTACTACTTTTCAATGGTTCTCTCAAACTATATCATGTTTAATCTTGGAAAAAATTAGGAGTGGTACTGTTGATCCTTCGCTTAAATTTGAGGAAGTTTGGAGTCCACTTATTCAATATTTTCACATGATATAGATCCCCTTATAATAACCTTTCATTTAGAGGAACGGAGTTGATGACATAATATTGCTCCGTTTCTATAGAGAAATTTTAGTCCAGTTTTTTTGCTGTTTTTTAAAAAAAAATTTTCTTTAGCTTAGTTTGATTTGATATATTGTTTATAATTTTTCTTATCGTTTTGGGGATTTTTTTTTCTTTCTTTTATATTTTATAATAAATCTTTTTCTTTTATATTATATTCATTCACTAACAGATCGTTGGATCTACAGATTTTTTTTATACTTTATTGTTCTTTATGATTATCCATGTCATGATTGTTCTCCTGATCTCTTTGTATTACATGTATAAACATTGATATATTAATCTGTATTAATTTGAAAACTAATAAAAAGATTGAAAGAGAAACTCATCTGGACCAATCACATTGTGTTTACAACGGCAGGTCAGAGGCTGGGTATCTAGCAGCAAGTGATTTATCTCCTGACATCTCAAAGCCTTTCCACCATCTATAAGACACAAGTCAGGAGGATGAAGGAATACTTTCCTGGATTAGTGACTTCCAATAACTCTGAAGAAACTCCACACCATCCAGGGAAAGAGCAGTCTATTTGAGCGGCACCCCATCTACCACCCGCAACATTCATTCCCTCCATCCACTGTGTGTTGTATCTACCATATGCTCTGTAGTTACTTGCTCATTCTACTCTGAGGACACCTCCTAAACCTGCAACCTCTACCACCGAGAGGGACAAGGGCGGCAGGTACGTGGCAGCAGCACCACCTGCAGGTTCCCCTCTCAGTCTCACACCATCCTGACTTGGAAACAAATTGCCGGTTTTTCAATGTCTCTGGGACTAACTCGTGAAACTCCTCCCAATAGCACTGTGGGATTACATTCACCAGAAGGGCAACGGGTCTCAAGAAGACAGCTCACCACCATCTTCTCAAGGACAATTGTCCAGCTCCTTAAAAAAGAATAAAGAAGGTGGCTCAGGATCAAATTGTGTTTGACATTGACTCTGTGAACTGCCTCAGGGTGTTTTGCTGTGTTCAAGGCACCGTATTGATGAAAGTTGATGTAGTTGCTATGGGCAATTCTGAGTCAAGAACAGAGACAATGTCTGCTCTTGTCATCAAGTTGTGGATTTCAGTTTTGTACATTAGTATAAAATGAACAATAGCAAATTAGCAGCTCACTTCACTTCCATAAGCCCATAATACCATAAGATATAGGAACAGAATTAGGCCATTCGACCCGTCGAATCTGCTCTGCCATTCAATCATGGCTGATTTTCTTTTAACCCCATTTTCCTGCCTTCTCCCCGTAACCCTTAACCCCCTTACCAATCAAGAATCCATCAATCTCTGCCTTAAATACACCCAATGATTTGGCCTCCACAGCCCTCTGTGGCAATGAATTCCACAGATTCACCACCCTCTGGCTGAAGAAATTCCTCCTCATTTCAGCTATAATGGGACGTCCCTTTATTCTGAGGCTGTGCCCTTGGATCCTAGATTGTCCCACTGATGGAAACATCCTCCATCCTCTCCATGTCCTCTCTATCCAGGCCTTTCAGTATCCGGTAGGCTTCAATGAGATCCCCCCTCCCCCTCCTGAACTCCATCGAGTACAGGCCCAGAGACATCAGACGCTCCTCATAAATTCAGTCTTTCATTCCTGGGATCATTCTTGTGAACCTCCTCTGGACCCTCTCCAGCGACAGCACATCCTCCTTTAGATATGGGGCCCAAAATTGCTCACAGTGGTCCAAATGCGATTTGACCAACACCTTACAAAGACTCAGCATTACATCCTTGCTTTTATATTCTAGTCCTCTTGAAATGAATGCTAACATTGCATTTACTTTCTTTACTGCTGACTCAACCTGCAAGTTAACCTTGAGAGAATCCTGAATTAGGATACCCAAGTCCCTTTGCACCACTGAGTTCTGAATTTTCTCCCCATTTAGAAAATAGTTTATGTCTTTATTCTTCCCACCAGAGTGCATAACCCCACACTTCCCTACGCTGTATCCCATCTGCCACTTCTTTGCCCACTCTCCCAACCTGTCCATGTCCTTCTATAGACACTTTGCCGCCACAAAACCACTTGTTTCTTCACCTGTCTTGATATTGTTTACAAAATTGGCCTAATGCCATCAGTTCCTTCATCCAGGTCGTTAATGTATAAAGTGAAACGCTGCCGTCCCAACACTGACCCCTGCGGAACTCCACTGGTCACCAGCAGCCATCCTGAAAAAAAACCTTTATCCCCACTCTCTATCTTCTACCAGTCAGCTGATCTTCTATCCATGCTAGTACCTTGTCCCTAACACCGTGGGCTCCTATCTTGTTTAGCAGCCTTGTGTGCGGCACTTTGTCAAAGGCCTTCTGAAAATCCAAGTAAATAACATTCACCAACTCTCCTTTGTCTAACCTGCTTGTTACCTCCTCAAATAATTCTAACAGATTAGTCAGGCAACATCTCCCCTTAACAAAAATGTGCTGAATTCATCCTATTTTAACATATACTTCCAAGTACTCCGAAATTTCATCTTTAATAATGGACTCTAAAATCCTACCAATCACCGAGGTCGGGCTAACCGGCCTATAATTTCTTGTCTTTTGCCTTCGTCCCTTCCTAAACAGTGGTGTCACATTTGTGATTTTCACTTCACCCTGTTTTATTTCCACTAGTTTCAACAAATCCCGATTAAACCAATTCAATTTCAGCTCCCTCATTATAAACACCCTGCCTAACCCTTGCATTGGTTCAGAGTTGGACACGTGCTAGGCCTGGCTGGATTTGTTCTTAATGTGACTTGTTTGTATCTTACGGTATCTGTCCCAGCAATTCAGCATCTGGATGTTATGTGTTCCTATGCCAGATCCCATAAGACTCCTGAATGCTCTCAGGGAATTAGCCAGAAGATTTGATGATCGATTCAACTAAAACACCTTTTGAAACCACATGAAAAACAAAGCTCAACATGTGGCTGAGATAGGGATGTTTTCTGAAGGACTTGAGATGTGACTATAGAAAGGCATTTAAGTTGTTACTGCCTGGGCAGTAACCTGGCTGTATGGAGTTTTCACACTTTATAGATTTACCTGATTTTCAATGTGTTGCTCCTATGGAGAACCTCTGGTTCTTTAGCTGAAGTTTCAAGTCGACAATCAGGAGAACACTGCTGACACAATGGCAGATATTAACAGTCAAGGATTTGTCCATCTGTAGACCTAAATGATGTTAATTAGCTGTGGATTCATTGAATGTCTCCAGTTGTTTGTTCTGTTGATACTGTTGTACAACGGGTCTTCCCACAGCCCTCAAAGGCTTCTTTAGTTATATTGGAAAGGGGCCTGTGGTCGTGACTGCAAGTCACTCTAACATAGCTAACGTGCACATAAATGTATGAAGCACAGCTACTCCCAGTATAAGCTGAGGCAGAAAATGTGAGGAAGTTCTGCACCTGAAAAGTCAGGAAAATTTCAGTGGCTATTTCTGAATCTAGGAAATGCTTATTCCAGCACTTTATCATCAATGCCTAGACCGGCTTCTCGCTGATTCTGGTGAGTCAGATTTCCAACCTCGCACCCCTGTACACAATGAGATCTTCTCAGGCGCAAGACTGGTATTCACAATGGACACATGCTTGTGCATTCTTATCATCGAGGAAGAGGACTAGAAATATTGGATGGAATAAAGTGGAATTAACCAGCTCCCTATCCCACAACACATCAAGCCTCTACACTTCCCTGTGACTGAGACAAAAATCATTATTTAAGTGCTTTAGTCAACACTAGATTTTAACACCATTTCTATCCTGACTGCAGGTTCCAAAATAAACAAGTGTGATGTCAGTGCGCATTGTTACGGAGTCAGACAGCAGAAGAAACAGACCCCTCTGCCCACCATGTCCATGCTGACCATCGAGAACCCCTCTGTACTAATCAATAAACCTACTATACTCGGCTATTCAAGTGCTCGTCCAGGAGTTTCTTAAATGCTGTGAGAGTTTCTGCCTCCACCAACCTCTCAGGCCGTGCGTTCCAGATTCCAGCCACTCTGGACTTCTATACCTATGTTCCTCCTTACAGCTGGAGCCCTGCCATTCATTCTGCAGGTGTCCGTCCTGTATCTGACCCTCCAAAATGCATCACCTCATTTCAATCTGCCATTGCCCTGCCCAATTTACCAGCAGGTCAACATCATTCTGTAACCTAAGTCTATTCTCCTCACTATCAGCAACACCACTAATTTTCATGTCATCTGCAAACTTACTAATTATACCTCCGACATTCACATCTGAGTCATTGATGTATATAACAGACATTAATATCACATGATCGCTCCCTGTGCTACACCACTGGCTTCCAAGCACAAAAACGACTCTCCACCATCACCTTCTGGCGCCTAATACCAAACCAAATTTGGATCCAATTTGCCAACTTGTCTTGGACCCCATTGGCTCTAACCTTTTGGCCTAGCCTTCCAGGTAGGACCTTGTCAAAGAGCTAACTGAAGTCCATCAACTGCACTGCCCTCATCATATATATACAATCCCTGCCTTTCTGAGTACAGAGTAAATCTGTCCCTCAAATTTTTTTCCAGTAATTTCTCTACAACTGACATCAGACTCGCTGGCCTATACAGTCCATATACTAGTCCATACCTAGCATATATTTCCTTGTGTTTCTTTATCATTATTCCTTGACATCCAAGGTTCCCTGGACATGCTATCTTTCCCCTTCACCCTTACAGGAACACGTTAGGCCCTGACCTCTCACTATTTCACTTTTCAAGGACTCCCACTTCCAGGATGTAGATTGACCTACAAGAGGCTGCTCCCAGTATAGGTTTGCCCGGTCCTGTCTAATGACATTCAAATCAGCCTTCCCCCATTTTAGACCCTTGACCCTTGGACCATCCTTATGCCTTTCCTTACCACTTTGAAACTTGCCAAGTTATGATTACAATCCCCAAAGAGCTTGCCCACTGACACTTCATCCACTTGCCTGGCTTTATTCCCCAGGATTAGTCCCAGTACTGCTCCATCCCGAGTCCATCTCTGCACCCACACAAGAAGCTCTCGTGGATACGGTCCTAATTCAGGCAAATAGAAGTAGTGGAGATGGGCAAAGAGGTCAGCAGGGACATGATGGGCAGAAGGGCCGGTTTCGATGTGCGACTCTATAACTCTATACACTTTAAAAATTCTACCCCGTCTAATCCTTTCACATTACTCATACTGGGGAAGACAAAATCCTTACTTCTATAACTCTATTCCTTGTGACCCGTTTGTGATTTGTCTGTATATCTAGTCCTCTATCTCCTGCTGACTGTTGGGAGGTCTGTAGTATAATCCCAGCAAAGTGATCATCACCCACTGTTTATCCAGCTGTGCAACCATTGCTTGCAGTGCGACCAGCTCAGTAAATGTCCTTGATGTCCTCAGCATCATGGATTCTTCACAGTGAATCCATGTACAGCTCCAGCTGTGCAAGGCAGTCAATCAGGAGCTGCAGCGGGACACACTTCCTGCACACATGGTTACAGGGGAAACTGGAAGTCTCCCTGATCTGCCACCTATTGCACCGCGGCCCTGACTTCCCCTGTCGGACCCCTGGGGGTAACTCAGCACTGTTGGCCCCTCTCCTCCCTATGGTTTAGAGTACTGGTTACACTAGCAACCTTCATTTCCTTTAAATACCAGGAGTGATGTCCCTTCAAGCTCTGCCCTGATCTGCGTGAGGTGAGTAAGGCCCAGTTACCGCTCCCTGCTCTCTCTTCCAGGACCTTCTCCCTCACCACTGTCTCCGAATGTATGTTGTTGTACAGTGAAACTACGATCATTCAGCTCCCTTGGAACTTTGGTGGTACTAGACTGGCAGGCTTTCCGGACCATTGGATGTTACTCCCACTAAAATCCAAACACGTTTCCATTTCACTTTTTTCCCAAATCGCACTGTGGTATAATACATTTCCCACTAAGTTTGAAGGGAGCGGGAAATATACAAACCCACCCGACCACGATTCAGGTGGGAAATCCATCCACATTCTTGACCCCTAGTTTTCCAGACTCCAACCCTGGCTCCAGCCACACTCTGGACCCCCGTTCTGACCACACATCCCTCTTGCACTCTGAGCTCCCGGCTTATATCCCGGCCTAGCGAGTGAGCTAGATCCCAGATGACCAGGATTTCCAAACAATCAAGTGCCAGATTATTGGAGTTTTGTATCTCCTGCCTTCTTATCCAGGGCTTCTGGGGGCAACTAGAAGGTCAGGGTCACTGGAGGTGTCAATGTTCATGGGGTTGACTCACCCTTCTTCTCATGCCAGAATAATGGCTGTTCAGGTGTTCAGGAGATCTGTAGTACTGTGATCATGAACACCAGCCTCCACCCGTACCAATAGTCAGTGAAAGTCTTGATTGTCCTAGAGATGGCTGTGTGGATGCCAGTGCCTAGTTTCAGGATATCACCCATGCAGTTTGATGGTCTGAAATCTCTCCATTGTTCCTCTGTCAAACAGGACAAGAATTCTCACTGGGAATCCCGTCAGTAGAAGTTGTATATTGGCAGGACAAAACAACCAGCTCAAAGTTCCCAAGAATAAAAGAAAACTGCAGATACTGAAAATCTGAAATAAAAACTGAAAATGCTGCAAGCACTCAGCAGGTCAGGCAGCATCTGTGGGGAGGGAAACATGGTTACTGTCTTACATCCAAGACCTAGAGCCAAACCGACAGACAGAACCTGGCTACTTCCTCCAGGAAAGGTTTTGATAAAGGGTTTCAGACCTGAAACATTGGAAATTAAAAGCACTCTTCTCACCCCAGATGTTCATTTACATGGCCATGGCCAGGAACAAGCGGAGCATTATTTGAAATATTTTGGTAAAGCATTCACTTGTGTCATGACGGATATTCTGTTGTCCATACCCCACCCACAGAAAATGCTCGTCAGTTGTCCAAGTGGTGGAGATGTACCTTCAGGGAAGAAAGAAAGATGGTTTTATATTCATTCAAGGCATGTGAGCTTCTTAGGCTGAGTTAGTATTTAGTTGCCCATCCTCGAGAAGATGGTGGTGAGCTGCCTTCTTGAACCATTGCAGTCCTCGAGATGTGGGCGTAGTCACAATGCTGTCAGGGAGAGAGTTCCAGGATTTTAACCCAGCGACCGTGAAGGAACATCATGGGAAGACATAGAATGATTCTCCCCAACTATTATAAGAAAGTTTTCTTTTATATTGCAACATTCTGATGATACCATATAGCGAAGAAAATAATTTAATCTTTCAAATATCTTTAATGTAGGAACCTGGGAACCAATTTGGGCTCAGCAAGATCCCACACTCAACAGTATGTTAATGAACACATAATCTGAAATAATAATGCCAATTGAAGGGTAAATATCAGAATTTGTTATTGCTGACTGTCACAGAGACAGTCATATCTCTATCTCTTGTGTATTCCTGGCACATTGGGTGGGTGGTTAAAGAAACCCCCAACCTGGACTCAGTAACGAGCCCATTCCCCAAAACAATATCATGGGTTCTTTTACGCTCACCCAAGAGGACAAACAGCTCCCCACTTACTGTGGAGCAGAATTTCCTGCCTCCACAGGTAGCCTTCTCCTCTTTTTCATAGAGTCCCAGTTAAGCTCAAATGACCAGCAAATGTCCTGATGCAGTCAACTGAAAACTGATAATGAGGAAGTAAAGGGTTAAGAGCTGTAACCATACCTATAGCTGATAGAAAAAAATACCACGCAAGCAACAGCACGCAAGCTGTTGACTCAATGGATAAGGTTTCAATTACTTTGTCCGGGACCTTAGTCAGTCCCGTTATACTAGACAATAGGAGTACTGGGTGCAATAAACAACGAGTGGGAAGCTTGTCCTAAACAATGAGGGTGATATCTGTCTTTGAATTTCTTGATTATAACTCAGTTATGCTGGACGATAGGTGCGATGTCTGTCTCGGGATCTCTGTGGCTTGACCGAAACTCACGGCGCCGCATGCATTAAGTGTGCATGACAATATCTGTATAAATTTCTGTCTGCTCCTTTGTACGGGGAGAACTCAGGAAGCGACTCTTAGTGAGTGCTGAAGAGACCTCTCCTTAGTGGTGCACTGCTAATAAACGCGATTTATCGAAGCGACCTCGTGGCACTGTGTTACTTTACAGTGGACAGAAGTGAGAACTTAACTTTGAGACAACAATTTGGCGAGCCAGCCAAGAGTCCAAGCCGAGATTTCGGAAGTGGCGTGAGTGACCGACGGGGATAACAACTACCTGAGACGGAAAGGCCCACAAGGTATGATTCACCTTGATGCCTCTCAGGGAGTTGGACACCTGATCAATCCCTTTGCTTGTCGAATATCCTCTGATGGACGCCTTGCAAACCTGTCCGAGTGCCACAGGTAAGAGGGGTTCGAGTCCCCAGTTAAGGTAATTTCAGGTTCGGGGTTCGAGTCCCCAGTTTCGTTAGTTTCGCATTTAGGATTCAGGTCCCCAGTTTCGGGTTTGGGGTTCGAGTCCCCAGGTTTGGGTTTTAAGTTTGTGAATTTCAAGGTTTTGAGCTCTAAGTTTTGAGATTGGTTCTCCGGTACTACCACCCTGCCTTAGACCGGTTCTTAAGAGGGGAAATCCCCCATGGAAAGGTCAGGAAACTGAAGTTGGTGAAGGAAAGAGACCGATCTTATAGATAATCGCAGCGATTTGTACTGTACAATCGGGAAAAAAACAAAATGGGACAAACTCTCAATAAGTCTGGGTCCAATACCCCACTATCTGAGTTATGTAAAGACGATCCGAAGAATGAGAGTAACTTCTGTAAATTATCGGCATGCCTCAATAAAAAATTGGGAAATGAAATATGGCCATTGGGGGGATCTTGGGATGTGGATAAGTGCCTAAAAGCAGAAAGGGTGACTTGGGAGCGGAATACGGGGGAGAAATGGAAAATATTAATGTCTACTTGGAGAAAAACGGCCAAAGACCTAACAAATAAATCTGAACAGAATAGTTGGGAACATAATGTGAGCAGAAGGGGAATTAGTGTGTGTGATGAAAGGGAAATCCTGAGAGTTGGGAAGTCCTGAAGTCTCTGTGCGGAGACCACGATGCTGAGAGGAACAGAAGGGAGAGAGAAGGGGTAGATCAGGAGAATGAGGAAAAAACATAGGAATAAAAATAAAAGAAATAAAGATAAAGTGGAGGTACCTCCCGACATGTCTGGCGTGCCCCTGTTCCAAAGTAATGATACCGACGAAAATTAGGAGGATTGGATAGTCCGACCCACAGCCCCTACGTACCCCCCGTTTCACTGCCGCCCCCATATAATGCGACTAGTCCGCAAACCATTCCGCCCTCACCGCCAACGCCTGCTGGCCAAGTCCCACCCCTAGGACAATTCCATGGCCCTATTGTGTCCCGAAATAGGAATCAGCTTAGACGGAGAGAAAGCTTGCATACGAACGGCTCTAAGGCCACAGACAAGCGACGGAACTTTTTGGTAGGGGACAGATCTTTATTAGATTCTCAGACAGACACTGATTATGACTCCGATTCTACCCCTGATTATGCCGACTCTAAAGATCCTGGCCCACCGCCTACGTTGAATAAGGCAAAGGGAGCCAAGGTTAAAAAACAATTCCCCAACAAGAGTGTTCCCAATCCCGAACCAACCCAAGCAAGCTCTAATCCTACGATTCAAATCTACACCCCTTGGAAGCCTCAGGAGATGTGCCTAATCATGAGTCAGGCGCCCAACCGTAAAACCAACCCAGAGAATTTCATAGATTATGTGATTGGAACAATTCAGTTGTACCAAGCCACCCCCCAAGACCTTTTCAGTCTTTGTTGCATGGCCCTTACAACTAATGAGGCGGAAAGGTGGAAAGAACACCTGGGAAACTATGCGGACTGGACAGCCTTTCAGGCGGCTGTCCGGCCTCAGGACCAGGTAACCACCATTAGAACTGCCCTTCGCAAAACCCTCCAGCAGCCTATTGACATAACTAAGGTTTTAGAATGCCGACCGAAACAGGGTGAGGAAGCGTTATGAGAAAGGTTCTTTTGGTATCTTAAAGATAAAAGTATCTGGACACACAGTCTTTGTACTTTAAAAGGAGGATTTTATTCACAAAGACTGACGCGGGAACAGAATGTGAAGGAACAAATGCACCCTCGCACACTCGCACTAGGGTGATCGCGAAACGTGGGGGGAGTTGCAACAGGGGTGAAGTGCACACACGCTCTCACACACACACAATGAACTAGTACAAACGATCAGGGAACAAACAAATATGTTGTCTGGACCCCCTGAATTGGGACAAACAACGGCTCTAGGCTACTGGGAATTTAATCAGGACGCTCCTAGACCCCCGCGGAAGTGCACCCTTTCACCTGTGGTCTCGACCCCAGCAGCAGTAGGAAAAGAGGAAGAGAGCCCACGTGTGCCATCTTTTATAGGGCTGTAGTGGGGTGGAGCCGCTCAGGTGAAACAAGCCAATGATTCAGGGTCAAGAGCAAAGGTGGGTTACGAGCCAATCCTCAGGTGTGCTCTTTAATGGGTGGGGCGGAGCCAGACCCTTGATTGACAGTGCTGCAGTTTCCAACCTGATAGGCAATGCTGTCATCCGACCATGGGGGTCAGTAGTGTTGTCACTGTCATCTGACCCCTGGCCTTTCATATTACAGGACGGCCCAGATTTTTGGGACTGTTTCTGTTCACTTTACGGTACCCATGCGGGGGATGATGCCTACAACAGAGGCAATGCCTCCCCGCAGTTTAACGCCCTCCTATTACAATGTATTCCTGAGGGAGTGGCGTCAGCTATCCGCACTAATAACATGAATTGGCCTGACCACACACTACAAGCCATGAGGAGGGCCCTAGTCCACTTCTGGAGTAACGGTCGCGATTCGAAAACCACAAAGGTAAAACAGGAAGTGGTCCAGAGACCCTCTCGGCCCCAACCTCCCTACTCCGATAATACCGGATAGCAAATGGGACGGCAGTTTTGCATACCAGGAGGGGTTGACCGGCCTGGTAAAGGATATCCACTGTACCCCAACGACGCAAGAGCCCCAGCGTATGGGTCCCCTTGTGAGCCACCACCACCCTCTCGTAATTACCCAGGACCCAGGGGACCTCAACAACCCGCACCGGCGAGCGTCAGGTCGACAGGATGCTACGTTTGTGGGGCACCTGACCATTGGCGGCGTGACTGCCCCCACTACCATCATCAGCAGACTAGATCCCCCGGTAGACGACAACCTTTTTCAACTAACAACCTGTTTTCTGCCTGACCAGCTGTGGGGAGTAGACATTCCATGTATCCTACCCTCACCGATAACCCGAGCGATGAACCCATCGTCAATTTCTTAGCTGAGGGAAAGCAGATCCCCTTTATGATAGACACGGGGCAAATGCCTCGACCCTCGAAGCTCCTTGTATCGCCCAGCATGATTTTAAACTGTCCACTGCCTCAGTTCCATTGAGCGGGCTGGAGGGACAGGAAAGATCCTACCCCTTAACCGAACCTTTACAAGTGAAATTTGGAGATCGGGAATGTCTGATCCAATTCGTAGTAACCCCAAACCTAGGGGTTAACTTGGCCGGGAGGGACCTGTTCTGCTCCCTCTGACTCAAAATACAATGCCTGGATGAAGGAATTACCATTACTGGCCTTAAACCCCATAGGATCCTCTGAATTCACCAGCCTCCTCAGTGGTGGACGGTGGACTTCATGAACGGAGATTTTGACCCATCCTTGAAAACCCCTGACCCGCATGTGACACTAGCTTATGACCCCACAGGGGTCTCAAGAGAGCTAGAAGGGTTGTATGCTCTCTTCCTGGGTAGCATGGTGACTGTCACTATTAGTTCAAGTGCCTAATGAATTGTGGAATCAGTCAGGCTTGATGTCCCCTCACATTACCCTGTCTGTTAATGAGGGTCATAAACCGAAGGAGCTGGGATTCCTAGCCCACCGACTTGAGGTACAGACAGATACAGGCCTTTACGGGGTTCCTCAGACTCTGCCAGAAGGGACCCTGACTTATTACCTCACCCCTTTCTTGGTGACAGGCTGTTTACGCAACCATCAGCCCCACCGACTGCCTTCGGATGAGCCAACCCCCGATTTATGGGCCACATTGAAAGCTGAGGTAGGATTCACCCCAGTGACCCCAGTCCAAATCCAAGTAAGACCTGGAGCACAACTGCCTTGCGTCCCACAGTACCCCCTTCGGAGGGAGGCAGTTGACGGAAGAACCCATTTAATAGATTCATTCTGCAAACAGGGCATTCTGATTCCTTGCCAATCACCTTGCAACACCCCCACTTTACCCGTCCCCAAACCTGGACGGACAGAATGGCACCTTGTACAAGACCTGCGTAAGGTCAATGAGATAGTGGAGCCACTACCTCCCGTGGTCCCGAACCCAGGCACCATTCTCAGCAACATCCCTGCCGACTCCTGTATTTTTACTACTGTGGACCTCCAGCATGCATTTTTTGCAATTCCCCTCTCTCCCAACTCGCAGTATCTGTTTGCTTTCACCTTCCAAGGTCAGCAATACACCTGGACGCACCTCCCGCAAGGTTTTATACACTCCCTGACTATTTTTTGCCAAGTTTTGCATAAACAACTCCAAGGATTGCAACTTTCTGACAAATCCACTGTTGTCCAGTATGTTGATGACCTTTTATCGGAAAGCCCCTTGGAGCCCGCCAACATCGCGGACACCAATGGACTACTTAACGCACTCCACTCTTGGGGATACGTGATACCTCCACAGAAAGTAAAACGAACCCAGCGTCAGGTGAAATTTCTGGGCACCCTCTTAAGAGCTACTAAGCGCCGGCTCACTCCTGAACGTATTGCACCCATCATTGCTACCCCACCGCCCGCTACCCCGAAGGGTATGCACGCCTTCTTAAGTTTAGTAAATTTCTGCAGGCAGTGGCCCTTCTTACTAAGCCAGTCCGTGGGACCTTTTGAACTTATGGAGGAACAAAAGGAGGCCTTTGATAAGCTCAAACAGGCCCTTGCCAGTGCCCTGGCCCTGGGACGCCCTCTATACGACCGCCCATTTCAGCTTTTTGTGAATGTTCTGGAGGACTGCGCTACAGCCGTCCTTACTCAGACCCATGGAGATAGAAAAAGACCTGTGGCATATTATTCCGCCATGCTCACAGATGCTTCCAGCCATCTATTCCCTAGTAACAGCAGCCTCCAATATAACCCCGCAAAAGTCAGTAGTTGTTTATTCCTCCCATACCGTAACGGCACTCCTAACCTCTCATCAGATGCAACACCTTACCCAGGCCCACCATAAGCAGATATGAGGTAGCGCTCCTGAATAACCCACTCCTCACTTTTGCCTACTGCACCACCATTAACCCTGCCACCTTTCTAGAGGACCCACCGGAGGATCTTGCAGATCCACCACATGACTGTTTAATGCGTAACCACTTTTTGACTGCACCCCGTCCGGACCTTTCAGATAAGGTCTTCCAGTCAGCAGACTTAAACCTGTATGTCGACGGTAGTTCCTCCGTTTCCGAATAGGGAACCCGCCTTTGCGGCTATGCCATAGTAAACGACTTCCATGTTGTAGAGTCTGCATTCAAAAGCAGAACACTTTGCCCTGACCAGAGCTTGTATCTTAGCCAAGGACAAAGTAGCTAACATCCTCACTGATTCCCGCTATGCTTTTGGAGTTGCCCATGATTTTGGCCAACTCTGGGATGTTTGACCTCTACAGGTAGCCCCATACAGAATGCGGCTTATGTAAAGAACCTCCTCCAGGCCATCCTCCTCCCTAACAAATTGGCCATCATTAAATGCTCGGCTCACCTTTCAGACACCTCCCTAGCAACACAGGGCAACAACAGGGAAAACGCAGAGGCTAAATTGGCAGCACACCAGGGGTCTAAAATCGTTTCGACTGTGGAAAAACAGGCTGTTGCTTGCAAGCCAAAGATAACAACGCAGGGCACCCCAGAAGTGGTCACTGTGCAGCACTTACAGGGGGACACCCCTGACTCAGAAAAACAAATGTGGAAGGCGCACAGGTGTACGCACTCTGCGCAACACGGCCTCTGGGTTACTCCAGTCGGTCAAGTATGTATACCTGATTCTTAGTTACCAATGCTTATTGACTGCCTACATTCTGACACCCACCTTGGCAAGGAGGAAATGAGTAACATTTTACCACGTACCTGGTGGTACCCCAGATTGGAGGAAGCAGCACAAGGCAAAATACGATCATGTTTGATATGCCAACAAACCAATGCTGGGAAAGGGGTGAGGTGCACCCCCGGCAAAACCCCCTTGCCAGGTGGTCCTTTTGAATGTATACAACTCGACTTTATTGAATTACCGCGTGTACATTGTTATAAGTACTGTCTCGTTATCGTTGATGTATTTAATAGATGGATTGAAGCTTTTCCAGCCACCAACAATAAGGCCTCAACGGTGGTGAAGTTATTACTTACAGAGGTTATACCAAGGTTTGGGGTACCCCGACAGGTTGACCTTAATATCATGGGGGATGAACTACAAAGGTATTTCAGACAACTTACGTCCTCTTTAAAGTTTCTTCATTCACAGGTGGAGAGTGCCTTTAAACCACTGGAAGGACAGGATGTGGAGTTGCCTGACCTGGAAATCGAAGATTTGGTACTGATACGAGATTGGGAGCGCCCTAAACTCGGACCTCGGTGGAAGGGCCCCTTCCATATACTACTCCAAACTCCTACAGCCGTGGAAGTACAGGGCCAAGAATGCTGGATTCATCTGAGTGACTGTAAATGATGGCCGCCGGAAGAAAGATGATATTTCTTAGATTCGGACTCCTTACCATTACTAGTACTCTTGCGTGGGCATTAGAGGATAATTTGTTTTACAAAGTACATATGTAGCTACATGGGAATCGCACCGTTTGCTACCCCTTGGCAGAATCAGTGGAAGGTCTTTTTGTAGCCACACCAAGCTGGAGCCCCAGGGCCCTCTTAAAGTATGAACACTCAAAAACAAAGTGTATTGGGCAGACGGGAACTTACGGGAGGGTGCTGCCGGGTAAATGCTTGCAAAGAACAGTAACAGGTCGTAGGAGCACAGCTAACCACCAGTCCTTCTCCTGTTGCTTCACCGGTAAAGGAGGGGGTTGTGGGATAGCGATCGTACAGCACACGATATCACGTGCCACCACTACTTGTACAGAGAGAAAATGTGGATTTAAGGGGGGATGGTTTAGGTGTGAGTGCGCTGCCACTAGGTGTATTACGTTACTTGCAGGGGAGCGATGGGTTTGTGGGGAAGGGAACGGGACCCATGTGAAATTCTCTAATGTCTCTTTAGAATGGCTAACCAGGGAGAACTACCTAAGAGAGCATGGGAAAAATGTTGTTGGAATCTCTTGGTATTCTTAAATGCCCAGTCCACAGCAATCGGGAAATGTAACCTGTTACTGGGCGAAGGAAGGGTATGTGTTCCTCTTTAATGGTACTTACACTACCACCACCCCCACTCCGACAGCCTGGTTTGCAATGGGAACTATCGGGCCAGTCATGGTCCCCTGCCCCCAGAAGGCTCATGTCCGATGAAGACTTGTGGTGCGGTCAGTTAGTGAGGAGTTCTGTGAGGACTGGAGGGATCTTATTACATTGGGATCTCCCTTATTGTCCTTAGGCTATGGATTTTTGGGTACTCTCTCCCTGGGGGGGGTTCGGCAGGAACTATAGCTGCAAAATACCGGAACTACCTTATTTGTGGACTGGCTGCGCTGGATAATAGTACTATGAAGGGCCTGGAGGCAGTGAACCGGGAACTGGCGGAGCTTCGAGTTTATGCCCAGAAGACCTGGTATGCAGGTCTACTATGACCAGAAGACCTGGTCATAGTAGGGGACAAATGTGTCACCAATGTGTGAGATGAGTCCTACAACATTTCCCATCCATTCAGGACATTCAGAAGCAAGGAGATAGCTTTTAGACAGGGACCTATAGGAGGGATGGGTTGGTTGGGGTGGCTTCTAGGAGGACCGTGGGCATCATACCTGCTGCATGGAGCAGTGGAGCTAATCATTATTATAATAGTATTCTGTGTGGTGCTGGCCTGTCTAAATACCTGTTGCAAGGTCCTTATTAATAAACTCTCGGCCCCGTTCTCAGAGCCACTCTAGGTTTATCATGTAATGATAAAAAGGAGGGAATGAGGAAGTAAAGGGTTAAAAGCTGTAACCATACCTATAGCTGATAGAAAAAATACCTCACAAGCAACAGCACGCGAGCTGCTGACTCAAAGGATAAGGTGTTAATTACTTTTTCTGGGACCTTGGTCAGTCCCGTTATGCTAGACAATAAGGGTGGCGGGTGCAACAAACAACGAGTGGGGAGCTTGTCCTAAACAATGAGGGTGATACCTGTCTTTGAATCTCTTGATTATAACTCAATTATGCTGGACAATAGATGCGATGTCTGTCTCGGGATCTCTGTGGCCTGACCGAAACTCGTGGCGCCGCATGCATTAAGTGTGCGTACAATATCTGTATAAATTTCTGTCTGCTCCTTTGTACGGGGAGACCTCGGAAAGCGACTCTTAACAAGTGCTGAAGAGACCTCTCCTTTGTGCTGCACTGCTAATAAAGCGTGTTTTAACGAAGTGACCTCGTGGCACTGTGTTACTTTACAGCGGACAGAAGTGAGAACTTAATTTTGAGACAATAATAAGTCTGAAAATGATTTCTAAACCTTGCAAAAACTACTGCTGGCACTGTAAATGTTCCCTTCCAATGGTGAATTGTTTGTTATTTTTCTTCAATGCAGGACATTAAAAATAGAAACAGCTGTGTTTGCTTTGAAGTGAATCCAAAGGTTTTGATGTCCACCAGCCTTGGGACAGCTTGTCATTCAGGATATACTTAGACCAAAGGATAACATATGTCATTATAAGGAATTAAATTACTGAAAAGACCAGCATTTAGAAATGCCACCAGCAGTATTATTCCTTCAGGTGCTTCTGCACAATCTCCACCTCATTATCTCTCCTGTTGGTTTGACCCATGGGTTATGTGCCAAAGTGCTTAAGCAATTATTTTCAGAAGTGGTGGTAGTAAACTCTTTTGGAGACAGAGTAGGTTTGTAAAACAACAGATACCACAGCTTCAGCAGCCCAGGTTCAGTCCTCCGGGTTGATCTCTGCTGCTGTGGGTGTGGAGTTCGCACATTCTCCGTGGGTTTCCTCCAGGTGCTCCGATTTCCTCCCACATCCCAAAGGTTGGTGGGTTAATTGGCCAGTGTACATTGCCCCTCTCCATAGGTGAGTGTTAGGGGGGAAACCGCAAGGAGTTGATAGGAATGGCGGCAAGACTAGAGACAGACAAAACTGTCGCTTCCCGAGGTCTCCCCGTACAAAGGAGCAGACAGAAGTGTATACAGATATTGTCACGCACACTTAATGCATGCAGCGCCGTGAGTTTTGGTCAGGCCACAGAGATCCCGAGACAGACGTCGCACCTATTGTCCAGCATAATTGAGTTATAATCAAGTTGGAAGAGAAAATACATCAGGTTTTATAATCTGATACAAAACTCAACACAACAAAATGAAATAATGCAGTATTAAATCCCCCATCACCTAAGAACACAGTGATTGCCCATACCTCTTTGATGTTTTGATTACTCTTCCTTACAGGTCATTAGTTCCTTCCCATGATGTTCATATTCAAATAGTGTTCTTTTCAAGGATCCTCTCTATTGCTGTACCTGCTTCATTGGCCTTTTTAATAACCATTCCTCATTCTGTGTTTGCTTTAGAATGCAGCTCATTAGTGATGTTATCAGATGAGGCTGAAGAAAGTCGCTATGGTCTCCTAGAATCCATGCCAGTTACCTGCTCACTTTTATTAATAGTCCAATGGCACTTGTATGCAGGAATTGTGCTTTCATAGTGTATACTTTGTGGTTCCCCACAGACATCATAGATATGGGAATGTTGGGAGAATAGGAAAGTTAGTGGGGAATGGGATTGCTCAGTGTGCAGGCATAGACTTAATGGGCCAAATAGTCTCTTGGTATGTTGTAAGGAAATATGGAATTCGGATCATGAGACCCAATGTCCACTCACTACTCACCCAGAACTCACAGTTGCAGCATACTCTCGGCTGCCCTACCCTTCCACACACTTTGCTGTGGAAAGGAAATGGCTCACTGATGCTGCTGGATCTCACGTAAGACTCTTGAGACCAAGGTGACCTTACGGTCATAGAGTCATAGTCATAAAGTTGTACAGCATAGAAACAGACCCTTCAGCCCATCACATCCATGGTGACCTATCTACAAGTCCCATTTACAGCACTTGGCCCTTAGCCTTCACCTGCTCCGCCTGCTAAGTCATGACTCTGTTGCTCGTTCTGTCACATCTCCTCTTGTGAACTCCAGGGCTACCATTTATCCTTGGGCAACAAGGAGAGTTACAGGTTCCATGAGGAACTACCATCAATGGCAACCTAATCAATGCCAGCTTTATGTTCCTGCAATCGGCAAACCTTCAACCTGGCCAGTCATCTAAAAAAATAGGGCAGCAATAATCTTTGTCTGTTTTGTTCTCCCAGTGTGCTGAAGTAGGACAAGTGATTCCTGTGGAGAATGTCCTTGGAGACAACTTTGCCAAACATTCATGAGTGATACTCTGACTAATCCTCGGCCCACCTGCTGTAGGTGTCTATATTTCTGTAGTAGTCACATTTGGTTGGACATGTGCAGTTAATGGACTCCAGACCATGCAGATCACTTTCGATATCCCTTAATGATAGCAAATGATGTTAGTGCGCAGAATGTGTTCTAATATCCTGCTTTTATGAACCTATATTTCTGGGGTGCTGGGGGTTGCTTGAAAAATCCTACATTACAGTAATGACTGCATTTCAAATGTACTTAATAGGCTGTAAAGGGCTTTCAAATGTACTGTGGTTATAAAGAAATCTTCTGTTATTGTTGCAACAGCAAGGGTTCGTCTATCTCCCGTTGCACACATAACATCTTCTGCTGTCTTTACTGTGCTGCAATAATTGATTAGTCCATGTTGTTACTTAATGTCTACGAATATAATGGCACATTTATTTATAGTAAAAAGAATAATGGCCCACTCAGCTCTATTCCTTTTCTCTTAATTATAAATAAATGCACTAATATATGAACAGACAAAATGTGTACTCAACAGTTTTGCTAAATACACATATGTAGACCTAACAAGACCAAACAGATGTAGACCTTTAAATATTCACAGTACACATCTTGCAATAAATTTCCAGAAGCAGTTTTTAATTGAGTGTGAGAGTGAATAAGGATGATGAACTATATCTTTCATTCTTTTACACCAGAGTATATCTCATTTCTTCATGCAGCCACTTTAATCACATATAGGGCATAATGTGACACGGCCAACACATTTTGACATAGAATGCAGGATTCTTCATTTGGGGCCACATTAACATCCAGCCAGAACTTTTGCCTTTTTCTCTGTCTCAATCAAGTTGGAAGAGAAAATACATCAGGTTTTATAATCTGATACAAAACTCAACACAGCAAAATGAAATAATGTAGTATTAAATCCCCCGTCACCTGAGAACACAGTGATTGCCCATACCTCTTTGATGTTTTGATTACTCTTCCTTACAGGTCATTAGTTCCTTCCCATTTGCCTGCATTTGGTCCATATCCCTTGAAACCTTTCCTATCCAACTACCCTCCAAGTGTTGCTAATGTACCTGTCTCAACCACTTCCTCTGGCAGCTCGTTCCACATACCGATCACCCTCTGGGTGAAAAAGTTGCCCCTCAGGTTCCCCTTAAATCGTTCCCCTCTCACCTTGAACCTATGTTCTCCCACCCCTGACCCCCGAACCCTGGGAAAAAGACCGCATACATTGACCTTATCTATGCCACACATGATTTCATACACCTATATCAGATCAATGCTGGTGACATTTCAGAATTCTGGTCTTTCAGTACTCTAGTGGACAAAGTCCCTACTATGGGCCAACTAGCCATTAGCTAGCGTTTGGCCCACATCCCTCAAAACCTTTCCAATCCACGTACCTGTTCAAATCCCAACCTGCTCAACCTCTCTCCTTATCTCAGTCCCTTGGTAACATCCTCGTGAATCTCATCTGCACTCTTTCCAGCCTAGTGGCACTTTTTCC
Source organism: Pristis pectinata (assembly GCF_009764475.1). NCBI lineage: Eukaryota > Metazoa > Chordata > Chondrichthyes > Rhinopristiformes > Pristidae > Pristis > Pristis pectinata. The sequence continues at coordinate 2,702,425 of NC_067430.1, forward strand.
AAATCTGAACACAACATTTCAAATACAGCCTCACCTACATCTTGTACAACTGCAATATAACATCCCAACTTCTATACTCACTGCCCTGACCGATGAAAGCCAGCATACCAAAAGCCTTCTTCACCACCCTGTCTACCTGCGATGCCACTTTCAGAGAACCATGAACTTGTACTCCTAGGTCTCTCTGTTCTACAACACTCCCCAGGGCACACTCACTGTGAAAATTCTACCCTCATTTGTTTTCCCAAAATGGAACACCTCACACTTATCCAAATTAAACTCCATTTGCCATTCCTTGGCCCATTTACCCAGCTGATCAAGATCCCTCTGTAAATTCTGATACCATCTTCACTGTCAACGACACCGCCTATTTTAGTGTCATCTGCAAACTTACTAATTGTGCCTTGTACATTCTCATCCAAATCATTGATATAGATGACAAATAGCAATGGGCCCAGCACCGGGCCCCAGGGAACACCACTAGTTACAGGCCTTCAGTCCGAAAAACAACCCTCCACCATCATCTTCTGCTTCCTACCATCAAGCCAATTGTGTATCTAATTAGGAGATACAAGAGACTGCAGACGCTGGAATCTGGAGCAACACACAAAGCAACGGAGGAACTCGACGGGTCAGGCAGCATCTGTGGAGGGAAATGAACAGTCTGTGGCGACTCACCGTCTAGTCAGGCGAACCGGCTCGGCAGTCGGGTCGTGCGGCGTCGGAGCGACGAGGCCCAAGATGGCGGCGGGCCTCGTCTTTCCCAGCGACGGGGAGAACCCGCGCGCGGGAAAGTCCTGATGACGTAGGACTTATGTCATTACCGGTTGTTTTGGGCAGGAACATTCTCCCTTAAAGGGCCCGCGCAAGGCGGGAAAATAAACCAGTTCCGTTTGGCAATCCTCCGAGTAGAGTCTTGTTTTATTCTGCGGTAGCAACCGCTACATTGGTGACCCCGACGGTCCAAACGGCTTTTGGACCCGCGAAATGAACAACAGCGCAGCAGCCAATGCAGTGGCCCTCAAGTTGCCCAGCTTTTGGTCACTTCGGCCCAGCGTCTGGTTTGACCAGGCCGAAGCGCAATTCCACCTTCGGCAGATCACCTCCGACTCCACGAAATACTACCATGTGGTTAGCTCTCTGGACCAGGAGACAGCCGCCCAGGTTGGGGACTTCATCCAGTCGCCTCTGGAGGAAGATAAGTACCCGGCTTTCAAAGACCTTTTGATTCGGACCTTCGGCCTCTCCCGTCGTGAGCGCGCCGCCCGCCTGCTTCATCTGGATGGCCTGGGGGACAGATCCCCATCCGCCCTAATGAATGAGATGCTGGCATTGGCCGAGGGTCACAAGCCATGCCTGATGTTCGAACAGGCCTTCCTCGAACAACTCCCCGATGACATCCACTTGTTGTTAGCCGACTCCGACTTCAGCAACCCCCGTGAGGTGGCCGCCCGGGCAGATGTCCTGTGGAGGGCCAAGCGCGAGAGCGGTTCGTCCGTCAGTCAAATCACCAGGCCGCGAGCCCAACGCCCGCCTTGCCCGGCCCCAGCAACCGAGCAACCACACCCCAGGAACGCAGATGACAACACGGGTGACCAGCTGTGCTTCTACCATCAGAGGTGGGGTGCGGAGGCCCGTCGATGCCGCCCACCCTGCAAGTTTCAGGGAAACGCCAGGGCCAGCCGCCGCTGATGGCTACGGCGGCTGGCCGCCGACAGAGCCTCCTCTTCGTTCAGGACAAGAAATCTGGACGGCGTTTCCTCGTTGATACTGGAGCGGAGGTCAGTATTTTGCCCCCGACAGGCCGCGACACTCGTGACAGGCCACCAGGTCCTCTACTCAATGCCGCCAACGGTACAACGATACGGTCTTTCGGCACCCGTACGCTTCAATTACACTTTGGCGGCAGCCGTTTTACCTCGACCTTTACCCTTGCCACCGTCACCCGACCACTCCTAGGAGCCGATTTCCTTCGGGCCCACAACCTGTTAGTCGACCTGCGAAGGAAGCGGTTAGTCCACTCTAGCACTCTCCGGACCTATCCCCTGGGAGAAATCAGCCCACCAGCCCCGCGCCTGGACTCCATTTCCCTTTCTGGCGACGATTTCGCCAAGCTCCTAGCCGAATTCCCATCGATTTTGGCACCTTCGTTTACAAATTCTAGGCCCACACACGGGGTACGACACCACATCATTACCACAGGGCCATCCCTTCATGCCCGAGCACGACGATTACCTCCAGACAAGCTCCGCCTGGCAAAGGAAGAGTTCCGTCACATGGAGGAGCTGGGGATTGTTTGCAGGTCAGACAGCCCCTGAGCCTCCCCCCTGCACATGGTCCCCAAAGCCACCGGAGGGTGGAGGCCCTGCGGTGACTATCGCAGGCTGAATGACGCTATCACCCCGGACTGCTATCCCATCCCTCACATCCAGGACTTCGCAGCGAACTTACACGGGGCCCGCATCTTTTCCAAAGTGGACCTTGTTAGGGGATACCACCAAATCCCGGTCCATCCGGATGACGTCCCCAAAACTGCGATTATCACCCCATTCGGCCTGTTCGAATTCCTTCGGATGCCGTTCGGCCTTAAGAACGCCGCGCAGACCTTCCAGCGGCTGATGGACGCGGTAGGCCGAGACCTGGACTTCGTGTTCATTTACTTGGACGACATACTGATCGCCAGCCGTAACCGCCAGGAACACCTTTCCCACCTCCGCCAGCTGTATTCCCGCCTCCGCGATTTCGGCCGTCCAAGTGCCAATTCGGACTTGACTATCGATTTCCTCGGCCACAAAATCACCAGCGACGGGGCAACACCCCTACCCGCCAAGGTGGATGCTATCCGCCATTTTGCCTGCCCCGACACAGTCAAAGGCCTACAGGAATTCCTTGGGATGGTCAACTTTTACCATCGTTTCATCCCTGCAGCAGCCCGTATCATGCGCCCTCTGTTCTCGCTGCTGGCTGGTAAGGGCAAGGACATCACCTGGACTGACGAGGCTGCGGCTGCTTTCGTTAAGGCCAAAGACGCCCTGGCAGACGCCACGATGCTGGTACACCCCAGGACTGACGTCCCGACTGCCCTCACGGTAGACGCGTCCAACACCGCGGTGGGTGGGGTACTGGAACAGCTACTCGAAGGCCGCTGGCAACCCTCGGCATTTCTCAGCAAGCACCTTAGACCGCCCGAACTGAAGTACAGCGCTTTTGATCGGGAACTTCTAGCGCTGTATCTGGCGGTCCGGCATTTCCGATACTTTCTAGAAGGCAAGCCTTTCATCGCTTTCACCGATCATAAGCCTCTGTCCTTTGCCTTCTCCAAATTCTCCGATCCCTGGTCAGCTCGTCAGCAGAGACATTTATCCTACATTTCCGAGTTCACAACTGACATCCGACATGTCTCCGGAAAGGATAATGTCGTTGCTGATGCACTTTCCAGACGGACCATCCACAACCTATCCTTGGGTGTTGACTACACGGCCCTAGCTGACGCACAGCAAGCCGACGACGAACTGCCCAGCTACAGAACCGCAGTCTCGGGTCTGCAGCTCCGAGATTTCTTGGTTGGTCCAGGTCAGCGGACCCTACTTTGCGACGTTGCGACTGGTCAGCCCCGCCCTATAGTCCCTGCAGCCTGGCGGAGACGCGTTTTTGACTCGGTACATGGGTTGGCGCACCCGTCCATCAGATCTACTGTCAGACTGGTCGCCAGCAAGTTTGTCTGGCATGGCCTGCGCAAACAGGTCAGTGAGTGGGCCAGGACTTGTCCCCACTGCCAGACGTCAAAAATCCAGCGACACACCAAGGTCCCACCACAGCAGTTCGAGCCTACCCGTAGGAGGTTCGACCACATACACGTCGACCTCGTGGGCCCTCTGCCGGTTTCAAGAGGAGCCCGGTACCTCCTTACCATCGTGGACCGGTTCACGAGGTGGCCTGAGGCAGCCCCCCTGACTGACATCACAACTGATTCCTGCGTCCGAGCGCTGCTCACAACTTGGGTCTCACGTTTTGGTGTTCCGGCCCACATCACTTCAGACAGAGGCACCCAATTCACTTCCAGTCTCTGGGCTGCATTAGCGAACCTGCTAGGGACGCAGCTGCACACCACCACGGCCTACCATCCTCAAACGGGTTGGTGAAACGTTTTCACCACCATCTGAAATCGGCCTTGATGGCCCGCCTGAAGGGTCCTAACTGGGTTGACGAGCTGCCTTGGGTCCTGCTCGGCATACGCACTGCCCCCAAAGAAGACCTCCGCACTTCGTCAGCTGAGCTTGTATACAGGGCGCCACTAGTTGTCCCCGGGGATTTCATACCTGCCCTTCGGGACCAAGGGGAACAACCCCCAGCAGTCCTACAAAGACTGCGCGAGAAGCTTGGCGACTTGGCCCCGATTCCCACCTCACAGCACGGTCAAGCCCCATCCTGCCAGCCCAAGGAACTACGGGACTGTAAGTTTGTTTTCGCTCGCAGGGGCACACCTCGGGAGCCATTGCAACGACCATATGAGGGACCGTTCCGAGTCATACGGAATAACGGATCCACTTTTATTTTGGACATTGGAGGCAGGGAACAGGTTTTCATGGCAGACCGCCTCAAACCGGCCCATTTGGATCTGCAACAGCCTGTCGAGGTTGCCACGCCGCGATGCAGAGGCCGCCCCCCTAAGCGGCAGCTGGCACAGCCCACGGACCTTGGGGACTGTATCGCCGGTTCTGGGGGGGGTTGTGTGGCGACTCACCGTCTAGTCGGGCGAACCGGCTCGGCAGTCGGGTCGCGCGGCGTCGGAGCGACGAGGCCCAAGATGGCGGCGGGCCTCGTCTTTCCGAGCGACGGGGAGAACCCGCGTGCAGGAAAGTCCTGATGACGTAGGACTTATGTCATTACCGGTTGTTTTGGGCAGGAACACTCTTCCTTAAAGGGCCCGCGCAAGGCGGGAAAATAAACCAGTTCTGTTTGGCAATCCTCCGAGTAGAGTCTTGTTTTATTCCGTGGTAGCAACCGCTACAAGTCGATGTTTTTAAGTTGGAACCTCTCATCCAGATGAAGGTTGCCCACATGTGTCATACGCTTCCTTCTTTTTACCTGATCAAATCTTCAATAACCTTTGGCATCCAAGGTTCTCTAATCTTTCCATCTTTGCCTTTCACCATCATCAGAACATGCTTTCCTGAACTCTCTGTAATGCTCTTTTAAACGACACCCACTTGTCAGATGTTGTTTTACCGCAAGCATCTGCTCCCAAACTACTTTCACCTTTCTTGTGTATTGCATCCATTGCAAATTCAAAAACCTGCACGGCCATATCAACTCTGCAAGATATCAAGGAAAGATACTGTACCAGCTCAGAGGTAAAGCATAAGGTAAGGAATGGGTTGGCTTGAGTTCTTCCTCAGTATCAAATCTAGTCATTAAGACCATACAGATGCACGACACAATTTAAATTGGTAAGTCTGGTAGATTGGTTTATTATTGTCACATATACCGAGGTACAGTGAAAAACTTGTCTTGCATACCATCCATACAGATCAATTCATTACACCGTGTATCGAGGTAGTACAGGGTAAAATAATAGAGCGCAAGATAAAGTGTTACAGTTACAGAGAATGTGCAGTGCAGGTAGACAATAAGGCGCAAGGCCATAATGAGGTAGATTGTCAGGTCAAGCGTCCATCTTATCGTACTAGGGGACAGTTCAATAATCTTATAACAGCAGGATAGAAGCTGTCCTTGAATCTGGTGGTACCTGCTTTTAGGCTTTGGTATCTTCTGCCCAAAGGGAGGGGGGAGAAGAGAGAATGTCCAGGGTGGGTGGGATCTTTGATTATGCTGGCTGCTTTACCAAGGCAGCGAGAAGTGTAAACAGAGTCCATGGAGGGGAGGCTGGTTTCCGTGATATGCTGGGCTGTGTCCACAACTCTCTGCAGTTTCTTGTAGTCATGGGAAGAGCAGTTGCCACACCAAGCCATGATGCACTGGATAGGATGCTATCTATGGTGCATCGATAAAAATTGGTGAAGGTCAAAGGGGACATGCCAAATTTCTTTAGCCTCCTTAGGAAGTAGAGGTGCTGGTGAGCTTTATTCCCCACCCCCAGATTCTACCACTCACCTACACATTAGGGGTAACTTACAGTGGGCAATTAACCTACAACTTGCCTGTCTTTGGGATGTGAGAAGAAACCAGAGCACTCGGAGGAAACTCATGCAGTCACAAGGAGAACATGCAAACTCCACACTGACAGAACCAGAGGTCAGGACTGAACCTAGTCTCTGATGTTGTGACACCAGTAAGAGATTTTCACGGCACTGGTAAGCTCAGAGTTCCTCAATATCCCAAAACCTTCCTGTGAAAACCTGATGATAAGGACAAACTAAATCAAGCAAATCTGGATACAGATTGGACATTCAAACAGGAGGGTTTTGTCAATCAATTGCCCTGGGTCTGGTTTGTGTTGTAACATTGCTATTTGAGACACAGGAAAGACGGCAGTTTCTGGAAATCTGGAGCAACACACAGACTGCTGGAGGGACTCAGCGGGTCAGGAAGCATCTGTGGAGCGAAATGGACAGTCAACGTTTCGTGTCGCGACCCTTCGTCAGGACTTAAGTCAACTGTCCATTTCCCTCCATAGATGTTGCCTGACCCGCTGAGTGCCTCCAGCATTTTGTGTGTTGTTATTTGAGAGCAAGGTTAGTGGGAGCAGTAAGGTGCTGTGGACAGGAGTGATCAGCTGTAGAGATGGGACTGGCCACCTTTAAATGGGAAGGGAAATACATGTATTTTGAGTTTACAGTTACAATTAAGTTAAAAGATAAATTTTATTGAATTTTGATTGCTTCCTTCCTAGCGCTGTCCTAGGGTCACTCTTTTCACTTGACATTTCATTCCGTAAAGCAAAATGCACTCGTTGAGTTTGCCGCACACAGATTAAAGAAGTTCACTGGGATGAATTCCAAGGATTTTGCACTTTCTGTGTACTTTACCCTGGTACTGTTCTGGTTAATGTTAGATTATCTGAAATCTCCTGATATTGCTGTACTGTTATTTTTACACATCAAAAATGTGCCGATGTATTTGCACTTCTCCTTCTCTCTGACTGTTTGGAGACTCCCGCCAAAGTGATCGTTCTTTCCCATTTCACAGTTCAACTCGCATCAGCTCATTTTTAGCACAAGAACGCTCCTCACAGCTGTAATTGTTTCCTTAAAGAATTTTGTTGCATCCCTTCTTTTTTAATGTCTCTCTCGATCTCATCTGAAAGACCCGGAACCAGGATTACTGAGCTGCCTTGCCTGCTCATCTTCAGTAATGCTGGAGAAACTCAGTGGGTTAGGCAGCACATGTGGAAAGAGAAACAGTGAACATTTCAGGTCCGTGACCTTTCTGCAGCTGCCCCCTGACCTGCTGATCTTTTTCCAGCATTTTCTGTTTTTATTGAAGATTTCTGGCATTTAATTTTTTTTTAATTTCATTTATCACTTATCTTTAATTTCAGTAATGACTGCTATGTCACACTCTCCCATAGCTACCTGTTCCCCCAGTTCATCTCCAGGACTCCTGCATTAAACCACATACAATTAAGCACCATCAACATTTTCCATTTCTTCTTTGTTTCTTCTGTCTTACGAACTCAGTCTTCTACCTTCCAGGCTCATTTATTAAACCCCAAAGTCCCCTCCCTTCTGAAGCAGCTGTCAGTTTCGCACCCCACTGCCAAGCTGGTTCAAACGTCACTTGCAAACTTCTTCATAAGGATATTCATCCCAGCCCTATTGAGATGCAACCTGTCCGGCTGTACAAGTCCCACCTACCCTATGATAAATTGAGATCTGGCTCACAGTCAACTCTGCATGTAGCTATTCAGCAGGAGGAGAGGATAGTAATTATATTCATTCTATGTGGTCTCAATTCACATCTGCTTTGACACAGACTTTAGTTTGAATTGTATCGTCTCCTGCCTCGTTCAAGGACCTTGGGACATATGCTGGAATCTAACAGTAGATTCAGGACCCTTTGAAAACTGTCAAATGTGTGGACTGCCCTGGGCTGTTACTGTGCTGTAGAAGTGCATACATTTCTTTTGTCACTTATCCCGTGAGAAGGACAATTGTATTGAGAGACTGGAGACTGGGATCAGTTCATGCTACATTCTCTATTAGCTTCACATATTTCTACGTGCTTGTTCTGCATCATTCACTCAATTGCAGAATCTCTGGTGTGTCTTCTGCTTTTCTCCCAGCAGCTGGATCATCAGTGTGGCTTCCTCCCTTCTGTGAAAGGACAGTCCCTCGTGAGGCAGACACACAGCAGGTGCATGTGGGGAAAGAGCTGAGGCTGGAGACAGCTTCTTCAAATCATTTTCTGCAGTCTTTGTGCAACTAATGTGATGCATTTCATTGAAGGCATTGTAATAAATCTGTCTTCTTTTTAGACAGTCTCTCTCACTCCTACTTCCACTCTGGACATATGGGTTTTGAGGTGACTGATGGGGTCAGTGTGGGAACTGCAGACTCTTCCACAGGTAGGGCAAGAGCTGGCTGACAGGAAAGATGGGCAGTGGTGTGCTCCTTCTACCTTATACTCTGGGCTTCTGTGTGCTTCCAATGTATGGCTCAGTGTTCTCTGTGGTGTCTCAATGTCTATCCTTCTACTGTCAATGGTAGGAAAGTTATTGGACAATGTCCCTAGGGACAGGATTAACTTACATTTGGAAAGGCAGGAACTGATCAGTGATAGTCAACACTTTTGTTGGTGGATGATCCTTTCTGACTAATGTGAATGGGCTTTTGAAGAGGTAACTACATAATTTGTTGAAGGGAGAGTGGTTGACATGGTTTACATGGACTTCACTAAGGCTTTTGACAAGCTCCCTCATGGAAGTCTAGTTCAAAAGGACAGAGCTCATGGAATCCAAATCATGTTGGCAAATTTGATCCAAATCTGACTTGGTAATTGGGAGCCAGAGGGTGATGGCGGAGAGTTACTTTGGTGACCATGGTGTACCACAGGGATCGGTCCTGGGATCCTTGCTGTTTATTGTGTACACTAATGAGCTGGACATAAGTGTAGGTGGTATGATTAATAAGTTTGCAGATAGCACAGAAGATGTTGGAGATGTAGACAGTGTTGTTGGTAGTGAGGAGGATAGTTTTGGTTTAAAGAATGACATTGATCAGCTGTCAGTTGGGCAGAGCAATGGGAAAATGGCAGTTCCTTGCAATAATTGTGAGGTGATGAATTTAGGGTCCTGTGGAGTATTGAGGGACAGAGGGCCTTTGGTGTGCAGGTCTATAGATTCCTAAAGGTGGCAGCACAGATGGATGGGCTGGTAAAAACAAAAATGGCTGTGGCAATGAACATAAGACCATGGAGGTCATGGTACGACCTTATAAAACTTTGGTTAGTCCACAGCAGGAGTACTGTGTATATTTCTGGTTGCCAGACCACAGGAAGGGTATGAATGCACTCTAGAGGGTGCAGAGGGGATTTATCAAGATGGGATGGAAGGTTTCAGTTCTGGGTTTGTTTTCCTTGGAGGAGAGAAGGTTCAGGAGGTTCCTGACAGAGAGCAACAGAAATATGATGGACATAGATGGAGCATTAGTGAGAAACTTTACCCCATAGTGGAGACATCTAAACCCAAGGGCATAGGTTTAAGGTGAGAAGTGAAAGGGATAGCAGGAATCTGAGGAGAATAATTTTCACCCAGAGGGTGGTTGCAGTTTGGAACATTCCGTCTCAGAAGATGGCAGAGGCAGGTAAACACACAACACTTAAAAATTGTCTGTATTAGTACTTGACTGTGGAAGGACCAGGAGTGGATGAATGGAGTGTGGGAGGATTGGGAGTGGAGGGGTGGAACGTGGAAGGACTGGGAGTGGAGGGACGGAGTGTGAGAGGACTGGGAATGGAGGGATGGAGTGTGGAAGGACTGGGAGTGGAGGGATGGAATGTGGAAGGACTGGGAGTGGAGGGATGGAGTGTGGGAGGACTGGGAGTGGAGGGATGTAATGTGGGAGGACTGGGAGTGGAGGGATGGAGTGTGGGAGGACTGGGAGTGGAGGAATGGAGTGTGAGAGGACTGGGAGTGGAGGGATGGAGTGTGGGAGGACTGGGAGTGGAGGGATGGAATGTGGGAGGACTGGGAGTGGAGGGATGGAGTGTGGGAGGACTGGGAGTGGAGGGATGGAGTGTGGGAGGACTGGGAGTGGAGGGATGGAATGTGGGTGCACTGGGAGTGGAGGAATGGAGTGTGGGAGGACTGGGAGTGGAGGGGTGGAGTGTGGGAGGACTGGGAGTGGAGGGATGGAGTGTGGGAGGACTGGGAGTGGAGGGATGGAGTGTGGGAGGACTGGGAGTGGAGGAATGGAGTGTGAGAGGACTGGGAGTGGAGGGATGGAGTGTGGGAGGACTGGGAGTGGAGGGATGGAATGTGGGAGGACTGGGAGTGGAGGGATGGAGTGTGGGAGGACTGGGAGTGGAGGGATGGAGTGTGGGAGGACTGGGAGTGGAGGGATGGAATGTGGGCGCACTGGGAGTGGAGGAATGGAGTGTGGAAGGACTGGGAGTGGAGGGGTGGAACGTGGAAGGACTGGGAGTGGAGGGGTGGAGTGCGGGAGCACTGGGGGTGGAGGGATGGAGTGCGGGAGCTCTGGGATCTGGGGTCTGCAGCATAGCCAGTATCGGGAGCAGGGAGGGCTGGGGTGGCAAACATGACCCAGAGGGTTGGATGGTGTGGAGCCAGAGTGTGACTGGGACCAGGAGCGGAGAGCAGAGAATGGGCAGTGTGCTCAGAGATAAGAGGAGCTTTAAGGGATGGAGGGAGGGTGTCTGAGGAGGGTGGGGGGAAAGAAAGTTTCCAAAATGAGGAGTAAAATGAATGAACAGTTAATTTGTTTTGTGTTCTTGAATGAGGCATAAACACCGGCCAGGAAGCTGGGGAAATATAGTTAAGCAATGTTGTTGCATTTGCTTTGTAAGAACATTTTGCCTTTCCTCTTTAAGACTACCTATAGTTCTGAAACTTGCCTCGTAATAAAGAAAGCAGCCATTATGTACGTTGTGTTCAGCATCATTAATTGAAGATATGAGGCCCCAACCATTGCAGTTTACACTAACGGCTAACAGTTCCTTTAGTTGTTCACTGGAGAATCAGCCAAACTGACTGCTCAATTTTCAATGTGGTTTAAACTCAAATCCTTGTGACTCAGAGGTCATTACTAACCCAGCAGACACCTGCAAAAACGCAACAATCTGCTGAAGGAACTAAAAGGCAAGGTGGCCTGAACAGATGGATAATCGAGTGAAGCGCAGACAGCATTTTAGGCTGAGAGGCCTTAGTGCCCCTGCTGATCTTCACAGACACTTTGTCTACTGTTGTACTTAGAGGAGTCAAATGGATTCAGGTGTTCCTTTCAGAAGGCTGTTTCTGTGTGGTAAAGATTTGAATTTTACAAAGCGATACAGGAAACCTAATCCAGTCCTGGATCAGAAGGGAAGACAAAAAGGAACTGTGTGAGTTTGGCTGCAAAGTTAAAAATGAAGTATGAAAGCTTCAGCTTCCCAGCTTACATTGTTACACTTAAAAGCGGTCTAGGATTATACTGGGCTAACGCAGGGTGTATCCTATGTCAGGCAGAACTGAAAGACTTTCATTGAAGATTAGAGCCGCATTTCAGGTATACCACAGGTAGCAACATCATGTCGGCCATTAACAGCGTAGAAAAACAAAGGACTTTTCTTATTGGCTGAGCACTGAGTTAAGAAATGTCATATTCTTGAAGAGTAAAGAATAAAATAAGAGGCAAGATTCAAATAATAGACTTAAAGTTCACTCACAACATTACTGAATTTTCAGTAAATTTTCAGTAAATTACCATAAGAACGTTTTTTTACCAATATATCTTTCAGAATTCTGGGATTTACCAGAACATTGGGGCAGAGTGTTAAAATGAGAACCAGGCCAAATGGATTGAAATGTCAAAGCAAGGGTAGAGGAAGTCTGGAGTAGTTGTCTCATAGCTCTGGCAATCTAGGTTCAATCCTAACCTCCGGTGGTGTGAGTGTGGCATTTGCAAGTTCTCCCCCGGGTGCTCCGCTTTCCTCCCAAATCCCAAAGACGTGCGGGTTGGTAGGTTAATTGGCCACTGTAAGGTACCCCTGGTGTGTAGGTGAGTGGTAGAATCTAGCGGGAGTTGATGGGAATGTTGATGGATCTCTCTTCCCAACATAGGACCTGGCGTTCTCCATCCACCGCCAATAAACTGTCTTCCCCGAACACAGGACTTGCTCCGTGAACCATGGTTTCCCCTCTCCGGTAGTGGGCAGACCCCTTGACCACATCTCACCTATTTCCCATATCTCTGCTATCACTCACTCCCCACAGGGACAGAGCAAAATCAGAGTTCCCCTGGTCCTCACCCTCCACCCCACCAGCCTCTGCATTCAATAGTTCATTTGTTGTCATTTCTGTCAGCTTCAACAAAATTCCACCATGAGGCACATCTTTCTCTCTTCAACCACCCCAGATTCTTACGTAGTTTGTTAGCCAAGACCTGGCTGTAATTCCTCTCTCTTTTTCAGCATCTCAAAGGGACTGTCCCTTTGTGACTCCCTTCTCTGGTCTTCTGACCCCTTCGACCACTCCCCATCCTACAGCAGTTCCCCATGCAACTGTAGGAGGTCCGACACCTGTCCTTTCACTTCTTCCCTTTTCACCATCCAGAGGGCCAACCAGTCTTTCCAGGTGAAGCACTTCCAATCTAGGGCACTGTACTTGCTGTTCAGAATGCAGCCTCTTTTACATTGGAGAAACCAAATGCAGATTGGGTGGCTGCTTTGTGAAGCACCCGTGCTCAGTCACAGGATTGATTCTGAGCTGCCAGTCGCCTGTTCTTTAATTCTCCATTCCACTCCCACTTTGACCTGTCTATCTATGGCATTGTTATAACTGGATCCAATACAAGCTTAAGGCAAACTTAAGGAACAGCACCTCATCTTCTGTCTGGGTACATTGCTTCCTTCCAGACCCGATAGTGAATTCTCCAACTTTAGGTAACTCGCTTGCTCTGACTGTATCAGAACCGGCCATGTTGTTTGTAAGTTGCCCACCTGGCAATATTAGCTCAGTTTTTCTCCCTCCATTCGTACAGCAAGACCTGCTGATTACATCCCACAGCCCTGCTATTAGCAACATAATATTACCCAGCAATTGCCCCCATTAACATATACAACCGGAGATTCTCTACGACTTATCCCCATGGCACCCCTGGCCTCACCCTATCACAGTCACTCCCTTTGTTCTATCCACCCCGCGCCCCACTTTCTCTGCAATTTAAAACTAATATGTTTTTCTTTCTTCCCCAGTTCTGATGAAGGGCCTTCAACCTGAAATGTTAACTTTGTTTCTCTTTCCACAGATGCTGCCTGACCTGCTGAGTGTTTCCAGCATTTCCTGTGCTCACTGCCAGTCTCCACCCACCACTAATGAACTCTTTCCATCCGACACAATTCTGCTTCAAGTCTCCGTAAACCCAAACTCCCTCCTGCAACAGTTCTCCAGGTTACAAACAAAGACCGCATTCTCCCAGAAATGTGACTGAGTACTGAGCTAAGAGAAGTTTGGATCGGTGCATGGATGAGAGAGGTATGGAGGGCTATGGTCTGGGTGCAGGTAGATGGGACTAGGCAGAAAACCAGGCCAGCATGGACTAGATGGGCTGAAGGACCTGTTTCCGTGCTGTAGTGCTCTATGACTCTAAGTTATACATCAGAAGGAATGCAAGGAAACCCACTGTGACGAGACACCAACTTCACCAGCAGAAGCCACAGCACCCAGGGTGAAAACAGGTGATCACACACAAGCACTTAAATAAAAAATACTGATTTGCTTGAGGATTATAGGCCAGCTCCTGACTGATCAGATCTGTCCAATTATAGTCAGACACCAATACTGCCTGTGTCCTCGTGTCTCTCTGTCTGATTCTGAGGTAGGACACTATAATCTGATTAAAGGAATTACACAAACCATAAGCTACCAACTAGGCTTTGAATGATTTAACTCCTGATTCACTGACAGACTCAGACTTTTTCCTGGATTATTATTATTTCTTAACTTAAATAACTCAATAGCAGCCAATGAGTCTAGTGATAAGACTCCCGTCAACTCCACCCACCGACCTACGATTTGTGAGGCAGTTTAATGTTAATTCTCTGGAAGATGTTCAGTGGTCTTTGTCTTGTGGCAAGGGCATCTAAACTGGGGCAGTGAGCTGGTAAGATAGTGCTACTGGTGTTAGATTCAGGCAACCACAGCAGTCTAACGGGGCCTCTGAGTGTATGAGACAATATCGTCAGTTTTCAGGTTGTCGTGCGATTAATTGCATTCACTGGGATGGACCTATCAGCAAAGCTTGTCCTGCCACAGAGAATGTCAGGTTAATTTATGTAAGCTTGAGAGGGAAGCCTCATCCTCTTTATTCATGATCCAGATGTGAGCGTCATTGGGAAGATCTGTCTCTAATTGCCCTTGAGAAGGTGGGGGTGAGCTGCTGCAGTCCTCTGACGAAGGTGCTCCCGTTGTCCTGTTGGGAGGGGAGATTCCAGGATTTAGACTCAGCGACATTGATTCTGTCAGGAACTCCCAGACCAATAGATGTATCTTTCACTAACAAACTAACAACAGACTGTTTACAATTTGATTGGATAATTGAGCACACCACCTTCAACCAATAAACAGGGTTGGGGGGCCATCAAAAGAAAAATTAGTTTCAGGCAAAACACATTCCCATTTGGGGAGAAGAAGAGTTTCCAAGGTTGGAATATTTTGGATTAATAAATATAAAAAGATTAAATTGAAATAGGAAATCTAAGCCTTTGATGAATACGAGCCAATACTCCAGCAACACAAGCTGAGTACAGAAACCGCAGAGGAGAACAGAAAGGGGAAACGAGAAGGAAAAGAATTGTCTAAAATTAGCAGGTAATGTAAAAGGGAACTTAGAAATCCCTTGATGTTCATGTAAATAGTCAAAGGGTAGTGAGAAGAAAGTGGGATAATTATGGTGTATGGATACTAAATGAACATTTTACCTCTGCCTTAACAAAAGAAGGGACAGCTTCTAAAAGTGGATGCTCTAAAAATGTTGTCAGTATTCAAAATACAAAGAAATCAACAGTCTGTACCTCAGTTATTGAAGCACTTATGGAAATTACGAGGATTCTTTCAAAATCCTCTTTAGATACGGGAGTGGTGCACGAGGGCTGGAGATTTGCAGAAGATGCTACAACTCTTTCAGGAAAGGTTGGAGAGAAGGATGACAACTATAGCCCAGTGTTTATGTAAAGTCAGTGGATTGGAAACCTTTGAAGACAATAATCCAGGACAAATTAATGTTCACTGTATTTGTATCTCCCTTATTCACTCTCTAAGATGCTGCAATTAAGCGACTAGCAAGGGTATTTTATTCATGAAACAACTTACAATTACCTGGCATGGTTGTTTCCTTTCCTACATGGTACAACCCAGGAAGTGTGACAGCACTAAAGGAACAACTATTGTCCACAGACCAATAGCACACTAATGCAAGTTAATTGGAAAATGCATTGGTCAATAGTTGAAGGACAGAGTGGAATTGTTGAAGACAAATTGGCCTGGGAATTCTTTCACAAAACTCCAATAAACGCAGTGCTGCAGAACTGAAAATCAATTTAACCCAGAGCAGAACAATTTAGTGCCCATTTATGAATGTTTTCCCAATCGTCAGGCAAATCCAAATCTTAGCTTTTCAATGGGATTTTCATTTATGCTTTCACCGTTTTTCCGGCATAAAACACCTCCAAATGAGGAGCAATAGCCAATAACAATTTCCAGTGTGACTCTCAGCCTACTGGCTTGAAGAACTTAGTTCTTATTCATTCTCAGTACAACTGAACTTAAATTACTCATTTCTCTGAAACTCTGCTATTTAAAGAGCCAACACTTGAAACACATTCTCTGTCCTCAGATGAACTACAATACCGTTTTAATGCCAGTAGAAGATGGTAAAGCAGGTTCCAGTCCTATGAAAAATTAAACAAAAGCTGCAGACACTGGAAATCCTGTCATCATCATCTTGGCTCAGTTTTGCTTTATCTGTCTTTTTTGTATGGTCTGATCTCCTAGGCATGTTCCACAGCCTTACACAATACGCAGTCGAAGTATCTTAAGCTGACCTGAACTGCCACATTAATACATCCAGTCTCACCCTATCAGAGATACTTCCCTTATTCCATCCATCCATCCCTCTCTCACCTCCTCTGCTTCCTAAAACTAACTCGTTTTCTCTCCTTCCCAGTTCTGATGAAGGCTTGGCCTGAAAACGATAACTGTTTCTCTTTCCACAGTTGCTGTGCTGCATTTTCTGTTTTTATTCTAGCCCTATCGCTCTGCACACACACCAACGCCAGACCAGATAAGGAAAACAGATTCACTTCTCTGAAGAGGATTTGTGAACCGCACAGATTTTTAAGATTGTTGGCAGTTTTGTTGTTGCTGTTACTATACAAGGTTTTTCATTTTAGATTTCTGAATCAACTGATTAATTCCCCAGATGGGATTCAAACACAAACCCTTGGATTATCGGTCCAGCAAAGTAAGCACAATGCAACCATTCCCCCTTGAAATGAGATAAGCAGCAACAGTGGTAATATTTCAATAGGATGTGGTCGGTGTCCACACTATACTCAGGAGGATAATGCAGTGTTGTTGGTCAGTGCTCATACTGTACTCAGGACAACAATGTCAATGCAGTTACATATTTTGTCCATGTTTCTCTCCATGTGAAGTTCTTGTTATCTGTTCTAATGATTTAAATCCACACTTATTGACTTGTTGTTGTTGTTCTCCTTTAAGGTGTTGAAACACAATCTCTTTGTGGTCAAGCTGTGGACACTTGTCTGGAGGCTCAGAGGGAGCCTGTATCATTCTCCACTGGAAACAGAAGAGACTGCAGATACTGGAATCTGGATTAACACAAGAAGTGCTGGAGGAACTCGGTGGGTCAGGCTAGCAGTCCAGATGAAGGATCTCAACCTGAAATGTCAACTGTCCATTTCCCTCCATAGATGTAGCCTGACTGGCTGAGTTCCTCTGGCACTTTTTGTGTTGATCCGCCACTGGAAATTTTGGTCACATGGAATCTGAGGCAGACAAATCTCTGGGAAGCCACAGTGTAATGGTGATCGGCTGACTGCCTTACTGGGACCTCAGAGAACACATCTACTAAAGGGAACTTGATTTTTAATGTTTTTCCATGTATGGTATGTGGGTCCTTTGTCTCAGCATTCCTTGGGATGAGGACGACTTGCTTCCACTCTAGTCCTGTGGGTTCTTCACAGTGTCACCCTGGCTTGGAGATGGCTGATGAGGTTAATGTGGGAGCTGCAGAATCTTCCACAGGTGGAGTAGGAAGTGTTCGACAGAATAGGAGAGTGGATCATTATTGAGGTGATGCTCCCCCTTTCGCTGTCTACTCTGGGCATTGGTGTGCTCCTGATACACGGACTTGAAGACATCCCAAATATCCCTTGTCCAGTTTGAGTGATCACAGAAGTCAGTGGGAATGCTGCATTTTTTCAGCTTTGGGGCTTTGAACACATCTTTGAAATTTTTTTTCCCCTGAGTGAATCAGATAATGTCTTCCTGTGATAGAACTAGGAATGGAGTGACTGCTTTGGGAGTCTGGTGTCAGATATGTGAATGACATGACCTGCCCAATTGGAGCTGACTGAGCATAATCAGGGTCTCAGTGTCAGGGATGTTGGAATCAGAGGACATTGATATTGGTTTGATTACCCTACTAGTGGGTTTGAAGCATTTAATAAAGACATCATTGGCAGTATCTAGTGTCTTGAGGTGCCTTCTGTAGTTTAAGTCTCAGAAACAGGGCAGGGATCACTGCTGCCTGCTAGGCTATGATTCTGTGACAGGTTCGAGGTCTTAAATGAATATTTCTCATCTGTACTTACTGTGGAGAAAGAATGGAAGCTAGGGAATTCAGGAAGTCCTGAAACATATCCACATGATGAAAGTGGATAATGGTGGATAAATCCCCAGGGAATGACCAGGTGTATCCTAGGATGTTGTAGAAGCGAGGGAAGAAATTGCTGGGGTCTCGGCAGGGTAAGCTAGCCAACTGATTACAAAATTAGCTTGTGGTAGGAGGCAGGGAGTGGTAGTAGAGGGTTGTTTTTCAGATTGATGGCCTGTGACCAGCGGAGTGCCGCAGGGATCGGTGCTGGGTCCCCTGTTGTTTGTCATCCATATTCATGATTAGGATGAGAATGTAGGTGGAATGATTCATAAGTTTGCAGATGACACCAAAATTGATGGTATAGTAGACAGTGAAAAAAGTTGTCGAAGGTTACAACAAGATCTCGATTAACTGCAAAAGTGGGCAAAGGAATGGCAGATGAAATTTAATTCAGACAAGTTCAAGCTGATGCAATGTGGGAAGTTAAACCAAGGCAGGACTTACACAGTGAATGGCACAGCCCTGGAGAGTGTTTCTGCACAGAAGGCCCTTGGGGTACAAGTACATAGTTCCCTGAAGGTGGCAACACAGGTAGACAGGGGTGCGAAGAAGGTGTATGGCATGCTTGCCTTCACTGGTTGGGACACTGAGTCCAAGAGTTGGAAGGTCACGTCGCAACTGTAGAAGACATTGGTGAGAGCACACTTGGAGTACTGTGTGCAGTTCTGGTCACCACACTACAGGAAGGTTGTGAATAAGCTAGAGGCAGTGCAGAAAAAGATTCACAAGGATATTGCCAGGACCGGAAGGTTTGAGTAATAAGGAATGATTGGGTGGGCCGGGACTGTTTTCCCTGGAGCGAAGGAGGCTGAAGTGTGACCTGATAGATGTTTATAAAATCATGAAAGGCATAGATAAAGTAGATAGTCCCAGGGTAGGGGAGTCTAAAACTAGAGGGCACAGAGTTAAGGTGAGAGGGAAAAGATTCAGAGGGGACCTGAAGGGCAAGTTTTTCACACAGAGGGTGGTGGATATATGGAATGAGCTGCCAGAGGAAGTGGTAGAGGTGGGTACAATTGCAAAGTTTAAAAGGCATTTGGGAAGGTACATCGTTAGGAAAGGTTTAGAGGGATATGGGCCAAATGAAAATGGGAGAAGCTCAAGTAGGCATCTTGGGTGGCATGAACAAGTTGGGCTGAACGGCCTGTACCGTGCTGTATCATTCTATGACTCTAGATCTCCAAACACCTTTTCAAAGGCGCTCTGGAGACATTGCTGTGAGGTTGCTATGGTGACAGGGGCATGGTCCACGTCATTCAGCACCTTGCTGTGAACCTTTAGTTTTGGAGGGCTGGGTTGTACGGTGGGGAAGGTTGGTAGAGGACTCGAGCTTTCTGCCCATCTCCTTCCGTGCTTCAGTAAATACGTGCTGCTGTTGAGGCCAACATATTTTGCCCATCTCTAACTGTCCTTGAGAAGGTGGTAATGAGCCACCATCTGGAACTTCTACAATCCTGCTGGTGAACCCACACTGCAGTGTTTTTTGTTGAGCATTCCAGGATTCGATGTAGGAATAGTGATACGTTTCCAAGCCAGGATGACGTCATGGAGAACATGCAGATGGTGTTCCTCTGTGTCTCCTGTTCCTTCTTGGCAGCAGAAGTTGAGGACTTGGAAAGCTGAACCACTGGTGGACTAATAGAGGCAGGACTAAGATAGGCTTCTTATCCTGGCAGAGAAAAATAGAAACTGAAAGGCGAATTGCAGTGTTTGAGTAGGTGAAGTCTGCTCATGACAAGCAAAATGTCTGAATGTTGACAGCAAATGATACAGGTAAGATGACCTTACTGGCAAACTGTAGTGGATGTTTGACGCTGCTGTTCTCAAGATCAATTTGTACTTGAGCACAAGAAACATGTGGGATGTGTACAGTATGTGTAGATGAGTCTGAAAATCATTATTATTTGGCACAGAAAACAGGAATGGATTGGTCAAAGTTTTCTTTTTCACTCTGCTTGTGACACTAGTCCTCAACAGGTGTGTGTCTCTCTCTCTCTCTCTCTCTCTCTCACACACACACACACACACACACACACACACACACACACACACACACACACACACACACACACACACACACACACACACACACACACACACACACCTCCCTGAAGGAGCTGTTTATTGTTGGGTCCGCCTGAACTGGACTAAGGTGTAAATTGAGTGCAACAAACATGTTTTATTAATTTTTAATGGGGTCACAAAGCAGGAGAGTTGAAGGCAGTGGTACCAGTAGAAGAACCAATTCCAAGAGGGTGAAAATCAATGGAACAGGAACGGAACTAAAAAATGCCGTGGAATACATTAACTGGGAGACAACACCATCAAGGGAAATGGGAAAATATTTTAAATAGAAAGCATTACAATATTAAATGTATAACATGCCACAGAAAATGAAGGGTTGTGATAAAGTGAATCTGAAACACAGTTCTCCCATTTTACAAAGGGGACTATACACTCACCTCCCTTTGAATGGACCTCCATAACCTCACTTCTCCAGTAGCACACAGCAAACTGAGCACGGACTTAAGAGCGTCAGTTCTAGCCTCAAAACAGAGAATCTGATCCCTACTCTGACCTTGAACCACCACAGTTCCACAGTTTTGTGGCTGTGCCTGTGACTGGAACAGATGAGATGTTTCTTCTTGATCAATATTCTGAGACTTGCTGTTGCAGGCCCTAAGCTCTTCCCTCTTCCCTTTTCAGGCAGCTAGTCCCCCATGCCTTCTCCTCATTCTCCCAATGCTGGCCTCTGGGAGGAATGGTTACTAATTCACTCATGTTTGGGAGCAATCCAGATATTGCTGAAGCCTTGAAGTCAAGCCCCTGAGACATCATGCCCACATCTGGAAACATCAAACACTACTTGAACCAAACACCATCTGAATCAACCAGCAACTAACCTGCAAGTAATGGATGGTCCCTTTATGGGTTAGAGGGAGCTCCTGTTTGTCAGGTGCACACTCATGATGTGAACACATGGTATTAGTTTCATTGTGAGATACAGTTGGAAATGATGATATAAAATACCATTGCACGTTGGCTGACTTCACAACCCATCTCCGCTGCATGTGGCCTGCTGGTCTCACTTGTGCTCATAAACTTCCCAATACACAGACTGGCATGATGCCCAGTACAAATATACAAGCCCTGGATAACTCATTGGAACTAATTCGGCACCTGTATTATCCAAAGTATGGGAGCCACACAGAGTTTGTAGCCATGGAATCTACAGTAGGGGAGCAGGGCACTTGTCTCACCAGGTTTCTACCGGTGTTAACGCTCTGCACAAGTCTCCTCCCATTTAAATTATCAAACCCAATTAGCTCCCCTATTTTTCCTTTCTGACTTATTCACCTTTCTCAAAATTTTCATGAAGATGTGCCTGCTTCTTTGAAATGGGCTAACATTTCCTTTAATATAGCGGGCCAAGTAATATTTGTCAATGCGGTCATGAATTCTGCCCTAATATCACATACAACAATTAAAAACTAGCAGTTTAAAGGGGAGAGAAAGTTCTTGAAGTAAGTATTGGACAAAGTTATTTGTCTATGAAACCAGTAGTTACTGTATCAGAGACCAGGCAGCGTGAGTTCTTTTCAACAATTCTTGTGTATTGTTCCAAGTGGGTTCCTGGACTAACTTCCTGATATTTTTCTCAAAGACATATAGGTTAATTGATCACTGTAAATTACCCCTGGTTTGTGGGTGAGTGGCAGAACCCGTGGGATTTGTTGGGAATTTTGGGAGAATAAAATGGGAATAATTGAGGATGAGTTGAAGTGTGTGCTTGATGGTTGACAAGGACACGGTGGGCTGACGGGCCTGTTTCCTTGCTGTATGACTCTATGACAGTCATACAACAAGGAAATAGAAAGGTCTGCAACAACTCTGAACTCCATTTCTAAAACATAAAACTGAATTCTTTATATGTATATAGCTGTACTCCGATAACTCTGGGCTCCTGGTGGTCCCTGAATTCTGATGGCCATGCTTTCAGATAGCAAGTGTTTAAGCTCTGGAAATCCCTGAAATAAACCTTTTTCCTTCTCTGCCTCTTCTCCTGTAAGATGAGTCTTAAAATATGTCACTTCAACCAGTCTTTTCGTTATCTTCCGAAATCTTTTCTTTCATTGGTTTATGTCAAAGTTTGTATGATAATTCAATAAAATGCCTTGAAGTTGAAGTTGAAGATGCTGGACTTATTATTGGTGTATATATAAATTAGTTGGATTTTCAGAAATCTTGGTTAAGTTCAATGAGATAGAAAACTAATAAAAGTATAATCCATGGAACCAAAAGGAAAACATGGGACTGGAAGGGAGCTGATGACTTGCATTCAGAACATAATTTTTAGTTTCTTAAATTACAGGTTACTTTAAAATTAAACAGTGATGAGAGAGAAAGTAGTTAATACCCTCTAAAAGATTTTTTTTAAGAAATGGGTACACAGATACTTAAATTGAGATTTGACATTAACAATTGCTCAATAGCGTGAGGAAGGACTAGGAATATCGCTGGACAAGGAAGGAACAGAATCAGTGTGAAAAAGTGGATTGGTTGTTTTCAATCTTGAGGTAATGTGGAGGGACACATTTCTGTTTTTCTAAAGGCCAGAACATCACTGACCTGGTAGATCTACTTGAAGAAATAACAAAAATAGAATAGTTTTACTGTATATCTTATTTTGATCAGGAGAAATGACCTGGTTGAAGTGACTAGGTATGACCTGGATGAGGAAGTGGAGGGATGGGTTAGTAAGTTTGCTGATGACACAAAGGTTGGAGGTGTTCTGAGTAGTGTGAAGGGTAGTCAGAGGTTACAGCAGGACATAGATAGGTTGTAAAACTGGGCTGAGAAGTGGCAGATAGATTTCAACCCTAATAAGTGTGAAGTGTTCATTTTGGTAGGTCAAATATGATGGCAGAATATAGTATTAATGGTAAGACTCTTGGCAGTGTGGAGGATCAGAGGGATCTTGGGGTTCGAGCCCATAGGACGCTCAAAGCAGCTGCACAGGTTGATTCTGTGGTTAAGAAGGCATACAGTGAATTGTCCTTCATCAATCATGGAATTGAATTTAGGAGCCAAGAGGTAATGTTTCAGCTATATAGGACCCTGGTCAGACCCCACTTGGAGTACTGTGCTCATTTCTGGTCACCTCACTACAGGAAGTACGTGGAAGCCATAGAACGGGTGCAGAAGATATTTACAAGGATGTTGCCTGGATTGGGGAGCATGCCTTATGAAAACAGGTTGAGTGAACTCGGCCTTTTCTCCTTGGAGCGATGGAGGATGAGAGGTGACCTGATAGAGGTGTATAAGAGGATAAGAGGCATTGATCGTGTGGATAGTCAAAGGCTTTTTTCGAGGGCTGAAATGACCAAGAGGACACAGGTTTAAGGTGCTGGGGAGTAGGTACAGAGGAGATGTCAGGGGTAAGTTTTTTACTCAGAGAGTGGTGAGTGCATGGAATGGGCTGCTGACAACGGTAGTGGAGGCGGATACGATAGGTTCTTTTAAGAGACTTTTGGATAGGTACACGGAGCTTAGAAGAATAGAAGGCTATGGGTAAGCCTAGTAATTTCTAAGGTAGGGACATGTTCGGCACAACTTTCTGAGCCGAAGGGCCTGTATTGTGCTGTAGGATTTTTATGTTTCTAGGTTTCTAAATCTGTTTTTAAATGATTGAATACAAAGCTTAAGTGTGAGTCATTGTGGTTTGTAAAATCTGTACACTGTGCTTTTGTTATCAGAGATCAGTGGAAACTATAATGGCTAGTGCATCCGGCCATGTAGCAGGAGAGATACTTGGAGGGCAGCATAAGGCTATAATAAAGCCCAAAGTATTTGGTTTTGTATTTCAAAGAGAAAGGTATGCAACCAATTTGGAACTAGATAGAATTAAAATAGAGTTGGGATATTGTGTACATTTTAGGAAGAATATCATAGCAATGGGAAAATTTAGATTTATACAAATGAAGACTTATGGTTCAGAAGAAGCTGAAAATATAGGAATTTTTTCTTTGGGTTGGAATTGTTTAGCTGTGACCTAGTATCTGCAAGCTCACGAAGACGTTGTATCATTGAGCATGGGAGCAGAGAATTTAAGATAAACTCTGAAAGAACTGAAGTGATCTGAGTTACTTCTCCACACAGCGGGTGATAACGATGTTGCTACAGCCACTAGTGAAGTTTCATGAGAAGAGAATTAGATAAACACTTGAAGAAAAGTTGAATGACTGCCCCTGTGCTGCACTAACCATTGTGTGAACTCTGTGGTGTTTCTCCTTGTCTATCATCTTGGCATCGAAATTACACCTTGTGAGTATTAAAATAATTAGATGTTACACGGTTCAATCTGCCTGAGATATTCCCTCAGATACTGCAATATCAGTTACTCCTATAAACAGTCTGAGTGTTTACGTTGGGGAATATGCCTTATTACATGGAACTAATCATATGATAAAATAACTCAAGGGTATAATTAAAGAACCTTGCACTGAACTGAGCTATTTATTGCATGTGCCTTTCCCAGTTGCCACATGAGCATTTCTCTGAACGTGTTGAAGAAACACCAAGGTGCCGCAAAGATAGAAATGAACTGTTACACGACTGCATTCCATAGACAAACGAACCTACAGGTTCCTCCCTCTCCCCTCCTCACCACACCCACTGCCTCTGCAAATCACATCCTTTCCTCTTGGAAATATTTCCATCTTCTGTTGTTGTCACTGAGTATAAATCCTGAATGGTGCAAGTCCCTTCACCATACAGGCCAGAGCACTTTATAAAGAATCACCGCCACCTTCTCAAGGGCAAGTAGGGATGAACAATAAATGTTGACCCATACAGGGGAACAGTTGCAGCTGTTTCCATGTATCTCGATCTAAATTATCCCCTTGGAAAAACATATTGTCATCTGGCTTGCTTATATTAAGATTTAGACACACCCATTAACTCCCCTCCCACCTCCCATTGGAGGTAATTTACAGAGGCCATTTACCCTGCCGACCAGCATGTCTTTGGGATAAGTGAGGAAAACAGAGCTCCCAGAGGAAATCTCCATGGTCACAGGGAGCACTTGAAAACTCCAGACAGACAGCACCCACGGTCAGGATTGAAGGTGGATCACTGTAGCTGGCTGGGGCAGTATTGGTATTGGTTTATTATTGTCACTTGTACTGAGCTACAGTGAAAAACTTGTCTTGCATACTGTTCGTACAGATCAATTTATTACACAGTGCATTGAGGTAATACAGGGTAAGATGAGATAAGATAAGATTTCTTTATTAGTCACATGTACATCGAAACACACAGTGAAATGCATCTTTTGCGTAGAGTGTTCTGGGGACAGCCCGCAAGTGTCACCACGCTTCCGGCGCCAACATAGCATGCCCACAACTTCCTAACCTGTACATCTTTGGAATGTGGGAGGAAACCGGAGCACCCGGAGGAAACCCACGCAGACACGGGGAGAACGTACAAACTCCTTACAGACAGCGGCCGGAATTGAACCTGGTTCTTTGGCCCTAACTTCTACCTACAAAATCTGACCTCCTGCCTCTAACCCTGAGTGAAAGTTCAGGTCTCGTTTTAAAATCAAGTATTTGAATGTAATTTGTTCCCAATATCATTTCTTGTCTTATAGTTTCAGCCCAGAAGGAGCCACTCAGTCCTTTTTGAATATGTGCTAGAGTTTTCCAATTAATCCCATCCCAATCCCTGATCCTATCATTATACCTGTGGTGTTTTGTTTTAACTGTTCATAGTTATGCAATTATTTTCTGGAAGTTACTACTGAGTCTTCTTCCTTCATCTATTCAGGTAACCCAGCCTCGAATGGAATTACTTGTTGTGTTAAAAGCTTTCCTTATATCACTCCCTATTCCTTTGGCTCTGTTGGCCTGTTGCTTCTCCCAAGAAACAAATAATCAAAAATCTGATGAAAGCTAACATCTGTTAAAATAATAGACACACATTCATCCACATGGCTCAATGTGTCATATAGTAGTGGCCATGTATTCTACTCTGGTTCCAAAACTTGATTCTATTACCTTCCAAGGAACCAAATTTCAGAAGTGGATAGGACGGGCAGCTGCAAGAGATGTTTAAGGATGATGATTGGGATGACCTTCGAGAAACTTCAACCATGTTGGGGGTAGACTTTGGAAACATCACAGAAGGGGGACACTCTGCCCATTGAGTCAATGCCAACTCCTTGTACATCAATTCCATGGCTATGCAGGTTACATGGCCCTGCTGGTGACCTTCCATCAGGTCATCTGCTGGGCTTGGATAATCCAATGTCCTTTGAGGGCTTGGATTGGATGTGTTGCCAACCCATCACAGCCCGTGAGTTTTGGATTATCACTAGTCATTACAAAAAAGTGGTTCCTCCTCATATCCTTTGCCCAACACTTTACATTCTTGTCTCGGGTGCCCTCCAAAGGTTCTGCAGACCATCTGACAGAATGCCTCATTGCCAGAACTCACCAACAAGCACCAAGACCTCGCTTGGCTGGTGGTGAGAGTCAGATCCTTCCTGCATGGTCGGAACATCGCTCCCGGCGCATGCTGCCCCCGGGAAGACTGTGCTGGGGACGAGACAGTCGCTCACCTCTTTGCAGGCTGTGGGTTTGCGAGGAGGGTATGGTGAAAGATGCAAGGGTCCTTGTCACAGTTCATCCCCAGCAGCTGCGTGACAGAGGATTCTCTGATCTACGGGCTGTTCCAAGACACACACACACACACA
Source organism: Pristis pectinata (assembly GCF_009764475.1). NCBI lineage: Eukaryota > Metazoa > Chordata > Chondrichthyes > Rhinopristiformes > Pristidae > Pristis > Pristis pectinata. Next base: position 2,729,257 of record NC_067430.1, read on the forward strand.
CACACACACACAGACGGACATCAACTGCTGCTGGAAGGTCATCAACTCGGTGAAAGACGCCCTTTGGTCTGCCCAAAACTTGTTGGTCTCCCAGCACTGTGAGATGTCCGTAGGGGAATACTGCCGGCTGGCACATTCCAGGCTGCAGGAGTTCGTGCTGAGGGACGCACTGAAGCTGGGTGTAGCCAACACAAGGGCTTGGTGGGGAAGGACTACAGTTTAGGGTTCTTCTGCCACTGGAGAGGGAGGGGCAGGGTCAGGCAAGGAAGCCCCTTAAATATTGTAAATACGGGATTGGGTAGCCCCCCAGGGAACCATGTGGGTGGCATTGGTGCTGTGTTTTTTTATAGAAAAGGTAACACTAATGATTGATCCGTACACGAATGTAAAGGTTTGCACTGTTTTATTGTTGTATATAGTTTGTTTTTTATGATGAATAAAGTTTATTTTGGAATAAAAAAAAGCTTTCTCACATTTTGCAGACCTGAGTCATAAGTGATAGACCCCAAAGCAATCCCCAAAGAATTGCACAGGGACGAGAGTGGCTGACACAAGGGAGGCACTGCAGTCCTTTTGCAATGGTGCAAAGCAGATGCTAGCAATTTGGAAGCCCATGTTAGGTTTGCCATTAGTTTGTGCTTGTCCATTATACACTATTGTATAAATCCATGATCCACTTCTACCAGGTTTGCAACTCTTAACCAAGTAATTTCAGGGTTCTGGACCTTTGGAAAATTACAATAGGTTTAGTGATCCCTAAACCAGTTGAAGCTTAGAGGAACAGGGATATTTATCAGTTTGAAGAAAATTGTAAATTCCTGTCTAGGGACAAAAAATATTGATTTAATTATTGAAGTATTAATAATAATTAGAATCCTAGAACTCTGTTATGATTTTCAACAAATCGCCACATCATTATTGATATTTAAACAGATTTAGCCTGATGGCAAACAAATCTAGATTATAGGGTTCATATTAAGCTATATTGAAAAGTTAGCTGAAACATCTGAGCTGCAACAAAGATCACCATTAAACTATCAATCTCAAGTCTAATGCTGTTAATTTGCAACTACTGGTTATGGTTTGATTTTCTACATGGGTTCTGAAGGTAAGGTTTCTGCTTTAAGGATCTATATAGCTCTATTCAAAAGCATTTCTTTGATGTTGTGACAAGTTCTTTCTTCACTGTATTGAGACTTAGAAATTCAAATAGAACCTAACTTTTAACTTTCTCTCTTGACTAGGAGAAGGCGATGCCTTCTACCAGGGGATTACTGAATGCAGATATGGAGCTTTCCTTGGAGAGCTATCTCCCAATATAGATTACACCAGAAGCCAATAGAATTTGGGAAAACCTTGGTTTTGTCAAGAATATGCTTCCATCAGATTTGCATAAACGTAGATATGCTGTAAATGGATTGGATTTATTTCTGTTTCTGTAAAGCAAAATGGTTTTAAATTGAATCCTCTTTGAAGTAGATTGTCCCTTGAAGGCATGTGAGTTTAAAATTTTCAAATCATTGGAAAATTAATGTTCAGTCTGTAGTCTGAAGATTGACATCATGAAGGCACACTTTGGCACTGCATATTAATATTGAATGACCTAAATGGAAAGGTGAAATTGGATTGCTGAGCAAAGGGGTATACAGATGAATTCAGATGATGGTTTTGGGGCAGTGGGTTAAGTTCCCAGATGCTGCATTGCCTGGCAGCCGATTAAGCTTTTAGCTGCGATACCAGTCTGCAGTGTCCCGCTACAGGAACAAGGTGGCTGATTGTTTCCTTGCCTTCCCAATCCACCCCCCCACCCCCGTAATGTTCAGAGTGCTGAGGATGAACTTTCTACCCTGTGTTACCAATACTGTGGGCAGGACTCGCAGGATGACAGAAAAGGAAAAATACTTTTTCTATATTCGCAACCATGAACAGAGTTTGATTGTTTGACCAGGGCAACAGCAAAGACTACGTCACTCAAAGGCTTGCAGTACCGACAGCCGTACATTTTCCAGTTATCTCTCCCTATTCCCCTTCCCCAGACTGAGAATTCCCTGCTCCTCTGTGTTCATTGAAATATGAATTACTGTGCAGAGGAAACACATCAAACAAAAGATCAGGGAACTTCTGGCGTTAATCAGGAACACATTTAAGTACAAAACACTCAAATCTTAGTTGATACTGTTGGTTTTATCATTTTTATTATTGTCACATGGACTGAGATACGGTGAAAAGATTTTGTTTGCGTGCCATCCAGACAGATCATTCCATACATAAGCACATTGAGATAGTAGAAAGAAAAACAGAATGCAGAATACGGTGTTGTGGCTACAGAGAAAGTGCAGTGCAGATCAAAAGTTCATTTTTAGTGGATGAGGAATACGTTCAAGAGTCTGATAGCAGCGGGATAGAAGCTGTCCTCGAGTCTGGTCGGACATGATTTCAAGCTTTTGTACCTTCTGCCCAACGGGAGAGGGGAGAAGAGAGAATGACCTCCCTGATCTCCTTGATCTTTTTGTTGATTGGCCACTGAACTCCCTGTCCGAATACATCTACGTCCATAGGGTGACAGAGTGGTCCAGCTAGTGGACCCATTGCCCACACAGCTCCAAATGATCCGGGTTCAACCATGACCTCTGGTGCTGTCTGCGTGGAGTTTGCATGTTCTCCTGGTGACCAGGTGAGTTTCACATGGGTTCTCTGGTTGCCTCTCACATTCCAATGATGTGTAGACTGGTAGGTTAATCAGCCACCAGCCTATACATGATTGGCCAGGTGAATGGCAGAATGCAGGGGGAGCTGACGGGAAGGTTTGGAGAATAAGAATGGGATTGACAATGGATTAGTGATGACTGGTGGGGACTTGCTGGGCCAGAGGACATGCTCCCATGCTGTATGATTCTATGGTAACTGTCCCGTCTCCCTGTCACACCCAGAAGAGATCCCTGGAAGTCATCTCAAAGACTCACTTCAAAGTGCCAGCCAGATTTCCATGCACAGTAGGAAATAAAGTCAGTGTTCTGTGATTCATTGCAGCTTCTGAGTACTTCTGCAAAAATATAACCTTACTGAGAACTGCTCAACACTTTTGGTCTTCTTTAATAGTTTTTTTATGGCATTCATAGAAATCACATTAAAAATTGAAAAAATTTCCTGAGCACAGATTCTGAAACATGCTGTGTATGACGTGCTTGCATCATGGTGAAGTAAGTTGAAATGTTAATGATCATTTTTAACAAAGAAATATTTAGTGAGAGTTTGGTGCTTTACTTTAAACCTAGCCACTTACACTGATTTATGCCCATTTATTTCTTAAGGTGCATTATATTGAGATTTGCAGGAAGTTTGAATGTAGTGTGACATGACATAATGGATTGGGAATATGTGAATGTTTGGGTCCAACTGTGCAAATAATGGAACACTTTCAAGTAGCAAATTCTCAATGATTGATCCCAGTGTTTTTATCCAAGGATCTGGGGGAGCAAGTATGTTGAGAGTCTATGGCCCAAACTAGCTTGGCGGTGTCCTCCATAAACTGCCCACACCACTGATAGTCATGCTATTGTTTTCACCTGAATTTCCTGGTTTAAGCCTTTATTGGGTAAACCTATCTCATGGAATGAAAATCAAAAATCTGCACATGCTGGAAATGTGACCCATTGTCGGAACTGCTGTTTGACTTGAAACATTATCTCTGTTTCCCTTTGTACAGGTGTTGCCCAAGCCACTGAATGTTTCCAACATATTTTGTATTTAGTTCAGATTGATGGGACTCTACAAAAGATGTAGATTGCTCGATTAAAGTTTATAGAAGGACACGTTGACCATTTATTTTAATCACTTTCTAATTAAATGTTAATTTAAAAAATACATTGATGAAGGAGGCAGCAATTTTAGTTCTTTGAAAATGATTAGTTCACAGTTGGTAGAGCCCTGTGTGGTTGGCAAGTTATCTGAATGGAGAGAGGTCGACAATGAATGGGAAGATGTGTCTTTCACAGTCACCAAGTGTTCAGATGTGCATGGAGAGGAGGGACGAAAATGCAAGTTTTCCAAATTAACTGATGATACCAAAATAGGTGATAGGGCAGCCTGTGATGGAGACATTGTAATTCTGCAGTGGGATAGAGATAGATCGAGTGAGTGGGTGAAAACCTGGCAAATGGAGTTTAAGGTGAGGAAGAGTGACGTCATTCACTTTGGTAAGAGAAACTGTGAGTGTAGTTCAGAGGGATCTAGGTGTTTGAGAGCATGTATCACGGAAGGTTAGCAGGTGGGTCCAACAAATAGTTAAGAAGGAAAACGACATGTTGACCTTTACTGCCAAGGGTATTGGTATTGGTATTGGTTTATTATTGTCACTTGTACCGAGGTACAGTGAAAAACTTGTCTTGCAAACTGTTCATACAGATCAATTCATTACACAGTGCATTGAGGTAGTACAGGGTAAAAACAATAGCAGAATACGGAGTAAAGTGTCACAGCTACAGAGGAAGTACAGTGCAGGTAGACAATAATGTGCAAGGTCATAACAAGGTAGATTGTGAGGTCAAGAGTCTATCTCATCGTATAAGGGAACCATTCAATAGTCTTATCACAGTGGGATAGAAGCTGTCCTTGAGCCTGGTGGTATGTGCCCTCAGGCTCCTGTATCTTCTACCTGATGGAAGAGGAGAGAAGAGAGAATGACCCCGGTGGGTGGGGTCTTTGATTATGCTGGCTGCTTCACCAAGGCAGCGAGAGGTAAAGACAGAGTCCAAGGAGGGGAGGCTGGTTTCTGTGATGTGCTGCGCTGTGTCCATAACTCTCTGCAGTTTCTTGCAGTCCCGGGCAGAGCAGTTGCCGTACCAAACTGTGATGCATCCAGGTAGGATGCTTCCTATGGTGCGTCGATAAAAGTTGGTGAGTGTCAAAGGGGAGTTTCAAGTTGGAGTTTAAGAATGGGAAGGTTTCGTTACGGTTGTGCAGGGTGTTGGTGAGGCCACACCTGGGATACTGTGCACAGTTTTGGTCTCCTTACCTGAAAAATGATCCAGTAGAATTGGAGGCAGTCCGAAGGAGATTCAGCAGGGTAATTCCTGGGATGAGAGAGTTGTCCTGTCAAGAGAGGCTAGACGCTTCGGGTCTGTATTCCTTGGAGCTTAGAAGAATGAAGGGTGACCTTATTCAAACGTATAAGATCCCAAGGAGGTTTGACAGGATAGATGTTGAGATGTTCTCACTAGTGGGATAGTCTCAAACAAGGGGACATCGCCAGAACATAGAGAGCCGGTTGTTTAAAACTGACATGCATAGAAACTTTTTCTCTGGAGGGTAGTGAATCTCTAGAATTCTCTGTCCCTGAGGATGGTGAAGGCGAGGTCACTGGATATATTTAAGGTGGAGATAAATGCTTGAAAGATTGAGATGGGGAATTAGCACTAAAGAGGAGTTGAGGTTGGTATAGATCAGCCTTGATCATATTGAATTGTGGGGCAGGCTTGAGGATGCTGGTGGTCTACTCCTGCTCCTATTTTCTTGTGTTCTATCCCGCACTTGAGTCTTATCCCAGAAAATGTGCTTAATGCTCTATTGTGACTCTTGAACCCTTCTGAACGAGAGGCAGGATTACTTCCAACTGATTACTATCCAAGGACATGGTGCAAGATTCTATTTTTGGAAAGAATTTGTTGAAAATGGGATTCATTTACCAGTTCTTTCAATCTGATTTGATACCAGAAATAGTAACAGAAATAGGTCCTTTGGCCCTCAATGTTGTGTCGAACTAATTAAGCTAATAACACCTAATCCCTTCTGCCGACACAAGGCCCATATCCCTCCATTCATGTGCCTATCTGAGGGCCCCTTAAACACCACTGTTGTATTTGCCTTTACTACCACCCCTGGCAGCACATTCCAGGCACCCACCACTCTCTGGGTAAAAACTTGCCTGCCTTTGAACTATGAAAGGGTTAACCTCCTCTGGTTACAGTGGTTGGGAGGGGTGGAACTCTCATTTTCCTGTTTTGATTGCATTATCTTGGACTGAGCTGGAAGTGATTGTATCTGTTGCTAAATCACTATGCTTCAAGCAAGGCTGCAGATTTTACTTGATTCAGATTGACTGAAGTGTGAAGGTAGAAAGAGAAAACCGAAACCAGAAGTGAAATAAAATCAGGAATTGCTGAAAATGTACAGCAAAAGTGTCATCATCTAAGAAAAAAAAGTTGCATTTTCCCAACAGTTTATCCCCAGAATATAATCACAAATTTTCTATTTCAGTCATCGATGGTCTGCTGTTTATTTCTACTGTTGTCTGCTGAATTGTATAGAATTAGACACTGGCCCAAAGTTGTTTAGCTTTGATCGTGTAGCTCAGGAACTTCAGCTGAAACTTTTCTCATTATTATCTCTCCATTAGTGGGTTAAGTGGCAAGGAGTGGAGCTGTGGGAAGGGATGGTTCCTCTGCAGTGTAACCGTCCCTTCCCACTGTAGCCAGAGATGGATTACAGTACTGGCAGACAGCGGGACTGTGATTGAGTGCAGAAGCCATTAACCGAGAGGTAGTAAAGAAAGGAGCACTTAGAAACAAGTTCCTTTTCACTATATCTTTGGTATAACAGAAGATGTAACTGTTTGAATGCTGACTGGCATTTAAAGAAAAACTTGTCATAGAATCATAAGGCACAGTAACAGGGACTTCAGCTTTCAAGCTAAGCCCATTTACCAGCGCTTGGTCTGTAACCTTGAATGCCTTGGCAATTCATATGCTTGTCCAGAGACTTCTTGTATATGAGAGTACCTGATTCCACCACTGCCTCAAGCCGTGCATTCCAGATTCCATCCAACCCCTGAGTGAAGAAGTTCTTCCTCATACTCCCTCTAAACATCTTACCCCTTACTCTAAACCTGTACCCTCTAATTTTAGATACCTCTGCTATGGGGAAAGTTTCCCTACATCTACCCTGTCTATGCCCTGCATAATTTTGTACACATCTATCAGGGTCCCCCCTCAGCCTTCTCTGCTCCAAGGACAACAAACCCAGCCTGGCCAGTTGCTCCTCATTACCAAATCATTCCACCCCAGGCAACATCCTGGTGAATCTCCTCTGCAACCTCTCCAGTGCAGTCACCACGTGTTCTCAGCCAGTGTGAATGAACTGTGAATGAACCTCCCATTCCCAGTGTGTGTCCCTCTCCATTTCTGCCTGTATGTTCAAGCTGCGGAACTGAGACTGCCTGGGGTAGCTGCCAGATGTGGCACTGTCTGTCTGTCAGCTTGAGCATGACTTGTGTTGGTCTGGTCTCAGGCACAATGCCTTTGGTCAAAGAGGAGAGGACTGTGATCAGACCCAGTACTAATGGTACTCAATGTGAATGTGCTGCCTGTAAAGAATGATTCAATCATATTTTTAAATGTACTCTTTCAAAATTGAACATACAAATTAGGCCACTCCACCCAAAGGTCTGCTTCACCATTCAGTGGGATTGCAGCTGATTTGTATGTTTTAAGTGGGAATTTCTTTTTTACCCCCAAATCCAAATTTTGTTCAAACCTTAATTAGGAAATAGGATCACAATTAGTGTCATGACAACAACCTTTCCCTCAATGTCAACAAAACAAAAGAGCTGGTCATTGACTTCAGGAAAGGGGGCGGTGTACATGCACCTGTCTACATCAATGGTGTTGAGGTCGAGAGGGTTGAGATCTTCAAGTTCCTGGGAATGAATGTCACCAACAGTCTGTCCTGGTCAAATCACGTAGATGCCACGGCCAAGAAAGCTCACCAGAGCCTCTAATTCCTCAGGAGGCTAAAGAAATTCAGTATGTCCCCTTTGACACTCACCAACTTTTACCGATGCACCATAGAAAGCATCCTATCTGGATGCGTCATGACTTGGTATGGCAACTGCTCTGCCCAGGACCACAAAAAACTGCAGAGAGTTGTGTACACAGCCCAGCACATCACGGAAACCAGCCTCCCCTCCTTGGACTCTGTCTTTACCTCTCGCTGCCTTGGTGAAGCAGCCAGCATAATCAAAGACCCCACCCACCGGGGTCATTCTCTCTTCTCTCCTCTTCCATTGGGTAGAAGATACAGGAGCCTGAGGGCACGTACCACCAGGCTCAAGGACAGCTTCTACCCCACTGTGATAAGACTATTGAACAGTTCCCTTATACAATGAGATGGACTATGACCTCAAGATCTACCTTGTTGTGACCTTGCACCTTATTGCACTGCACTTTCTCTGCAGCTGTGACACTTTACCCTGTACTGTTACTGTTTTTACCTGTACTACCTCAATGGACTCTGTACTAACTCAATGTACCTGCACTGTGTAATGAATTGACCTGTACGATCAGTATGCAAGACAAGTTTTTCACTGTACCTCGGTACAAGTGACAATAATAAACCAATACCAATACCAATATCAATTAAGAGACCCCCAACTCATGAACTCTTTGAACTGAAGAAATATCTGACCTTAATTTCCAGTGAGCAGATACAAATAACAGAAACAGATACTGTACATGAGCACTTACAAAAGGAGTAGGAGCAGGCCATTCGGCCTTCAAACCTGCTCTGCCATTCAATACAGTCATGGCTGATGACGCAAATTCAATATCCCATCTCAGTCCTCCAACCACCCCGCCTCCCCCTCCCCCTCATGTCCCTTGATCTTTCTAGCCCCAAGAATAATACCCAGCTCTTTCTTGAAGATACATAATGATTTGTGTATTGCTCCAGGTTCCAGCTTCTGCAGAATTTCTTGTGCCTCAATGATTTGTCTTCAACTGTTTTCTGTGGCAGAGAATTCAACAGACTTACTGTTCTTTTGGGAGAAGAAATTTCTCTTCATCTCAGTCATAATTGTCTCACCCCTTACCCTTGGACTGTGAACCTGGGTCCTGGACTCGCTCCTCCTGCATCTGGTCTGTCCTGTCCTGTCAGAATGTTTTTGGTTTCTCTGAGATCCCCTCTTGTTGTTCTAAACTCCAGAAAAAAAGTCAGTAACCCAATCCCTCTTCATAATTCAGCCCTGTCATTTCAGGAATGGTGAACCAATGCTGCATTCTCTCCACAGTGAGGACATTCTTTCTGTGATAAGGATCAGAACCAGTATCAGGTTTATTATTACTGACATATATGATGTGAAATTTGTTGTTTTGTGGCAGTGGTACAGTGCAAAAACATAAAAACTACTATAAATTACAAAATAAATAAATAGTGCAAAAAAAGGAATAATGAGGTAGTGTCCATGGACAGTTCAGAATCTGATGGCGGAGGGGAAGAAGCTGTTCCTGAATCATTGAGTGGGGTCTTTGGGCTACTGTACCTCCTCCCCGATGGTGGTAATGAGAAGAGGGCATGTCCTGGATGGTGAGGATCCTTAATGATGGATGCCGCCTTCTTGAGGCACCACCTCTCGAAGATGTCCTCGATGGTGGAGAGGGTTGTGGCCGTGATGGAGCTGGCTGAGTCTACAACCCTCTGCAGCCTCTTGTGATCCTGTGCTTTGGAGCCTCCATGCCAGGCTGTGATGCAACCAGTCAGAATGCTCTCCACCGTACATCTGTAGAAATTTGCAAGAGTTTTTGGTGATGTACTGAATCTCCACAAACTCCTAATGAAGTAGAGCCGCTGGCGTGCCTTCTTCATGATTGCATCAATGTGTTGGGCCCAGGATAGATCCTCCAAGATGTTGATGCCCAGGAACTTGAAGCTGCTCACCCTTTCCACCACTGACCCCTCAATGAGGACCGGTGTGTGTTCTCCCGACTTCCCCTTCCTGAAGTCCACAATCAATTCCTTGGTCTTGGCTGATGTTGAGTGCGAGGTTGCTGTTGCAACACCACTTAACCAGTCGATCTATCTCACTCCTGTACACCTCCTCATCACCATAAGGACACTAAAACTGCACACAACACTCAAGGTGCAGTCTCACCAGAGCCCTGTACAACTGAACCAAGGCATCCCTGCTCTTCTACTCGAATCTTTGTTATGAAGTCCAGGGTATCATTTGCCATCTTATCCTCCTGCTTCACCTGCATGCTTACCTTCAGCGAGTGGTGCACATGGACACCCAGGTGTCATACATCTCTACCCTTCCCAAATATTGCCATCTGGATAATAATCTACCTTCCTGTATTACCACCAAGTGGATAACCTCACATTTATCCACATTAGACTGCACCTGCCACTCCCTCAACCAGTCCATAATCAACCCAAATCTTTGTTACTTCTCCTCAAGGCTCACTGTCCCACTCAACTTTGTCTCATCTGCAAACTTGGAAGATATTACATTTAACTTCCTCACCCAAATCATTGGGGACCCAGCACTAATCCCTGTGACACACCACTAGTCACAGCCTGCCATCTATTCCTGCACTTTATTTCCCCTCAGCCAAACAGTTCCCTGTTCCTATCAACACCTTACTCCCAATCCTATTTGCTTTAATTTTGTACACTAATCTCTTATGCTTTCTGAAAGATCAATACATCATATTCACAGGTTCTGCCTCATCTATTTTGCTAGTCACATCCTCAAAGAATTCCAGTAGATTTATCAAACGTGATTTCCCTTTCACACTCTCTCTTAGCAGTGTGGAGGAACAGAGGGATCTTGGGGTCCACGTCCATAGATCCTTCAAGGTTGCCGCACAGGTCGATAGGGTTGTTAAGAAGGCGTATGGTGTGTTGGCCTTCATTAGCTGGGATATTCATTTCAAGAGCTGTGAGGTAATGTTGCAGCTCTATAGAACTCCGGTTAGACCACACCTGGAGTATTGTGTTCAGTTCTGGTCACCTCATTATAGGAAAGATGTGGAAGCTTCAGAGATGGTGCAGAGGAGATTTACCAGGGTGCTGCCTGGATTGGAGAGCATGTCTTATGAGGATAGGTTCAGTGATTTAGGGCTTTTCTCTTTGGAGAGAAGGAGGATGAGAGGTGACTTGATAGAGGTGCACAAAATGATAAAAGGCATAGATCGAGTGGACAGTCAGAGACTTTTTCCCAGGATGGCAATGGCTAATATGAGGGGGCATAATTTTAAGGTGATTGGAGGAAGGTATAAGGGGGATGTCAGAGGTAAGTTTTTTACACAGAGAGTGGTGGGTGCATGGAACCCGCTGCCAGGGGTGCTGGTAGAGGCAGATACATTAGGGACATTTAAGAGTCTCTTAGATAGCCACATGAATGATGGAGAAATGGAGGGCTATGCGGGAGGGAAGGGTTAGATAGATATTAGAGCAGGATAACATGTCGGCACAATAGCATGGCTGAAGGGCCTGTACTATGCTGTAGTGTTCTATGTTCCATGTTCTAAGTCCACATTGACTTTGTCTGATCCAGTCACTTGTCCCCAAGTGCTCTGCTCTGACATCTTATAATGACTCCAGCATCTCCCCCACCACCAATTGCAGGCGAACCACTCTATAATTCCCTGTTCTCTCTCTACCTCTTTTTTTTAACATCGGGGTTACATTAGCTACTCTTCAGTCTGTTGGAACTGTTTCAGAGTTGAAAGGACGTTGAAAGGTGAACACCAGTGCACCTGCTATTTCTAGGATCACTTCTCGGGATGCAGACTATCAGTTGCTGAGGATTTATCAATCTTCAATCCCTTCAGTTTTCCTAACATCACCTACCTACTAATCCAGATTTTCCTCCCTCTCATTTTTGGGGGTTATTTGTATCCTCCTTTGTGAAGACAGAACCAAAGTTGGTGGAGACACAAGAGACTGTGGATGCTGGAATCTGGAGCAATCTGGACAGAACCAAAGTAGGTGTTTAATTAGCCTGCATTTCTTTGTACCCCATTATAAATTCCCCCATTTCTGACAAAGGAACCAACATCTGTCTTTACTAATCCTTTTCTCTTCACATGTCTAGAGAAACTTTCAGTCAGTTTTTATGTTGTCTTCAAGCTTACTCTCTTGCCCTGTTTTCTCTTTCCAATCGATCCTTTAGTTCTCCTTTGCTGAATTCTGGCTAATCCCAATTGTCAGGTTGCCGTGGTTTCTGGCCATTTTCCTGGATCTAATATTATCCTAACTTTGGAACCCATCACCCTTCTTGCCTTATTTTTGCACCAGCCATGTATGAAGGATTGTTGTAACTGCCCCCTGCACTCTTTAATTCCTCCCTCCTACATCACCTTTCCAGACATTCAGCTGATCTATTCTCCTGTTCCTCAACTCACCAGTGTGTGACACAGAGAGTAATCCTAAGATTACTGCCTTTGAGGTCTTGTTCTTACTTTAGCTCCTAACTCTAAAAATTCATCTTGCAGGATTTCGTCCCTTTTCCTATCCATGTTGTTTTAGGATCCTTTGACACCCTTGACCCTGGCACAGGAAAGCAATTCAAGAATCTCATTTGTGGCCACAGAAACAGAACAGTACAGCACGGGAACAGGCCCTTTAGCCCACAATGGGCCAAACTAATTAAGCTAATGAATCTGTCTGTTCCCTTCATCGTTATCAATCTAATTCAGTTGAAACATTGGATATAAAACAGTTTTGGTCCAGTTTAAAGAAGTATAAAATAATCCTAGTTTAGAACTGCAGATAACTACTTAAACATTTCCGATATTGAAGCCTTTCAGGAACTAGCAGGGAATTAGCTGACCCACACCCTGCTCTCATCCTGGGCTAATGAGAAGTGGAGGCTGCAGCAGACCAATCACAGGCAGGTTTCCTTGGTCATTCCTCAGAATACTTTATTTTGAGGTATTCCAGGAAAATCTCTGCCAAGCCCCAAGGGTCTAGGACCCTGGTTTGAGAGCCACTAGCTGTCCCAGACCAGGAGACTTCTCTGTCTGTAGGGAGTCTTGGCAAATTGTTATAAACATCAGAAAGTATTGGGGAAATCAAGGTATGCCCAGATGCGACCACAGCTTGGAAATAGATCTTGGTTTTCCTTCACTAGTGTCACATCTAAATCCTGGAATTCCGTACCCATTAACACTGCAGGAGTACCTTTACCACATGGACTGCCACAGTTTAATTGGTTGGTTCACCACCACCCTCCCAAGAACATGTATAAAAAAAGCCAACATTGACATTCTAAAAGTGAGTTAAGAAGATACAAATCTGTACACAGAACTGAAAAGCAGTAGGAGTGGGATAAGTGATTGCAAAGTGAGAGTCCACTAACGATTGAAACCAAGTATTCTCTGCTTTAAGATCCTCCATAAATAAGAGCAAGGCCCCTGTCTACAAGAGCAGGGACCCTGTCTACAATAGTGAGGAGCCTGTCTACAAGAGCAGGGACCCTGTCTACGATAGTGTGGGACCTGTCTACAAAAGCAGGGACACTGTCTATGATAGTGTGGGTCCCTGTCTACGATAGTGTGGGGTCTGTCTACAAGAGCAGAGACCCTGTAGGCAGAAGAAATCTGTTTCAGAGAATGGTATTGATAAAAAAAATCAACTTCAAGCAAAAGGATTATTCCCAGCACATCTGAATGGTAATTTTCCAAATCCCATAACATATTGTGGGAAATGATCCAAAACAGTTTAGCAATGCTAATTAGATTTTCAGCAGGAATTTTCTGTGGGGAGATGTGAAAAACCTACAGATCTGGTGTAAACACTCACTACTTTCCTCATAAGGAGGGGAAGTGAGAGGGCAGAGAGGGAGGACGGGGTAGTGCTGATGAGTGCTTAGAGTGTTTAGCAGGGTGGGGAGGGGGCAGAGAGTGACAGCACAGCAGGAGGGGTAGGTAGTGGACATGCACAGCAGAGTGGTCAGGGGGAAACTGAGAGGAGGGGCAGAGTGTGGACACACAACACGGTGGTGAGGGGTGTTGGTGTCGAGGGGTAAGTAGTGGACACACCAACAGCAGGGTGTGTTCCAAGCTGTAACTGATGGCACTTCTGTGGAAGCAATGCAACAAATCCTCATCTTGGCACGTTGAAACACATCCCACAGGGGCTCCAGCTCAATGTCGGGACTATTCAACTTGGGATGACTTTACTACGTCCATTAATGTTAAGGAATGTGCAGGAGGTAAGGAGTGAAAGTTGTTGGAAAATGTTGGAACCAACCACTATCTGATTTAATGAGAATCAGTGAGAGAGAAAAGATAAAGCAGGCAACTAATCAAGTGATATAATGGAGAGTCATCCATCATCAAAGATCCCCACCACCCGGGCCATGCCATCTTCTCACAGCTGCCATCGGGCAGGAGGTACAGAAGCCTGAAGTCCCTCACCACCAGGTTCAAGAACAGCTACTTCCCTTCAACTATTCGGTTCTTGAACCAACTGGAACAACCCAAATCACTACCTCAGTACAGCAACACTGGGACCACTTTGCACTGCAATGAACTTCATTTTATTCTAATTGTGTTTTTTCTTGCAAAATTATGTATAATTTATGCTTTACTTGTGAATGTTGTATTTCTAATGCTGTGTGCCTGTGATGCTGCTGCAAGTAAGTTTTTCATTGCACCTGTGCACACATGGACTTGTGCAGATGACAATAAACTCGACTTTGACTTGGAGTGGAGGTTTATCAGCAGCTGGAGGCAAGTTGACACAAGAACACAAGAAAACAGGAGCGGGAGTAGGCCACTCGGCCCCTCAAGCCTCCCCCACCATTCAGTGTGATCATGGCTGATCTATACCTGTCCTCAACTCCTCTTCTGTGCCAGTTCCCCATTACCCTGAATTACTCAATTTTCCAAATATTTATCTCCACCTTAAATATATCTTATGATCTGCCTCCAACAGCCACAGGGACAGAGAATTCCAGAGATTCACCACCCTTTGAGATGAAATTTCTACACGCCTCTGTTTTAAATGACCATCCCTTATTTTGTAGTGATGTCCCCTTGTTCATCACACTCCATATTGATTCAAGTTGTTCCACGACACCCGAAGTATTTAAGGTAGTCAAATTACCTCTTTAGTTCTCCACCGAGACTGTTGTCAAACAACATCGCCTGTTGCATTCACAGCTCGAGCCTCATACCCTTTACATTGCCCTCAGTGTCACCCACCCATCAACATTCTGGTGGGGGTGGGGGGTGGGCGGTGTAGGTCACTATTGCCAGAATTACAAGTGAGGAAGGAGCTTCAGGTTCACCATTGGTCAGCCACCGAACTGCTGCCTTATGAGGGGCTGGGTTATCTTGTTGGGAGTGACCCACCCAACACCCCACAGAAACCTTGCCCTATCTGCATGTCACCAGTCAAGCAATCATCTGCACTTGCCTGGATGAGTGCAGCTCCACCGACAATCATAATGTTCTATAGTATCCGGGGTAAAGCAGAACAATTTACTTGTAACACAATTACACTCTCTCAGTCTCACTGGCTCTCTTTGCACCTTTAAGAAATTCCTTAAAATTTTGGCCAAGCTTTTGGCCATCTGTCCTAATATCTCTTCATGTTACTGGTGTCAGGTTTTGTTTGATGATACTCCTGTGCAGCTCCTTGTGATGTCTTACCATATTAAGATCAGTAAACATGCACACGTTGTTAGTTTTGTACTTTGAAAGCCTCAATATTGGCTCATCCATGAAGAAAACTAGCTGAGGTTCCCTCACAGGAGATACTTCCTCTGCCACTTCCTGCTGTAGGAAGTATCAGAGCTCAGCAGAGTGCTCATCACAGCGGGTGCCAAGATAATGTTAATGAAGCTGATCTCTCAGTCTATGTGGGACAGAATTGTTTCCACTTCATGTGAGGAGCTTTGATATCAATTGGAGTTGGATTCTTCACTCTCTGTGACACTGTGCTTAGTCTGGCAGCCTGTCCAGTGCACCAACATTTCATGGTACATGCCCATCAGTAGACTTACACCCAACTCCTATGCAGCAAAGCCAGTGTTTGGTTTTAGCCTCTGGCAGGTTAGTTCTTGAGGTGTCCTATCCTCTCCCCTACACATTGTGTCTGGTGGTCTGCTGCAGCTGTTGTACCCTCTAACCTGGCCACTAACACCTGTGTGGGTGCCAGTCTGTGAAGGCAAGACTGGGCAACTAGCTATTGTCCATAAGGCTGATCTCCTCTTCCTATGTTGGAAGAGGTGTGACATATTCTTAGCACTTGGAATTGAAGGTAAAAGCAAGGCAGGCTTTTAGTGTAGAAAGAGGAACTGAACAGACCTCCAGTTTGTTGGAGGTAGGGCAGATACAGTGAGGTAGATGGAGGGGAACTGAGGATGGCCTGTGCGAATGCCCTGGACAATAGTTAAATCATAAGTAGTTTGTACGTTCTCCCCATGTCTGTGTGGGTCTCCTCCGGGTGCTCCGGTTTCCTCCCACATTCCAAAGACGTACGGGTTAGGAAGTTGTGGGCATGCTATGTTGGCACCGGAAGCCTGGCGACACTTGCGGGCTGCCCCCAGAACACTCTACACAAAAGATGTATTTCACTGTGTGCTTCAATGTACATGTGACTAATAAAATCTTATCTCATCTAATGTACTGCCTTGGACAAAATGAATAGGTGTGAGCATATATAACCAAGCCTCTTGCTTCCCCCCTCACTGCTCTCACTTCCTTCTGATCACCCAACTACATGTCTAATTTCTGGTACATTCTGTACTTCCAGAAAGAATCTTTAAAGCAACGAACATGGAGGTGTTTGTGGTTGAACTAACAGTAAATATTCATGCAAATGTCAAATGCAACCGTTTCACTGAATAGTTCTTCTCTGTCATTTTACAGCTTCCGTGATTCTGTGGGTTTAGCTATGAGCTGTAAAGAAATCAATGTGGGTGATGAGAAGCCATGGATCCTAGGTACGGTAGTGTAGTGGCTAAATCACTGGGCATGCAGCCAACGTTCTCATCCAGAGACAGGAATTCAAACCCACCATGGAAGCAGGTGAATTTAATTCAAGTGGTTGAATAAATCTGGAGTTAAAAACCTAGTTACAATAACCGTAAAATTACCGGGGCAATCTTAAACCCATCTGAAACACTAGTACCCTTCAGAGAAGAAAATCTACTGCCCTCACATGGGCAGGCTTAAATGTGACTCCAAACTCACCAATGTGGCTGACTCTTAATTGTCTCCAATCAGCAGTAACTGGTGATGGACAATAATTGCTGGTTTTGGCCCTTAATTTTCCACATTATGTTCTTGTCGATTCACTCAGCCTTTCTATATCCCCCAGTACCTCCCTGCATCCTGCAGGCAACCCACACTGACACTCAGCTTCATATCATCAGCAAA
The DNA here is from genome assembly GCF_009764475.1 of Pristis pectinata. Taxonomy (NCBI): domain Eukaryota; kingdom Metazoa; phylum Chordata; class Chondrichthyes; order Rhinopristiformes; family Pristidae; genus Pristis; species Pristis pectinata. The sequence continues at coordinate 2,746,422 of NC_067430.1, forward strand.
TTTGGACATGCAACACTTGGTCCCCTCGTCATTGATATAGATTGTGAACAGCTGGGACCCCAACAATCCCTGAGGCACCCCAGGAGTCACAGCCTCCCAACATGAAAATTACCTGTGTTTTCTGTCTGTCAACTAATCCTCAATCCACGCCAGTACATTACCCCATTCCCATGTGCTCTAAAGCTGTTTAAGCTCTAGTGTCACCATTTCCAAGGCCTTCTGAGAGTCCAACTACACGACGTCCACTGATTCCCCATTATCTATTCTGTTATAATCCCAAAAGTCCCTCAACAGATCTGACAAAACATGATTTCCTTTACATTAGTCCATGTTGACTCTGCCGGAACTCATTATTATTTTCTAAATATCCTGCTGCAATTTCCTTAAAAATAGGTTCCAACACTTTTCCCAATACTGATCAGAAGCTAACCAGTCTGTTGTATTGTTTTCTCCCTCTCACACATCTGGGGTAGGAGGGTAACATTTGCTGTTGCCAATCTAATGGACCATTGGAGAATCTACAGCAGTTTAGAAAGTGAAAACTCTTGTCTCCAGAACCAGCTCCTTCAAAACTCCAGGATGTAGTTATCAGGTCAGGACTTTATTGGCTTTCCATTCATTTCTCCGATACTACTTTTTTTTACTATACAATTTCTTCTGGATCCTTATTTACCCTGGACCCAGAGAGCACCACTATTTCTGAGAGTTTTTTGCTGCCTTCTTCTGCAAAAACAGCAGTAAATACATATTTAATTTCTCTGCAGTTTCCTCATTCCCAATAGAATTTCTCCCGTACAAATCTGTAAAGGACCCATAAGAACACTTGTGAATCTTCCCCCTTGTTACAAAGCAACAGAAGATTTTACAATCTGTTTTTATGTTTCTCGCTGGAATATTCACATCCTGCTTACCCTTTCCTCATCAGTTTCTTGAATCTGCTGAATTCTCAATTGTTCCTAATGCTCCGCTTTATTTCTATATTTCTATTTGTGCCATTGACCCATCCACCTTGTCACAACATGTCTATATCCCCCATCCCACTCAGACGGACTCCGTCATGATCCACTTTGCTACCCTGGACTATTGCTCTGTCCCCTCTCTGCAACTTTCCTGATTTCCCTTCGCCAGAGGCCTCCCCTGCAACTTGTGTTTACAGGTAAAATAATTGGTAAATTGGTTTATTATTGTCACATGTACTAAGGTACAGTGAAAAACTTTGTTGTACATGCCATCCATGCCGATCATTTCATTACAACAGTGCATTGAGATAGTACAAGGGAAAACAATAATAGAATGCAGAATAAAGTGTTACAGTTACAGCAAAAGTGCAGTGCAGACAGACAATATCTACAGTGCTATTTACATGAGTTTCTTGGACACTGGTTGTAACCCAATTTGACTGAAGCATGTCCCAGTGGAGCAGCTCCCCCTTTCCACAGTAGTGGTGCCGGAACCAATTCCCAGAACTTGTCCTGCCCACTTAAACTGTAGCTCCTTTTGTCCTCCTCACTATGTATTTTCCTGCCTATCTTGGTGTCATCATCAAATTTATCAACTCTACTTTTGTTGCCTTTATCTAAGTTATTTATACAAATTGTGAGAAGTTGAAAGCCCAGCACTGATCACTCATCACAACTTGCGAACCAGCATAGTTCCCATTTACACCTCCTGTCTGTCCATGCCAACATGTTACCTTCCACACCATAAGGTTTTATTTCCACACTTGATACAACACCTTACTAATTGTCTAAAACTGTAGACACTTACAGCAGATGTGGTCACAATGAATCTCTTTGGTTTCCATCAGCACTCACACGCTGCAGCTGTACCTACTCTGGCACACTTGTCTTAACTTAATTCATTGAAGATAAAGCCATAACATTACCCTTATTTCATATCTCCATAGACAATGCAGCCTGTGCTAAAACATGCAGTGTCTTAGCAGAACCCAGAGACTTACGTATATACTCAGGTTGGACTCTTAACCTCACAATCTACCTCGTCATGTCATTGCATCTTATTGTCTACCTGTACTGCACTTTCGCTGTAACTGTAACACTTTATTCTGCCTTCTATTATTATTTTCCTTTGTATTACATGAATGCACTGTTGTAATGAAATTATCTGTATGGATGGCGAACAAAACAAAGTCTTTCACTGTATCTTGGTACATGTGATAATAATAAACCAATTTGTCAGCTGATGTCAGTTAACCAGTTCTAGCTGGTTGCCTTGCAGGTGAAAAGTTAACAGTTAATCACTTTACATTACTAGTTTGCCACTGCAAGTGAAAACTGCAAGGTTATTGGTATTGGTATTGGTTTATTATTGTCACTTGTACCGAGGTACAGTGAAAAGCTTGTCTTACAAACCGATCGTACAGGTCAAATCATTACACAGTGCAGTTACACTGAGTTAGTACAGAGTCCATTGATGTAGTACAGGTAAAAACAATAACAGTACAGATTAAAGTGTCACAACTACAGAAAAAGTGCAGTGCAATAAGGTGCAAGGTCGCAACAAGGTAGATCGTGAGGTCATAGTCCATCTCATTGTGTAAGGGATCTGTTCAATAGTCTTATCACAGTGGGGTAGAAGCTGTCCTTAAGTCCCGTGGTACATGCCCTCAGGCTCCTGTATCTTCTACCCGATGGAAGAGGAGAGAAGAGAGAATGTCCCGGGTGGGTGGGGTCTTTGATTATGCTGGCTGCTACACCAAGACAACGAGGAGTAAAGACAGAGTCCAAAGAGGGGAGGCTGATGTCCATGATGTGCTGGGCTGTGTCCACAACTCTCTGCAGTTTCTTGCAGTCCTGGGCAGAGTAGTTGCTGTACCAAGCTGTGATACATCCAAATAGGATGCTTTCTGTCGTGCATTGGTAAAAGTTGGTGAGAGTTAAAGGGGACAAACCAAATTTCTTTAGCCTCCTGGGGAAGTAGAGGCACTGGTGAGCTTTCTTGGCCATGGCTTCTACGTGATTTGACCAGGACAGGCTGTTGGTGATGTTCACACCCAGGAACTTGAAGCTCTCAACCCTCTCGTCCTCAGCACCATTGATGTAGACAGGTGCATGTACACCGCCCCCTTTCCTGAAGTCAATGACCAGCTCTTTTGTTTTGTTGACATTGAGGGAAAGGTTGTTGTCATGACACCATTCCACTAAGCTCTCTATCTCCTTCCTGTACTCCGACTCATCGCTGTTTGAGATACAGCCAACAACGGTGGTATCATCTGCAAACTTGTAGATGGAGTTAGAGCAGAATCTGGCCACACACTCATGAGTGTAAAGGGGGTAGAGTAGAGGGCTGAGGACGCAGTCTTGTGGGGCACCAGTGTTGAGAATAATCGTGCCAGAGGTATTGCTGCCTATCCTCACTGATTGCAGTCTGTTTGTTAGAAAGTCAAGGATCCAGTTACAGAGGGAGGTGTTGAGTCATAGGTCTCAGGTTTGGTGACAAGTTTACTTGGGATTATTGTATTGAAGGCAGAGCTGTAGTCAATAAACAATAGTCTAACGTAGGTGTCTTTACTGTCCAGATGCTCTAAAGCTGAGTGTAGGGCCAGGGAGACGGCATCCACTGTAGACCTGTTTCGGTGATAGGCGAATTGCAATGGGTCCAGGTTGTCTGGTAGGCTGGAGTTGATGTGTGCCATGACCAGCCTCTCAAAGCACTTCATGGTGGTGGATGTCAGAGCCACTGGCCAGTAGTCATTGAGGCATGTTACCTTGCTTTCCTTCAGTACTGGCATCATGGTGGTCTTCTTAAAACAGGAGGGAACCTGAGATTGAAGCAGGGAGAGGTTAAATATGCCCACAAATACTTCTGCCAGCTGATCAACACAAGATCTGAGCACACAGCCAGGGACACCATCTGGGCCTGGTGCTTTCCTCGTGTTCACTCTCCGGAAGACTGATCTTACGTCCTCCACCGTGATCACAGGTTCAGCTTCATTGGTGGCTGTCAGGGTGGATGGTGACAATCCACTTCCCTTCTGTTCAAAACGCGCATAGAATGCGTTAAGTTCATCTGGAAGGGATGCGCTGTTGTTAGCTGTGCAGCCCGACTTCATCTTGTAGCCTGTTACGGGATGTAAACCCTGCCATAACTGGCGGCTGGTCGGGGACTCTATTTTGAGTCGGTATTGCCTCTTGACATCCCTGATAGCTTTCCGAAGGTCATACCTCGATTTCTTGTACAGATCAGGATCACCAGATTTGTGTGCAGCAGTCCTCTCCTTCAGTAGGGAGTGGATCTCCCGGTTCATCCATGAGAATGTAATATATACTAAATTAGACAGGTAAATATATAAAATGAAAGAACACCTTACCTAGCCAAGCCCAGAGATACTGCACTTGATGGGCATTGGACTGTGGATATTTGTTCTTTCCTTGAATAACTGGGTTATGTTTGTCATCTCCAATCTATAGGGACTGGTGTAGAATTTAGGGAATTCTGAAGATTTCCGACATCTATTAGAATCCTTTTATAAAGGATGTAGGTCATCAGAACCAGGGGATTTGTTTGTTTTCAGTCCCATTAATTTTACCAGTACTTTCACTATACTAATTTTAATTAATTTGGGTTCCTTATTCTCACTAGATCCTTGGCTGAGCACAATCTCCCGTGTGCTCTTTGTGTTTATTACTGTGAAAACAAACACAAGGTATTTGTTTAACATTTTGCTGTTTCTTTATTCCCCATCATAATTCCTCCAGTCTCAGCCACTGAGGATCTAGGTTTAATTTTAGTAATCTCTGCCTCTTAACATAGTCATTTGAAGCTCTTGTAAACTGTTTATTTACAACTAATTTCGATGAGGTCAAATGTCACAAAAATAATAAAAGGCTGAAACAAAATGCTCTGTATCTGAACGCACATAGCATTTGAAACAAATGAGATGAACTGAGTGCAAATAGAAATAAATATGATTTGATAGCCATTATAAAGACGTGGCTACAGGATGGCATAGATTGGGAGGGGAATGTTGAAGGGTATGAGACATTAGGGAAGGAGACTTGGAAATGTGGAGCAACAAGCAATCTGTTGGAGGAACTGCGTCGGTCAAGCAGGAATCATCGACGTTTCAGGTCGAAACCCTGCATCAGTCCCTTAAAAACTCCTTCCTCTCACCTTAAACCCATTCCCATCTTGTTTCTGATAACCTGAAGATGGGAACAAGATTTTAACTATCTACCCTATCTATGCCTCTCATAATCTTATGTACTTCTACAAGTTCACCCTTCAGCCTCCTTCACTCCAGGGAAGACAAGCCCAGCCTATTCAATCTCTCCGGACCTGATGAGGTGCATTCCCGGGTTCTGAAGGAGGTGGCTTTAGAGATAGCAGAAGCATTGGTGATAATTTTCCTGGAATTAATAGACTCCGGCATGGTTCCAGAGGACTGGAGGGTCACAAATGAAGTTCCGCTGCATAAGAAAGGTGGGAGGCAGCATAAAGGAAATTACAGACCTATTAGTCTGAAGTCGGTGGTTAGAAAGTTATTGGAATCGATCCTCAAGGATGGGGTTATGGAATATCTAGAGGTGCAAGGCAAGATAGGTCCTAGCCAACATGGTTTTGTGAAGGGAAGATCCTGCCTGACCAACCTATTGGAGTTTTTTGAAGAAATCACAGGTAGGGTGGATAAGGGAGAGGCGGTAGATGTTGTGTATTTAGACTTTCAAAAGGCCTTCAACAAGGTGCCACATAAGAGACTGATTAATAAGATGAGAGGTCATGGAATTACAGGTAGGATAACAGAATGGGTGGAGCATTGGCTGGTTGGCAGGAAGCAAAGGGTGGGAATAAAAGGATCTTGTTCTGGTTGGCTACTGGTTACTAGTGGTGTTCCGCATGGGTCGGTGTTGGGGCCACTTCTTTTTATCTTGTACATTAACGATTTGGATGATGGAGTAAATGGTTTTGTGGCTAAGTTTGCGGATGACACCAAGATAGGTGGAGGAGTAAGGAGTATTGAGGAGACAGGAAGGTTGCAGAGAGACCTAGATAGTTTAGGAGAATGGGCAAGGAAATGGCAGATGTTGAGAATGTGCAGTTGTACACTTTGGAAACAGAAATAAATGGGCAGATTATTATCTAGAAGGAGAGAAAATTCAAAGTACAGAAGTACAAAGGGCCTTGGGGGTACTCATGCAGGATACCTTAAAGGTTAACCATCAGGTCGGATTGGTGGTAAAGAAAGTGAATGCTATGTTGGCATTCATTTCGAGAGGTATAGTGTATAAAAGTAAGGAAGTGTTGATGAGGCTCTACGGGGCACTAGTGAGGCCTCATCTGGAATACTGTGCACAGTTTTGGGCCCCATATCTTAGGAAAGATGTGCTGATGTTGGAGAGGGTTCAGAGGAGATTTACGAGGATGATTTCCGGAATGAAAGGGCTTACATATGATGAGCATTTGTCGGATCTTGGACTATACTCACTGGAGTACAGAAGAATGAGAGGGGACCTCATAGAGGCATTTAAAATGTTGAAAAGACTGGACAGAGTAGATGTGGTCAAGCTGTTTTCCTTGGTGGGTGAGTCCAGGACCAGAGGGTACAATCTTAGAATTAGAGGGTACAGGTTTAAAACAGAGATGAGGAAAAATTTCTTTAGCCAGAGGGTGGTGAATTTGTGGAATTCCTTGCCACGCACAGCAGTGGAGGCCAGGTCATTGGAGGCGTTTAAGGAAGAGATAGATAGATATCTAAACAGTCGGGGTATCAAGGGATATGGGGATAAGGCCAGAAATTGGGGTTAGGTTTTTTTTGCCCCCCTCCCCCCAATTTCTCATTTCTTCTTCTTTTTTCCTTTTCTTGGAGCAGACTCGATGGGCCGAACGGCCCACTTCTGCTCCCTTGTCTTGTGATCTTGTGATCTTTGAGCACCAACATGCATTAAGGCTGCCCCGGGTTAGCAGTGTTAGCAGGACATGCATTCAGTTTACTGTAGTGGAATCCCAGTCCCAGGCCCTTGAAGGTTGACTACAGAATGATTGGGAGCTGGAAAGTCATGGGTGAAGTGAAGACATTCCTGACAGATACCCTGGTATTTTGGCTGCTCTTAAATTAAATTTAGGGATTTATACAGGGTAAATGCACTCAGTCTTTTTCCCAGGGTTGGGGAATCAAGAACTAGAGAGCAGAGGTTTAAGATGAGAGGGGGGAGACTTAGTAGAAACCTGAGGGGCAACTTTATTTTACACAGAGCGTGGTACACAAATGGAATGAGCTGCTAGAGGAAATGATTGAGGAAGGTACAATAAAACTTTTAAAAGACGGTTGGACAGGTACCTGGATTGGAAAGGTTGAGAAGGTTATGGGCCAAATACAGGCAAATAGGACCAACTTGGATGGACATATTGGTCGGCATGGACCAGTTGGGCCGAATGGCTTGTTTCCCTGCTGTATGACGGTTCCCAACAGGAAACCCTGCTTCAGCTAGTCCTGCCACTTTGAGGTGTCCTAGAATAACTTCTGAGTGAGGTGGACAGACACCATGATTTTCCGATAGCCACTATTAAAATGTACCAGTAGAGAGGATACCTGAGACAGGCCTGTGATGGTCAGGGAACCTCAATTAAAGAATCAGCCCTGTATATTGATTGATGAGATCAGGAACCCTCTACTTGATTGAAGGCTGCAGTACTGCCAACTCAAGGACCTTGTACCAGGTAAGGAAGGGTCCTTACCGGGCGTGGACCTTCATCCTCTGGTGGATACCTGATCTGACCCTTGAGACAGATGGTTTGTGTAAAACCCATTATATGTGGGGAAAGTTTGCAACAGTGACATTAGTTGTGTGTTGCACACTGATGGTTGTCACTGTGCATGTTGTAGCCGTTAGCGTAATGCTATTAGAACGCCAGCGACCCGGGTTCAATTCCAGCCACTGCCTGTAAGGAGTTTGTACGTTCTCCCCATGTCTGTCTGGGTTTCCTCCGGGTGCTCCGGTTTCCTCCCACATTCCAAAGACGTACAGGTTAGGAAGTTGTGGGCATGCTATGTTGGTGCCGGAAGCGTGGCAACATTTGCGGGCTGCTCCCAGAACACTCTACGCAAAAAGATCCATTTCACTGTGTCTTTCAATGTACATGTGACTAATAAAGATATCTTATCTTATAGTAGCCACCATGCACATGTGGCCCATGCAGATGGAAGATTCCTCCTCAACTTCACAGAGTCCTGTTCCTGCATTCACAATATCACAATAATGATTTTCATGGAGAACTTAAGAACATTCTTTTACATGATAGAATTTCTGTCATTTGAACAAGATATTAAAGCAAGGCCCTGCTTGTCCTTTTACGTGGATGTAAAGATCTCATAGCGACAATCAAAGAATTGTGAAGGTGTTCTCCCCATGTCCTGGTTAATAATGGTTCTCAAACAGGATCACTGAAACAGTAGGCACAGGAGACTGCAGATGCTGGAAATCTGGAGCAATGCACGCAGTCCTGGAGGAACTCAGTGGGTCAGGCAGCATCTGTGGAGGGAAATAGACAGTTGACATTTTGGGTTGAGACCCTTCATCTGGATTGAAAGGTCAATCACCCGGGCCCAGGACATCACTGGAGGAGCCCCTCAGGGGTAGTGTCCTGGGCCCAATCATTTTCAGCTGTTTCATCATTGACCCTCCTTCCATCTTAAGATCAAAAGTAGGGTTGTTCACTGCTGGTTGCACAATGTTGAATTCCATTCACAAGTCCTCAACAGATGAACCAATCCTTATCTGCACACAACAAAACCTGGACAATATTCATAAGTGGCAAGAAATTTTTGTGTCACTAAAATGTCAGGCAACGACCACCTCCAACAGTGAGAGATTAATCACCTAGCCTGGGCATAAAAGAGCATTACCATCACTGAGTTCCCCACCATCAATATACTGAGCTCGCCACTGAGCAGGGACTCAATTAGCTGGACTGCATAAATACTGTGCCTATGAGAGCAGGTCTGAGATTGGGTAGTGAGTGACTCATCTCCTGACACCCAAAAGCTTTCCCACCATCTACAAGGCAGAAGGCTGATACAATACTCTCCCCTTGACTGGACAAGACTAATGCCAGCTAAACTCAGGAAGTTCAACGTCATCCAGGACAAAGCAGCCTGTCTGATTGACAGCAAATCACCCACCCTAACCATTCTCTCCCTCCATGACTGATGCACAGAGACCTACTACAAGATGCACTGAAGTTATCCATCCCCACATGTCACTCCAACAGCACCCCCAAACTGTCACCGCTACCGACAAGAAGGTCAAGGTCAGCAAGAGCATCACCTTCAAGTTTAAGTTGCTCGTGATCCCTCTGTGGAAATATATTGCCAGTTCTTCAATGTCAGTGGATCCAAGTGCTGAAACTTCCTTCCCAGAGTAAGGTCAGAGTCTGTCATCAGAAGGAGATTGCAGTGATTCAAGGAGGGGAGTCACCATCACCTTCTCAGGGACATTTAGGGATGGGGAATAAATTCTGGCCTTGCCAGTGATGCCAAGATCCCAAAAATAAGTTTACAAAATCAAAATGTAGGAAATGTTATTAATTATAGTTATTATCATAATGTAAAGTATTCCTTGAGAAAGATTTCCCACTTTTCATTAGACCTTGGTCAGAAACTCATCCAGTGAGGAGATAGGCAAGATTGCCACTTTTAAATGGCTAAAAATGGTGATTAAAGGATTGTACAACATGTGGACATCAAATATTTTGCCATCTCACCAAAAGCCTCAAGTGTCAAAGGGTAAAAACTCATGCAAAATTCAAACTGCTGGAGGAACTCAGTGGGTTAAACTAATGAGTGTCAAAGCACAATGTCCATTGAAATCGAGATGCTTCTGTCTGAAGACCAGAAGGCTTTCCCAATCGGCATTCCAGGGTACAGCAGTGAAGCCCATCTAGCACACCCTGGCACTAGATACAAAGGTAACAGGCCTGATGCAAGATGCCAAGGTACCTGTTACCTCCCACAAAACGGTAGATCATGTCAAGTATTTTATTAAATATTACTTAGTGTTCTTGGATTTCTGCTGAACTGCTTTGTTGACAAGGGACACTGCAGTAATAAACCAGATTTATTGAAAGATTTCCCTGTAGTTCAACAATCAAATGTAATCAGACACAATGAGTTACTCTCATGGAAATTTCACTGCTTTTGATTTGCACCTTAACTTCTCAGGAAAAACTCAATTTCAAAGCCAAAGTCTAGAATGAATCAACAGTTGTCTAATATATTTAAAACAGTTTTGTACTGATTTAAATCGATTGAACAACTGTTGAGAGGGCAGGAGGGGGCAAATAAGATATAAATTTAATAATATTACACTGTTAAGATTCTACATGTGATAGGAGAAGCTTTAGTTGTTCTACGGTAAACGGGCAGTTAAAATCACTCTGTTCCCATTGTGTTTTGTGGACAGCCCAGCTCATATCTGTGAAGTGGTGTGTCCTTTCCATCATTTACGCAGGATGCTCCTGAAGCATGGATTCACTGTTCTCAGTGCATTCCAAATACTGCATCTTCACTTTGAGTGGACACATGCCGGGGATACCCATCAGTCAGTGGGGATGTTACATTTTCTCAGGGAGGTTTTGAAGACATCTTTGGATCTTTTCCTCTGTTCACCTGGTAGTCTCTTTCCATAACAGAGCCAGGAACACAAAGTCAGCTTCTGCAGTCTGGGTTCAGACTTATAAACTATGTGGCTTTCCCCGTGGAGCCAGCTAGGTGTAATTAGGGCCTCATTGCTGGGGATGTTGGCCTGGGGGAGGACAATAATGTTGGTTTGTAGATCCCTCCAATGGATTTGGGTGATTTTGGAGAGCCAGCATTGTTGGTATCTCTCCACTGCCTTGAGACACCAACTCTAGATAGTCCACACCTCAGAAACATGTGGGAGGACAAGGATCGCGGCTGCTTAGTAGAGTTCTGTGTCAGTCTAAGGTCTTGGAATTCACCAGGTCACAAGACAAAGGAGCAGAAGTAGGCCATTGGGCCCATTGAGTATGCTCCGCTACCTCACCATGAGCTAAACTATTCCCATCCAGCCCCAATTCCTGGCCTTTTCCCCATATCCCTTGAAACCTTGACTAATTAGATACCTATCAATCTCCTCCTTAAATACACCCAATGATCGGGCCTCCACAGCTGTATGTGGCAACGAATTCCATAAATACACAACCCTCTGGCTAAAGAAATTTCTTCTTATTTCTGTTCCAAATGGGTACCCTCTAATTTTAGGACTGTCCCCTCTAGTCCTGGACTCACCCACCAAGGGAAACATCTTAACCACATCTACTCTGTCCAGTCCTTTCAACATTCGAAATGTTTCTATGAGGTCCCCTCTCATTCTTCTGTACTCCAATGAATACAGTCCAAGAGCTGACAAACGCTCATCATATGTAAGACCTTTCATTCTGGGAATCATCCTCGTAAATCTTCTCTGAACCCTCTCCAACATCAGTAAATCCTTCCTAAGATAAGAGGCCCAAAACTGCACACAGTATTCCAAATAAGGTCTCACCAGTGCCCCATAGAGCCTCATCAACACATCCTTACTTTTATACGTTATACCTCTCAAGGTGAATGCCAACATAACATTCGCTTTTCTTACTGCCGATCCAACTTGGTGGTTAACCTTTAGGGTATCCCGTACGAGGACCCTCAAGTCCCTTTGTATTTCTGTACTTTGAATTTTCTCCCCATCTAGATAATAATCTGCCCGTTTATTTCTTTCTCCAAAGTGTACAACCACACATTTCTCAACATTGGATCTCATTTGCCATTTCTTTGCCCACTCTCCTAAACTGTCTAAGTCTCTCTGCAACCTTCCTATTTCTTCAATACTCCCTACTCCTCCACCTATCTTGGTGTCATCTGCAAACCTAGCCACAAAACCATTTAATCCATAATCTAAATCATCGATATACAGTGTAAAAAGAAGCGGCCCCAACGCCGACCCCTGCAGAATGCCACTGGTAACCGGCAACCAACTAGAACAGGATCCCTTTATTCCCACCCTTTGCTTTCTGCCTATCAGCCAATGCTCCACCCATTCTAATATCCTTCCTGTAATTCCATGGGATCTCATCTTATTAAGTAGCCTCTTGTGCGGCACTTTGTCGAAGGCCTTTTGAAAATCCAAATACACAACATCCACAGCTTCTCCCTTGTCCATCCTACTTGAGATTTCCTCAAAAAGCTCCGATAGGTTGGTCAAGCAGGATCTTCCCTTCATGAAACCATGCTGGCTTGGACCTATCTTGTCATGTACCTCTAGGTATTCCATAACCTCGTCCTTGAGGATCACTTCCAATAACTTTCCAACCACCGATGTCAGACTAATAGGTCTGTAATTTCCCTTATGCTGCCTCCCACCTTTCTTATACAGCGGAACTACATTTGCGACCTTCCAGTCCTCCAGAACCATGCCAGAGTTTATTGATGCCTGGAAAATTATCGCCAATGCCTCTGCAATCTCTAAAGCCACCTCCTTCAGAACCCGAGGGTGCACCTCATCTGGTCCAGGAGACTTATCTGTCCTTAGTCCATTTAGCTTTCCCAGCACCTTGTCTCTAGTAATCTTGGCTGAACTCAGTTCTATCTCCTGAGACGTCTGACTATCAGGTATATTACTGATGTCTTCCACAGTGAAGACTGATGCAGAATACTCATTTAGTTCCTCTGCCATCTCTTTGTTATCCATTATAATCTCTCCTGCACCATTCTCAATAGGTCCTATATCTACCCATGTCTCTCTTTTACTCTTTATATATTTAAAAAAACTCTTAGTATCCTTTTGTATATTATCTGCCAACTTCCTTTCATAATTCATCTTTTCTTTCCGAATGACCTTCTTAGTTTCTTTCTGTAAGTTTTTAAAAGTTTCCCAGTCTTCTGTCTTCCCACTAAATTTTGCTCCCTTGTATGCCCTTCCTTTTGCTTTTATTTTAGCCTGAACCTCTCTCGTTAGCCACATTTGTGCCATTTTTCCATTCATCACCTTTTTGTTTCTTGGAATATATCTGTCCCGCACTTTCCTTATTTCTTGTAGAAATTCCATCCACTTCTGCTCTGCCGTCCCTCCAGCTAGCTTACATTTCCAATCAATTTGGGCCAGTTCCTCTCTCATGCCACTGTAATTTCCATTTGTTCCATTGAAATATTGATACATCTGATATCTGCTTCTCCTTTTCAAATTTGGTTTATTATTGTAATTGGTTTATTATTGTTGCATGTACTGAGATACAGTGAAAGGCTTTTGTCTGCGTGCCATCTTGGCAGATCAATCCATACATAAGCACATCGAGGCAGTAAAAAGGGAAAAAACAGAATGCAGAATATCTTGATCTTGAAACAACTTTTTCTCATTTAGCCAAAGACTGCTTTACCACATTGAAGGTGGTGGTAAATTTCATCACCAAAATTTGTCTTTGAAGATGGTGGACATCAACATAGATAGCCAGGAAGTAGCTGTTAAATGTTGGGATATACGGGGACATATTGTTTACTGGAGAACAGTGAACATGGTACTTTCATTCAAGATGGGAGGTAGGGATAAACCTGATAATTACAGAGTGGACAGTCTAACATCAATGGGAGGGGGAAAGTCTTGGAAAATCTTCTGAGGGACAGGAATAATTTGCACTTGGGAAGGCAAGGGTTAATCAAGGATCGTCCGCACGGCTTTGTTAAGGCGAGTTGCTGTCTGATCAACTTGACTGAATTTTTTGGAGAGGTAACTAAATGTATTGATGAGGGTAAATACAGTTGATGTAGTTGACCTGGACTTCAGTTAGTCCTTTAACAAGGTCCCACATGAGAGACTGGTCCATGAGGTTAGAGCCCATTGGCAAATTGGATCCAAAATCAGTCTGGTGATAGGAGGCAGAGGGTGATGGTCAAGGATTGTTCCTGTAGTTGGAGCTGGGACCCTGACTGTTTATTATCCACATTAACAATCTGGGCATGAATATAGAAGGTGTATTTAGTAAGTTCACAGATGACATAAAAATTGGTGGCGTTGTTGATAGTGATAAGAGCTGCGTTTGGCTGCAGAATGATATTGGTGAGTGGGTAAAGTGGGCAGAGCAATAGCAAATGGAATTTTCAGAGGAATAGTAAGGTTTGCATCTACACAATGAATGGTAGGGTCCTACAATATACTGAGGAACAGAGGGACTGTGGTGTACATGTCCAGAGATTCCTGAAGAGACAGTACAGGTAGTTAAGGCAGCTAAGAAGGCATTCAGCATTACATGGGGCAAAGAGTATAAGAGCAGGGAATTATGATGCAACATTGGTCTGGCCACAACTTACTGGGTGCAGTTCAGGGTGGCACACTTGAATCTCCAGAGTATAGAAGGCAACCAGACCAAAGGCTGGGATGTGGGTTTAGTATAGAAAGGTACCTGACGGCTGGAATGGGCTGACGAGCCAAGCTCACCTCAGGCCTCAGGCTGGCATATGGAGTCATAACATTGACAGTCTTGTGCTCCCTACAGATTCAAGTTCAAGTTTATTGTTCAAGTTCATTGTCATAGGCATACATACCCAGGTTATAAGTGTCATCAAAATTAGCTGTTTGCAGCAGCAGCACAGCAGATTACAAACGTGAGAAACATAAGTTACATAAACTTAAATTAACATAAATTATACATAACTTACATGACACAATAAAACATAACTACATTCACACAAGTTGAGGGAAATGTAGTTCGAGGTAGTGTTTGGGTTTTTCAGGTTGGTTCAAGAACCTGACGGCAGTGGGGAAGAAGCTGTTGTTGAACCCTGAGGTGTGGGCCTTCAGGGTCCTGTACCTCCTGCCTGATGGCAGCGTCGAGAAGAGGGCATGGCCCAGATAGTGAGGGTCCTTACTGATGGATGTCGCCTTCCTGAGACATCCCCTCTTGTAGATGTCATCGATGGTGGGGAGAGCTGTACCCGTGATGGAACTGCCTGAGTCCACCACTCTCTGTAGCCTCTTGTGTTCCTGTGCATTAGAGTTTCCACACCAGGCCGTGATGCAACCATTCAGAAGGCTTTCCGGAGTATATCTGTAGATGTTTATCAGAGTCTTTGATGAGATGCTGAATCTTCTTAAACTTCCAAGAAAGTAGAAACGCTGGCACGCCTTCTTCATGGTTGCATCAATGCCCAAGTCAGATCGTCTGTGACGTTGACACTCAGGAACTTCAAGCTGCTCACCCTTTCTGCTGCAGACCCATCAATGAGGACTGGCACGTGTTCATCTAACTTCCCCTTCCTAAAGTCCACAATCAGTTCCTTGGTTTTGCTGACATTGAGTGCAAAGTTGTTGCTATGACATCACTCAACTAGCTGACCTATCTCACTCGTGTACGCCTCCTCGTCGCCATCCATGATTCTGCCAACAACAGTGGTGTCATTGGTGAATTTGTAGATGGTGTTGGAGCTATGCTTAGCCACACAGTGTAGAGAGAGTAGAGTGGATTACTAGAGATGTAGGGCTGATTTGGAGGATAGAGATGAAGAACAAACAAACTGCAAAATATGGAAATCTGAAGTAAAAACAGACAATTCTGGAAGCACTCCGTAGGTCAGGCAGCATCTATGGAGAGAGAAACATACCATTTGTAAGAGCCTTTCCTGAAGGAAGTAGCGAGGTTCTGACAAAGGGTGTCAGACCTGAAACATGAACTCTGTTTCCTTTCCCACAGATGCTGCCTGACCTGCTGAGTGCTTCCAACACCCACACTAATGTTTCGTACATTCAGATAACCAGAACGTAATCTGAAGCAGAGAAACTAGTAAAAATTTACAGATGGAAGGGCAGACATCTGCATATCTTTTTTCAACACAACAAAACTGGATTATAGTTTGCCTAGGGCTGGTTGGCACAGGAAGCTTTTCAGCTTGTTTTGAGGCTAAACAGTTAATAGATTGGTATTTCAATTGAAGCCTCCAGACCTCTCAATTATACAGGACCTTACACATATCTGTCAGACCCTGCTTTAATAACCATGGTTGAGTTGCAAGTCTGATTCAACAGCACTTTGTCGACTGAGCATCAGTATTCTCATCCAAAATGAACTTGAGCTACCAAACAGCTCAAAAACACTGAATTCATCAACCATGTAATCCCTTCACTTTATACTTCCCGACATATTTTAACATATTTTATAAAGAATTTGCATTTTTCAAAGAAGCAAACAAACCTGCTTCCACTTTGAACATGTCCTCTTTTTAAGCAGCTGCAGTTAAATCAAAGCTGAATTCCAGAAGGTAAAATAAAATCTCACATAATTCAGGCCGTACTTCTTTTTGAAATTTTATTGCTGCTAACTAGAATATCCTATCCTTTGAAATGCCGAATCCATTGACTATCTTTGAGGATGTGTGAATCTCTGGCATAAATTATGCATGAAATTCAGTCCCATTGTCAATTGCGTTTTAAGATCTTCCCACAGTTCCACTTTGGGGTCACATCCCATGTCACCAGCCTCAGTTTCTAGCTTGCTTACTCCAAGCAATGCATATATATGTGCTTTCTACTTTAATGTGTTTTTAGGGATCAATTTCTCACATCTCAACTCTATTTCCAGCTAAACGAAAAGGCCTGTGTAGAAATTAATAGAATCACTAAGATTGACAGGGGTGTTTAAAAGCTTTTAGAAACAGAAAACCATAATTTTTCTAAACTGCCCAAAAACTGCATTTTAAAAATAGGAAGTTCATATGATATACAGGCCTGGATCAGCAATCTATTCTTATAAAATGCAATGTTTTTTTAGGAAGTAAAATTAATTAATTGTTCTACTAATTGAACTTCCAAGACACTAAGCTCTGGAATTCCTTCCTTAAATATTATTACCTCCGAACCTCTGCCCTCCTTCATGATAATCCTTAAACCCTATCTCTTTTAGCAGCCCTGGCATCTCTTTCTATTTAAATTTTGTTTGATAAAACTCTGATGAAGGACCTTGAAAGCTAATGGCACTAAATGAATATGCATCATTGTGTTATTAAACCTGATGTATTCCTGGATAATGTGCAGACCCTGTGATATAAGCAGGTGGGAGTGTGGAGAGAGTGATCCCCTAGTGGGAGAATCAAGATGTCACTGGTTAAAAGTAAGGGGTTGCCAACTTAAACAGATGAAAACTTTTCACTCAGAGGATCGTCAGTCAGTCGAACTCTCTTCCTCAAGGAGCCGTGGAAGGAGAATTTTAAAGCAAAGTTTGATTGATTTTTGATAAAGCAAGGGAGTGAAGGGTTACAGGGGCAGGCAGGGATTGGTGATGAGGCTACATTCAGATCATCCATGATCTTACTGAATGGTGGAGCAGACTCAAGGTGCCAAATGGCCTACTTCTGCTGCCGATTTGTGTAAATGTTTGTATAAATGAACCACTTTGCATCTGAGGTTCGTTGAGGATAAAATGACAAGACAAGGTCTCAGTTACCGAGGTTCTTATGTGGCTGAGGTTTCCAATAATCCATGGTCTGCTGGTGAGGTGGTTAGCCCAGGTCCTAGGATGTTGGTTAAGTGACAGCTCTCTACAGCGAGGGGGAGAGAAATGGTCTTATGGAAACCAGAAGTAAAATTGTAAGGACTGCCTTAAGGTGTTGATCCAGAGCAGACTTCACCCATCATGTTCTGTAAGGCAAAGCGTCACCAACACTGAAGCTGGGATCTATGAGCAGGGGAGAACTGCTGAGGTAGAACAAACCTCGAGTAGCTTAAATCACAAGGTGGCAGCATGAGAGCTGTTAATTATCCAACCCACCTCGCTCAATGTGCCGGCTACAGTTCAGAGCACAAGTAGTCTCATCAGCCACTAACACCCCACAATGATCAAACCAACCATCTCAGAACTTGAAGGATGAACGACAATGTCAATGGAAGTTGTTGTCAATGAAACATTTCTTGAAGCAGGAAACATAGTGACACAAGAACAGGCGTGGATATTCCATTCCTTGGGCCTGTCTTTTTCTTTGAATTGGATCATGATTTATTCGTATCTCAGCTCTATTTATCTATGTTATCTCCATGTTCCTCAGAATTGATAACTAATGAAAACTCTAATGATGTCAATCTGTGCATATCTTTTAAAAAATCATTCTGTGTCTCACATGGAGAGATGTTGGTGCGAGGGGATCGGAAACGCCCACTGGTTTGGCAACCAATTTTAGTGATAGCGAGCTATTCCAATCAATTTATGCTCAGCATTCACTGTCTCTTGGGTGAGGGGGGTCCCAGATTTATACGATGTGTGCGGAAAACCTTTGTCTGGTTTCACTGCATATAAAAAATGTAATGATTATAGGTCACAAATATAAAACTAACAGCGACGTTTAATTAATAAATGTTAATAAATTAATAAAGAAACAAATTAGTAGTGACATTAGGAAAAACTTTTCAAACTGTTGGAATCTGGTATGTACCTGCATGCAAGAGGGAATTAGATAAATATACAGTGAGGCAAAATTTGCAAGTCTGCAAAGTAATGTCCAGATGGTGGAATTAGTGAGTTGTTCTGGTACAAAACCAGTGTGGATGCAAAGGGTTCGAATGGCTTCCTTCTGTGCTATAACCGTCCTCTGATTCTGTGACAATCAGCAAGTTCTAATTTTATCATTTTTCATTCCTTCACGAGAGGAAATAATTTCTTTCTATCTATGCTATTGATATTTAAATTGATATGTCCTCAATTTCCATTCCTGAGTTTGAATTAACTAGATTGACCTCAACAGGCAATCTCACACAATTGGGAATTTGATGATCTGGTTATAGATTTTTAAAAAACACGCTTTGTGCTTTACACAGAGAGATGTTGGTGCAAGCAGCTGGGAAATGGTCACTCTCTTGGCAACCACTTCAGCAATACTGAGGTATCCTGGGTTAAGCAGTGACCAGCATTGAGTAAGACTTTTGATGGAGAATTTCCCCAGAGCTGCTTCTGTTTCTTTGTACAAACTTCACTAAATGAGTGGCAGAAATCGGGTTTCAGCTGCAGTTGGGTAAAATTCCAGCAGCTTGTGGCTGCAGCTCCTGGGGACCCACTGTCCCGAATGAGGCCAGGAAGATGGGAAGAGAGGTGGGCCATTTAACCTCCTGAAACCGTGCCTTTATTCAGTGAGATCAAGGCTATCGGTAACTTAGCTCAATTCACCTGTCAATTTCCCTCATCTTTTGGTTAAAAAAAATCGATCAATCTGCTTTATCTGACCATGCATAAATTTCTACTTCCAAATCTCAGCCACTGTCCACAAGTAGAGGTGTTTCCTAACTTCACTCTGAGTATTTGTACTATGTCCTCTCACCCTAAGCTCCCCATTCAGCATAACAAGTTCCCCGATCAGTTCACCCCAAAATTTGTGAACTTCTATCAAATCACTCCTTGATACTCTAAACTCCAGTGAATTAAACAGGAATTTGTGTGATTCCTCTTCCTACACTTGAACCCATGAGGTCCATGTGTATCTGAAGGGCAGATAGCACTCTGACCTGAATTTATTAAATCCAAATGACTTAGAGCATGGACCGGCACATGGACTTATGATGTTGTAGCAATTAGTGAGACTTGTTGCAGGAGGGGCAGGACTGGCAGCTCAATGTTCCTGGGTTCCGATGTTTTAGACATGATAGAGGGGGAGGTATTAAAGGGGGAGGGGTGGCATTACTCATCAGGGAAAATGTCACAGCAGTGCTTAGAGGGGACGGACTAAAGGGCTCGTCTACTGAGGCAATATGGGTGGAAATGAGGAATAAGGAAGGGATGACCATGTTAATGGGACTATATTATAGACCTCCCAATAGTCAGTGGGATATAGAGGAACAAATTTTGTAGAGATATAGCAGACAGTTGCAAGAAAAGTAAGGTTGTGAAAATAGGTGATTTTAACTTTCCATATATTGACGGGAACTCCCATACTGCAAAGGGTTTGGATGAGATCGAATTTGTCATATGTGTTCAGGAAAGTTTCCTTAATCAATATGTAGAGGTCCCAACCAAAGAGAGCACGATATTGGATCTCATCTTAGGGAACGAAACAGGGCAGGTGACAGAAGTGTGTGTAGGGGAACACTTTGAATCTAGTGATTATAATTAAGATAAGATATCTTTATTAGTCACATGTGCATTGAAACACACAGTGAAATACGTCTTTTGCGTCGAGTGTTCCGGAGGCAGCCTGCAAGTGTTGCCATGCTTCTGGTGCCAACATAGCATGCCCACAACTCCTAACCAGTGCACCTTTGGAATGTGGGAGAAAACCGGAGCACCCGGAGGAAACCCACACAGACACAGGGAGAACGTACAAACTCCTTACAGATACTAGTTTCCATTAGTTTCAAGATAATTATGGAGAAGGATAGGACTGGTCCTCTGGTTGAGATTCTAAACTGGAGGAAGGCCAATTTTGATGGCATCAGAAGGGATCTGGCAGGCGTGGATAGGGATGGGTTGTTTTCCGGCAAAGAGATGCTTGGTAAGTGGGAGGCTTTCAAAAGTGAAATATTGAGAGTACAGAATCTGTATGTTCCTGTCAGAATAAAAGGCAAGGCTAACAGGTTTAGGGAACCTTGGTTATCGAGGGATATTGAGGCCGTAGTAAAGAAAAAGAAGGAGGTACATATCAGGTATAGGCAGTTAGGATCAAATGAGGTGCTTGAGGAGTATAAGAAATGCAAGAGAACACTTAAGAGAAAAATCAGGAGGGCAAAAAGTGGACATGAGGTTGCTCTGGCAGACAAGGTGAAAGAGAATCCAAAGGGATTCTATAGCTATATTAATAGCAAAAGGATAGCAAGGGATAAAATTTGGCCTCTTGAAGATCAGCATGGTCATCTGTGCATGGAGCCAAAAGAGGAGATGGGGGAGATTTTAAATGAATTTTTTGCATTCGTATTTACTCTGGAGATAGACACAGAGACTACAGAACTGAGGCAAAAGTGTAGTGAGGTCACGTACTGTATCCAGATTATGGAAGCGGAGGTGCTGGCTGTCTTGAGGTGAATGAAGGTGGATAAGTCCCCAGCGCCGGACAAGGTGTCCCCTTGGGCCTTGTGGGAGGCTCATGCAGAAATTGCAGGGGCCCTGGCAGAAATATTTAAAATATCCTTAGCCACGAGTGAGGTGGCGGAGGACCGGAGGATAGCTGATGTTGTTCCATTGTTCAAGAAAGGGTCTAAGAATAAGCCAGGAAATTATAAACTGGAGAGCCTGATGTCAGTTGTGGGTAAATTATTGGAAAGCATTCTAAAGGAAAGGATATATAAGTATTTGGGTAGACAGGGCCTGATTATGGATCGTCAAGATGGCTTTCTGCGTGGTAGGTCATGCCTAACCAATCTTACGGAGTTCTTCGAAGAGGTTTGCAAGGAAGTTGATTAGGGAAAGGCGGTAGACATTGTCTACATGGACTTCAGCAAGGCCTTTGACAAAGTCCTGCATGGGAGGCTGCTCCAGAAGGTTAAGTCACTTGGCATTCAGGATGAGGTAGCCAATTGGATTCAACATTGGCTTAGTGTGAGAAGCTAGATAGTGGTAGTAGATGGTTGTCTCTCTGACTGGAGGCCTGTGACTAGTGGTGTGCTGCAGGGATCAATCCTGGGTCCCTTGTTGTTTATCATCTATATTAACGGTTTAGATGATAATGTGGTAAACTGGATCAGCAAATTTGCGGATGATACTAAGGTTGGGGGCGTGGCGGACAGCGAGGAAGGCTATCAAAGCTTGCAGTGTGATCTTAACCAGCTAGGAAAATGGGCTGCAAAATGTCAGATGGAATTTAATGCAGACGAGTGTGAAGTGATGCACTTTGGGAGGACAAATCAGCGTAAGACTTGTACAGTGAATGGTAGGGCTCTGAGGTGTGCGGTAGAACAAAGGGACCTGAGATTACAGATATGTAGTTCCTTGAAAGTGATGTCACAGGTATATAGGGTTATAAAGAGAGTTTTTGGCACTTTGGCCTTCATAAATCAGGGCATTGAGTACAGGAGTTGGGATGTTATGTTGAAGTTGTACAAGACATTGTTGAGGCCGAATTTGGAGTATTGTGTGCAGTTCTGGTCACCTACCTACAGGAAAGATCAATAAGCCTGAGAGTGTACAGAGAAAATTTACACAGATGTTGCCGGGACTTGAGGACCGAAGTTATAAGGATAGATTGAATAGGTCAGGACTTTATTCCCTGGAGTGCAGGATAATGCGGGAGATCTTATAGAGGTATACAAAATTATGAAGGGTATAGATAGGGTGAATGCATGCAGGCTTTTTCCCCTTAGATTGGGTGAGATTAGAACCAGAGGACATAGGTTTAAGGTGAAAGGTGAAATATATAAGGGGCATCTGAGGGGAAACTACTTCACTCAGAGGGTGGTTCAAGTGTGGAACGAGCTGCCAGCAGAAGTGGTGGACGTGGGTTCAATCGTAACATTTAAGAGAGGTTTGAATAGCGTGTGGATGGGAGGGGTTTGGAGGGATGTGGTGCAGGTACAGATAGATGGGACGAGGCAGGAGATCAGGTCGGCATGGACTAGATGGGCCAAAGGGCCTGTTTCTGTGCTGTAGTACTTCATGACTGTATTGAAATCTATTTGCCATAATTTGTCCATTACTTATTCTACTAATGTTTCTTTGAAGAAATTTCTTCAGCCAGAGAATAGTGAATCTTTGAAATTCTCTACCATGTAGAGCTGTACCTTAGCTGGTGTATATTCAAGGCAGAGATGGAAATGTCTTAAGGTATTAGGGCTATCAGCGGACACAGGGTTAGTACAGGAAGTGGTCACTGAGGTGAGAGCACTCATGATCTTATTGAATAGTGGGGCAGGGCAAGGGGCTGTTATTGTTAATCACGTTCTGATGCTCCATCTGGATTCCTTTGAATATCACCAGCAATGAATTTGCTTATGAGGTATTCTATATAAACATCCAAATGCAATGAATATTGTTGTCCAAAACACTGGGATTAGCTCCTGATGATCGGCAAAGACTCAGTGGCCCAGTAGGCTTGCTTCCCTGCTGACTATTGCTCTATAACACAGACCCATGCACAGATACAATTTACTAAATTCACTTTTAACTCATCTGCTAACCAGGTCATTTTATTGGGTCCATATCAAATCTTTCTGGAAATACATTTAAACAATTTCCGCTAAACATTCTTCCATCCACTGTATTGGGTGTCTCATTAAGGAATGATGTTGGCACTCATTGGTCAGCTGATCAATCCTCACTTGCAGCCGGGATTCCCAACAATATGTCCTCACTAGCAAAAGGCGTGATCCCGGAGGACTGGTGAATAGCAAATGTTGTTCCTTTGTTCAAGAAGGGAAATAGGGAATATCCAGGAAATTATAGACCGGTGAGACTCCTGTCAGCAGTGGGGAAGCTATTGGAGAGGATTCTTAGGGATAGGATTTATGAGCATTTGGAAAAGTATGACCTAATTAGGGACAGTCAGCATGGCTTTGAGTGGGGCAGGTCATGTCTTACAAAATCGATTGAGTTTTTTTGAGGAAGTGACCAAGGTAATCGATGAAGGTAGAGCAGTGGATGTTGTCTACATGGTAAGGCATTTGACTAGGTCCCTCATGGTTGGCTGATCCAGAAGATTAAGATGCGTGGGATCCATGGCAACTTGGTAGTTTAGATTCAGAATGGCTCGCCCATAGAAGACAGAGGGTAGTGTTGGAAAGGTGTTGTTCTGGCTGGAGGTCTGTGACCAGTGGTGTTCTGCAGGGATCAGTGCTGGGACCTCTGTTATTTGTGATATATAAATATATAAATTATATAAATATGAAAATGTAGATGGGTGGGTTAGTAAGTTTGCAGACAACACTATTGGTGGAATTGTAGACAGTGAAGAAGATTGTCAAAGGGTACAGCAGAATATAGATCAGTTACAGATATGGGCAGAGAAATGGCAGATGGAGTTTAATCCGGGCAAGTGCGAGGTGTTACACATTGGGAGGTCGAATGTAAGGGGAAAGTATGCAGTTAATACCAGGACCCTCAACAGCCCTAATGTACAGAGGGATATCGGGGTGCAAGTCCATAGCTCCCTGCAGTAGATAGGGTGGTAAATAATGCGTACAGCATGCTTGCCTTCACTGGTCAGGGCATTGAGTCTAAGAGTTAGGAACTCATGTTGCAGCTGTATAAAACTTTGGTTAGGCCGCACTTGGAGTATTGTGTGCGATTCTGGACGCCCCATTACAGGAAGGATGTGGAGACTTTGGAGACGGTGCAGAAGAAGTTTACCACGATGCTACCTGGATTAGAGGGCATGAGCTATAAGGAGATGTTGGATAAAATTGAATTTATTAAACTGAGATAATATTGTCCAAACAGTTCATAATTCTGTTGAATTTCACAGTTCACTATTTTAATTGCACCATTAATTTATTTGTTATGAAGTGGTAATGCTAACGTCTTGACGTTAAAAGTGGATAGGAATGGTTGGGCATGCCTCCTGTGGTAATTCTCAGTCATTGACGTTGTTCTACAATTTACAGATGTTTCACTCTTGAGCTGATAACAAATACGTTGAAAAGATTAATTCCCATAACAGAGAGCCAAACAAATGATGGGTGTTGTTTTTAATTCTTGACCTACTCAATACGCAGATTTTGGGGGCTGATAATTGAGTTTTTTCACTGGGCAGTGGTGAGAGGGTGTGGGAGATGAAACAACCAGAGCATATTAAACATTGTCATTTCAGTTTTATTGTGTCTTTTAGAAAGAGTGTGATCATTCTAACATTCTAGCTTGTTGCTGCCTATACGTTCACTATAACAATTTCGAAGTTGTGTTGTTTGCCGGCTGCGGATGGGTCTGATTCCATGCAGCTGTCTGGGTGATCAGACCCTGAGCAGTTACTTTGACAACACTACGTGTCCCATCAATTCTCAGAAAGCTCAGGATTGTCCAGGATGTAAAACATGATGATGCTGGAGGGACTCAGCAGGCCAGGCAGCATCCGTGGGGAAAAGCAGGTGGTCAACGTTTCGGGTCAGGACCCTTCTTCAGGACCTTGATTGGCTCTCCATCCACCACCTAAAACCTTCTGTCACCACCGGCGTCTTGTGGTTGCAGTGCCCCCCATTTCAATACACACAGCGGCTGTTCCTCTGACAGCTCCTCCGTCAGCTGGAAGAACAAAGGTCGGCAGACACAGAGGAACACCAGTCTTTGCCAGCTACCCCACCAATTCACACACCCTCCCAAACTGGAAATAAGTAAGCATTCCCTTATTATTATAAAAACCTGCATTGCCCTACTCAATGGCCATGTGGGAGTGCCTTCACCACAAGGACTGAAGTAGATCAGGGAAGTAACTTCTAAAGGTCAATTAGCCATTAAACACCCACAACGTCCTCATCCTGTGGACAGATAGATAATAATAGAAATGCATAGACTTCTGTGTTCTGTAGGGTGAAGTGGGTACAGATATACCTGGAAGTGACTGAGGTTGCTGATGGGCTTCCATTGGATGCCATGGATGTCACCACCTCTGCAGACACTTGGTAATTTACCTCGTTCTAAATAAAATAAGATATTAGTCACATGTACATTGAAACACACAGTGAAATGCACCTTTTGCGTCGACTGTTCTGGGGGCAGCCCGCAAGTGTCGCCACGCTTCTGGCGCCAACGTAGCACGCCCATAACTTCCTAACCTGTACGTCTTTGGCAAATGGGAGGAAACTGGAGCACCCAGAGGAAACCCACACAGACGTGGGGAGAACGTATTTGGGGAGCCTTTATTTCCTTCTGGATATTCGACAGGCTGGATCTATCATCAAAAAGCAAGAAAACACTGTAAATGCTGTAAATCAGAATAAAAATAGAAGGATGACAAAAGGCCATCAACCTAAAATGTTCACTCTGTTTCTCTCTCCACAGATGCTGCCTGACCTGCTGAATATTTCCATAGAACCATACAGCACAAAACAGGCCCTTCGGCCCAGGATTGTCTGTTTTTGTTGCAGGGTCTGGTTTCTGCTAAGCCTCACCTCAGGTACCTCGTGATTCACTTCCAGCTCAAGTCCCAACTCAGTGCTTTCTCTCTGCCTGAGCTTCCTCACTGTTGAATAGCTGTTGTCCTCCAGGTCTGCACTCAACACAAAATGTTATTGCGCCTCACAAATAAAGAAGCAATGAAAGCTCCTCACGCAGTCTCTCGTATGGGGAAAGAAAAGATACTTTCTTTACTCTGGGAAGATCTGTATCACAACACATCCCAGTATCTGAATCTCTCATATTTTGGGAGAATACTTGACCTTCATTTTCAATAATTTCAAAGGGATAAAAATGAGTTGGATTCTACAGAGGAGGGCCAGCAGATGAAAGCTCAGGTTTGGTCGAGGTAACAATCAGCCACTCTGGTTTGGTTTGGTTTATTTTTGTCACCTGTACTGAGATACAGTGAAAAACTTTGTCTGCATGCCATCCAGACAGATCATTCCATACGTAAGTACATCAAGGTAGTACAAAAGGGAAAACCAAACGCAGAATCTAGTGTTACAATTACAGTGAAAGTGCAGTGCAGGTAAAACAAATAAGGTGCAAGGGCCACAACGAGGTAGATTGGGAGATCAAGAACTCATCTTTTAGCGTATGAGAGGTCCGTTCAAGAGTGGGATAGAAGCAGTCCTTGAGCCTGGTGGTGTGTGTTTTCAAGCTTTTGTATCTTCTGCCCGATGTGAGGTGGTGGGGGAGGGGCGGGGTGCAAAGAAAGAATGACCAGGGTGGGTGGGGCCCTTGATTATGTCGGCTGCTTTTCCGAGGCAGTGAGACGTGTAGATGGAGTCAATGGAGGGGAGGCTGGTTTTCTTGATGTGCTGAGGTGTGTCCACAACTCTCTGCAGTTTCTTGTGGTCTCGGGCAGAGCAGTTGCCATACCAAGTTGTGATGCATCTGGATGGGATTCTTTCTATGGTGCACTCTGATGTAACGTTATGGGATTGAAATGCTAACGTTCATTCTGCACAGATGCTGCCTGACCTGCTGAACATTTTCCATTTTTATTCCAGATTTCTAGTATCGGCAGTGTTTTGCTGTTGTATTTTTAATTCCTGTTTTTTTTTTCAGTTTATTCTCATTCTTAAAATTACTTCCCATTTTTTTAAACTTCCTTATGTTGTAGAAGGAGAAGAACATTCATTACTTAAGTGTTTAATTTGCAACTTGAGAATTTAATTTTAGCTTTGCACATATAGAAAGTGGCCATTTGGCCCTTCGAGTCTATGCTGGCTCTCAGAGCAATCCCATTTCCCCCCCTTATTTCCTTGTAACCAATTCTGTCACACATGTCCATTAACCTGACCTCTCACCAGCCACCTAAACTAAGAGAAAGTCAATAAACTTACCAACCAACAAGTCTTCATATTACTGAAAAGAGCTATTTTCTGCACAGCTATGGAAAACAATTGTTGTGAAGTAATTTTTGAACACCTCAGTAGGGCTTTTATATATGTGCTAAGCTAAAATTGAATTCTTAAGTTGCAAATGAAACACTTAAGTAATGAATGTTCTTCTTAGAATCTGAATCATACCTTTAACACATTGATGCCTGCTTGATTGTCCTGGTAATTTGTAGTATAGAGATGTTTAGTACATCAAGTAGCTTTATGCAGTAATGAATCTAATGATATGGATGAATGATAGACATATGAGGTGAATGCATATAGCACTGAGAAACTTGAGCTGCTTTAGTGCCTTCGTAGCAGGACCTGGTATGATTTTATTTGCCCGATCAGTTTAGCCTGGTGACTGCAACCACTGTGCCAGTTTGATTCTTTCTCATTGCGAAGGTTAGGTAGTTGGTCGAGATTGATAGCGCCTTGTGCTGTGGAGATTGCGCGTCACGGCTTGTCAGAAACAGCAGCAGGGGCTGAGTCTGTTCCGACGGCAAAGCAAGGTTTACAAAGTGCTCTCTGCCCCCTCCAGCTAGAGTTACTGAACATTCACCTCCACCATTAACTCTGGCAGCTTGTTCTCCTGCTTGAGAAGTATAACCACGGGGATAATGGCAGGTCCATCCAGATTGTCCAGTACCAATGAAAGTCTGGAAAAGCCCACATTTCCCTGGTGCTTTACACAACCACTGGACATCCCAAGAGTTTCAAGGAGATTACCTTGAGGACTGGTCACTTCCTTAATTCAGGAATCTGCACAGCAAGGTCTCAAAAACCAGCAATGGAGTAATGAGCTGGGGGTCTGCACCCTCGAGCTGCACTGGAACACCAACCCAGAGGCACAGAAAGGGGGCATGAACCTCCTGCCTCATCTGAGACTGAGCCCACTGGGACAGAAACGCTTAACGTGGAGGGTGACTTGGAAACCCAGAAGAACCGAAGTTTGGATTGAATACAGAGTTGGTGAAAATTACTCCCAATATTGCACTAGTTTGGAAGATCTTTGTATCACATTTCTACTCAAACTCATTTGAGATACAATTTTTGGCAGTTTGTTTCAATAGAACACACGGTCAATGTCCACCATAAGGACTGCAAGTTCCTCAACTTATATTCCTGCTGACCCTGCCGGGGACAACTGAAGGACCCAGACAACATCTATGGACTGGCAAGTGGCGAAACATTCCAATAGCAGGATGACCAAGTCCAAACACTGAGGGACTTGACCCAGCATTACGTCCCACAGGTGCCCTGAAACGACTTACCCAGTTTGTTCGCACAGCTCCAAGTTCTCCACCACTCAGGTGAGCAAGAGCAACTCCCTCCGCTCCCCCCGCCGGATTCTACGTGCCACTCTCGCAGCTATGTGGCAGATACCTGCGGGCCCTGTCTCTGTCTCTGACCCTCCCCCCTTCTTTTTCCCCTCCCCCGTCCTCATGAGCCATCTATTCCCCACCTCCTTCCCTTTATTCCATGGTCCACTGCCCTCTCCTACCAGATTCCTTCTTCTTCAGCTCTTTGCCTCTTCTGCCGATCACCTCTCAGCTTCTTACAGCTCCCCCCTCCCCCACCCACCTACCTTCCCCTTCTCACCTGGACTCCCTATCACTTGCCAGCCTGTGCTCCTCCCCCTCCTGCTCCCCGACCTTCTAATTCTGTCTTCTGCCCTTTTCCTTTCCAGTCCTGATGAAGGGTCTCGACCCAAAATGTCGACTGTTTATTTCCCTCCATAGATGCTGCCTGACCTGCTGAGTTCCTCCAGCATTTTGTGTGCATAGCTCCAGATTCCAGCATCTGCAGAATCTCTTGTGTCTCCAAGAGCAACAATATGATGGGAACATCTTCACTTCCAAGGTCCCATCAAAAGTCACACAACAAACTGATTTGGACTTTCACCACTGACGTTCATTCATGGACAATCTGGAATTCAGCCTCATGAAGCTTCCATTCTCTTAAGGAATTTGCTGCTTAAGGGTGAACATTACCTTCTCAGAAGAACTAGATGTGATGTGATTCCCTTCCTCTTGAAAGTTAATTTAAAAAAAACCTGCAATCTGAACCCAGAAAGATCAAGGGAACAAAATCAAAATAAGTCACACCTGTTTGTTCTATTCAGTGATAGGATTAGACGTAGAAAGAATTGAAATCTATGTTATAGTGAAGCCATTCATGGGAGGTGACTGTTCTGTACACAACATTAATCAGGGAGACATCAACAGGATGTGCCCTGTCAGAGAATACTGAACGTCAGAGCACACGGCCATGTTTGAAGGGATTTTTGTCAGTTTTATTTTACAACGGAGATGTGAAAATGGAATCTATTAAGCACGAATAATTATAGGAATGCAAGCAGAAGGCAGAGCAAAGATTATTCCTTTGAGAACTAGT
The DNA here is from genome assembly GCF_009764475.1 of Pristis pectinata. Taxonomy (NCBI): domain Eukaryota; kingdom Metazoa; phylum Chordata; class Chondrichthyes; order Rhinopristiformes; family Pristidae; genus Pristis; species Pristis pectinata. The sequence continues at coordinate 2,776,220 of NC_067430.1, forward strand.
TCAATGATATTGACACATTTTTAATCGTTTCTAGATTTTCCAATTTTTTAAAAACTTTTTTGAAATTCTATGCCAACATGTGTCACCCAGATTAGATATTTTGTGACATTTATATTTGAAGAGCCGTGAGCTGCAGAGCTGTGGATGCAGTGCTGGAAGCTGCGATTAGGTTTGGTGGCTCTTCTCGGACTTGCACAGACCTGGTCCAGTCAGCTGTTGAATTCTAAATGCATCACCTTCTGAGCCATAAATCTTCTGATTCTGACAATTCAGTGCGAATATCTCGGCCTTGTCTTTAGCAGTCCTCTGCCTGTTAGCTGTTAGGGTGCTGCAGCTTGTTGGGACGCTGCCTCACAGCTCCAGTGACAAATGCCCTCCACTACATGGTTATTCCTGGTGGAGTTATGAAAAGAACCTTTGAAACAAAATAGGTGATTTTGTGGGACACCTGGTCAAGCCTTTGCCAACTGCCAGAGGAAGTGGTTGAGGCAGGTACAATAGGTAGGTGGAGGGGTGGGGCTTGGAGGGATATGGGTCGAATGCAGGAAATTGGGACTAGTTGGGTGTGTACCGTGGTCGGCATGGACTGGTCGGACTGAAGGGCCTGAGGCTGTGCTGTATTGCTCTATTACTCTGGAAAACCCGAGGACCTCGCTCTAGAAGAGTTAGTGCCCTATTACTCTGCTTAATTAGACTCCTTGTAGGAGCCACCAGGAGAATGAGCAAGACCTTGTCAAAGGTATGTTTTTGGGGTCTAATTTGCTCTTGATAACACCAGGCAGAACAGAAAGGTGAGATGGCTCTCTTCCTCAAAGTAGGCACAGGTCACTCCTTCTCTTCTGGATCTTCAGTGCTGTCTTCTGATTGGTGCCTGAGCCATGCTCGTGAACTCTACATTTTCAAAGGAAGTAGATGTGACATGCTTGAATGTGGAGCTAAAGGAAACTTTCCAAAGTATGGGCCAAATGTGGGCAAATGGGATTAGCTTAAATGGGTATCTCAGTCAGTATGGACCAGTTGGGCCAAAGGGACTGTTTCTGTGCTGTATGATTCTGGCTCTATTTCATCCTTAGTGATCAGTATTCATTCTCTGGGGCAGAGAACTCCTGAGGTCTGCAATCCTCTGAGAAAAGAAATTTCTCCTCCATCAACTCTGCATACCGAGACTATCCCTGGTCCTGGATTCCCCTTCAGAAGAAACTTCTTCATGGCATTTTCTAGTAGATCCAGTCCAATCAATATTTCCTTGTAAGACAATCCCATCCCAGGAATCTATCTGCAGAATATTTGCTGCAATGTCTCTAAGACAAATAAATCCTTCTTTAAATAGGGAGAGGTAAACTGTAGGCAGCAGCCCAGGATGGACTAAAGTTTGGTGTGAGGTAGCAGTGGCTGCATTTTGAACCCCACTCCTGAAATTCAGCTCCATCGAACTGAATCTTGGGAGTGGAGTAGAAGGTGCAGGTGACATGATGCTGTATCTTCAGCTTAAACGAATAAGGATCCTACCCTCAAATGTGGTCGAGTCAGCTCTTGAAGCCAAGATGGGCAGGTGGCAACTTCAAATTTATAGTAATCGGCAATTATGACCAAAAATGTGCATTAATTTGAACCTTTAAAATGACAGTACCTTACTATCTTCAAGCTAAACCTGTTCAGACACCCTCCATCCAAAGCCCCCACCCACACACCCCTTCCTGTCCTCCAGCTTCTCCATTGTGTGTGATAAGCTGTTCTCCTCAGGTAAGATCCTAAAGGTCAGCCATTTCAGCTGTACACTTAAAGCCCTCACACTGACACATATCGTAATGGGATACACACAAATTTACTGAATCTGTTACAATTCTGTTGAAGCACTGACAGTTTAACCAACATCTGTTGTTAAACATCAGACTCTAAATGAAATGGGAATTTGGATCAGTTTGTATTTGCTTTATCTGCTAGTCTGGTGCATTGTGAGAAGTTATTTAAGTGGCGCAGAGTTCCCAAAACCCTTCCCTGTCACAGCGTTTTAGAGCTCTTCTCCAAACTTGATTTATCCTCCCGTGCTGACAGTTCACTTGACAGCTTTATCTATTGCTGCTTGCTCCGGGTCTCTGTGCTGCACAACAGCAATGCCATTTGAACAACTCGCTACCCAGAGCTGACAAGAACTGCTTGAAGACAAGGTATTTAGCCTGAACACATCCAATGGCACAATTTGCCCCAAGTGTTGCACATGATTGCCTGCTAATTAAATGTTCCGTTTTTCAAACCTCACAATGCTCAATCTGGGCACTGCCTGGCACTGGAATTTGTGCAATAAATTCCAACGGTTAGTATCATGTAACTAAATTGATCTGTTTCCAGCGCTATTCCCACTATTGCTTGACAGAAATTTCTTGAAGGCAAGTGAAAAATTTGCAGGTGATGGAAATCGAAAATAACAACAGTGCTGGAAATACTCAGCAGCTCAGGCTAGATCTATGGCATGAGGAGCAGACTTGATGTGTCAGATCGAAGACCCTTAGTCATCCCTATCTTATCTGAATCCACCTATCACCCACCAGCTTCTGCCTCAACCCTCCCCCTCTCCTCCACCAACTGGTTCCACCTGCCGAATATTTTTTTTCCTGATCTGTTTCCACGTAGCACGTGTGAGCCTCTCTCTCAACACTCCCCGCTCATCCACTTGGCTCCACGTCCATCATCCCCTCTCATCTGGTTCCACCCATCACCCACCAGCCTCTGTCTCACTCCTCCCTTTCACTTCTATATACTGGCTCTCTTCCCCCTCCACTCTCAGTCATGGTGTAGGATCTCAGCCTGAGACGTTGACCACCCCTTTGCCTCCACAGATGCTGCTTGATCCACTGAGTTCTTCCAGCTCTTTGTTTGGCTCCAGATTCCAGCACCTGCAGTCTCTTTATGTCTCTGACCTTACTTCAACTCTCCCATTAGACCCAGTTCCTTGCTATTTCTCCATTGTCTGCACATTTCCTCTTTTTCCAGTATTAATCCAATTCCATCTTGAAAGTTAATGGTCCCAGCCTTCCACAGCTTGCTCCTCTCTCCAGCCTGGCATGCCTCTGGGGCAGTGTGGGTGTAGATCAGCTATAGAACCATAGAACAATACAGCACAATACAGGCCCTTTGGCCCACCATGTTGTGCTGACCTTTAAACCACGCCTAAGACTGACTAACCCCTTCCTCCCACATATCCCTCTATTTTAAATTCCTCCATATGCTTATCTAACAATCTCTTGAACTTGACCAACATATCAGCCTCCACCACCACCCCAGCCAATGAGGCTTCACACTGTTTTATGACTTTCTTTAAAATAAAGGTGCAATCCTAGAAACATCCTTTTCTATTGCATGGGGGACATTTTATTGTTGATTTCTTCTGTGGTGTCCCTTGATGGTTTTCTAATTTCTCAATTTAATTGAATCTATTTTTATTATTTTTAGCAAGGAAAGGACTGCGTGTATAACATTTATGGAGCAGGTATCTGCAGGGATGGTGATGGTGCAGTGGTTAGGTTACTAGGCTTGGAATCCAGACACTGGACTAACAAAACTGAGACCTGAGTTCAAATCCCACCCATGGCACCATCACATTTAAATTCTGTTAATCGTCTGGAAATGAACAAACATAAAACACAGCTGGTCATTAGCAATGAAGACCACAAAACTAGCAGGTTATTGTTAAAAGCCCACCTGACGCATCGGGCAGGCACGGTAGTGTAGCGGTTAGCATAACGCTTTACAGCGCCAGTGACCCGGGTTCAATTCTGGCCGCTGTCTGTAAGGAGTTTGTATGCTCCCCCTCCCCATGTCTGAGTGGGTTTCCTCTGGGTGCTCCGGTTTCCTCACACATTCCAGAGACGTACGGGTTAGGAAGTTGTGGGCGTGCTATGTTGGTGCCAGAAGTGTGGTGACACTTGCGGGCTGCCCCCAGAACACTCGACGCAAAAGATGCATTTCACTGTGTGTTTCGATGTACATGTGACTAATAAAGATGTCCTATGTCTTATATCTTATCTTATAATGCACTTCAGGGTAGGAAGTTTGCTGTCCTTACCTAGTCTGGCCTTTGTGACTCCAGATCCATCACTATGGCCTTACATGGCCTCATTCTGACTTTGCATGGCCTAGTAAACTACTCTGTCCAGGGACAATTAAGGATGAAGGACACCTGCATCCTGCAAAGTTAATCTTAAAAATAATAACTTTACACTGTTTATTCAGCTCAATAAATTCCATTTGATTTATAAAAAAAGTCAAAAGATATCTACATTCAGGATTGCTTGACGCACAATAGGATTAGTGAGGTCACCGGGACCCGCTCGACAGAGGTGTATCAGAGTGATAACTTCAGTGAGCAGGATGTGGAGATACTCCTAAAATCAGTGCACATGCAATCTTGTGCCTTGATGAAAACACTGAAAAACAGGGAGCATCGTTGTGTAGAGGGAGGTAGCCGAGAAAGTTAGTGCCACCTCAGCTGTGCGCTGAACTAATCAGGGTCAGGTATAGATGAAAGACCTTGTGTGTGTTGACCAGATCTTCACTTCATCAATTTTTGAGTTTTGTTGAGGTGCCCATTTCATGCATTTGTCACAACAAACAGGCCATAGCAAGAAACTTTGGTAGTTACTGGCTCAGCTCAGTCATTGTACAATGCACAATGCAAATGGTCATTTACTTCCTCATCTGCTCTCTGGTTTAGTTTGGAGTTAATTGGATCTATTCTCCATTTGTGTGCAGACCAATGTTGTACATGGCATGTGATTGTAGGCAGCGTGCCCTTCCTCCAGGAGCTGAGTTCAAGTACCAGGCCAGCTGATGCACTGGCAGCATCAAGCCTCACATACTCCCAGATGTTGGTCTGTGTGGAGGCCAGTGAGATTACAGAAACACAAGTCTAGTGCGGTGATCTTCATTATTTTGCAAGGAGGAACCACCTTTGGTAAAAAGCCTTCGGTGTGAGAGCCTCATTAACTGGTAAACTAACATAGTGTTCAGAATTCTTTAATGTATTTTACACAGTAACTTGTGTAATTTAAAGTCTGCTTGTAAAATATAATAATATACCTTTTAGTGACAAAGACACTTAGAAATAAAAGGACAGTAATCAACCCAGGTCCTTTAGGAGTAATATAACTGTTATTATACAACAGATATATTTAGAAGTACGGCAGTAATTACATAGTAAGACACACACAAGGTCGGGCACAGGAGACTTTGCCCACTCTCTCCTCCAGGCTTCCTACTCTCCTCTTCATCTCCCACATCCACAATCCTTTCCTGAACATTTCCCTTGAAAATTTCCATCCCTCCACCACAGGCTTTCTGCCCTTTTCCTCCATAGAGTTCAGTCCTTGAGCTCTTATACACCCTCTTCAGGTGCAGCAAGAGCATCATTCAATAAGATAATGGCCGATCTTTTATCTCAGCGACACTTTGCTGCAATGGTCCCATTCTCCTTGATTCCCTCAATGTCCAAAAATCTATCAATCAGTTTTGAGTATGCTCCATAGCCTTTTTTGGGTAGAGGATTCCAAACATCCACTACACTTTGAGTGAAGAAGTTGCTTTTCATCTCAGTCCTGAATAGTTGACTTGTTACTTGGAAACTGTGACCCCTGGTTCTAGACATTGCTGGTCAGGGGAAGCTTCACTCTTGCAACTACCCCTCTAAGCCATTGTAAGGATTTTGTATATTTAAATGAGATCACCTCTCATTCTTCTAAACTCCAGTGTACATAGGTACTGTCAGCTTAATATTCCTTCATACAACAACTTTCCCATCCCAGGAATCACCAGTGAACTTTTCATGCCCCCAAAGTCCGGAAAAGTGTGAAGTGATACATTTTGAAAAATCGAACATGAAAGTGGAGTACAAGGTTAACGGCAGGATTCTTAGCAGTGTGGAGGAAGAGAGGGATCTTGGGGTCCATGTCCATAGATCCCTCAAGGTTGCCGCACAGGTTGATAGGGTTGTTGAGAAGGCATATGGGTGTGTTGGCCTTCATTAGTCAGGGGAGTGAGTTCAAGAGCCATGAGGTAATATTGCAGCTCTATAAAGCTCTGGTTAGACTGCACTTGGAGTATTGTGTTCAGTTCTGGTCGCCTCATTATAGGAAGGATGTGGAAGCTTTAGAGAGGGTGCAGAGGAGATTTACCAAGATGGTGCCTGGATTGGAGAGCATGTCTTATGAGGAAAGGTTGGGCCAGCTAGGGCTTTTCTCTTTGGAGTGTAGGAGGATGAGAAGCAACTTGATAGAGGTGTACAAGATTATGAGGGGCATAGATAGAGTGGACAGCCAGAACCTTTTTCCCAGGGCAGCAATGGCCAATACCAGGGGACATCAGTTTAAGGTCAGAGGAGGAAAGTTTAGGGGAGATGTCAGAGGTAGGTTTTTTACACAGAGAGTGGTGGGTGCCTGGAACGCACTGCTGGGGTTGGTGGTAGGGGCTGACACAATAGGGACATTAAAGAGACTCTTAGATAGGCACATAGATGTAAGAAAAATGGAGGGTTGTGGGCTGTGTAGGAGGGAAGGGTGAGGTTGATCATGGAGGGGGTGTTTATATGGGTCAGCACAACATTGTGGGCCAAAGGGCCCATACTGTACTGTACTGTGTTCTATGTTCTATGCCACACTGGGGACTAGTTACAGACTACTTACAGAGGTTAATTAACCTCCCAGCCTGCACACCTTTGGAATGTGGAGGAAACTGGAGTACCTGGGGGAAAGAGTACTGTCACAGGAAGAACACAAACACAAACAGACTCAGCCCTGGGTCCCTGGAGCTGCGTAGCAGCAGCACTAACTGCTATACCACTGTGTGGCCAACATTAACCAGATAAAGTCATAAAATGTAGCTCCTGATATATAATGTTTTTATATCCCATGAACCTTGGTGTCATGGAATTTTCATTGTTCCTTCATTGACAAAAAACATTTCTCAAACAAAGCTCTATAACTTGCCCCACACATCTGACTAAGGGCTTTGCTGGGTTGTTAAACATCCCTTTTGTATATTGAAATGGTTTGTACATTGCAATAATAAATTCAACAGGGCAGGGTGGGTCTCAGATAATTAATAAATAGTAAGAAAGATTACTATATTAGTTAAATGATCTGTTGAAAAAGTTAGCAATTAATTTAATTAGCTATGGACTGTTCAGATAGAGTGATTACAATTGAAAACATCTAAGGTCCTTTACCTAACTTTTGGGATCCCTTTTTGTTGTGAATCTCAGTTACACAGAACTGCAGCCAAACTAAAAATCCCCTTTCTCACTCCCACCCTGGTGCAGCTGAGCAGAGACCTTGCATTTGAAGTTTATAAGATAATGAGAGGAGTAGACAGCCGGTATCTTTTTCCCAGGGTTGAAATGTCTAACACTAGAGGGCAGGCATTTAAGGTGAGAGGGGGCAATTTCAAAGGAGATGTATGGGACATGTTTTTTACGCAGAGAGTGGTGGGCGTCTGGAATGCACTGCCAGGGTTTGTAATGGAGGCAAATATGATAGTGGTGTTTAAGAGGCTCTTAGGTAGGCACACGAATATTCAGGGAATGGAGGGGTATGGACATTGTGTAGGCAGAAGGGACTAGTTTAGTTAGGTTTTTAGTTACTAGTTTAATTAGTTCAGCACAGCATCGTGTGCCAAAGGGCCTGTTCCTGTGCTGTACTGTTCTGTGTTCTATGTTCTATATTTCTATGTGATCGTGAACATGGTTTCCCACATCGGGTTTCCATTACAGCAATTATCGAAACATGAATTCTCAAACAAGAGTCATGGACAAAGACTGTTGGGAATTTAGCCAGGATACCAATTTTTATTTTGTTGTCTATCTATATTAATTTTTTGGATGCATTGCCAGCAAGGCCAGCATGTATAGCCTATTCTGGATTCCTCTGGAGAAGGTGGTGGTAAGGCACCTTCTCGAACCACTGCTGTCCTGCTGGTGAAGTTATTCCCACAGTGCTGTCTGGCAGGGACTTCCAGGAGTTAGATCCAATATTGATGAAACAATGGCAGTATATTTCCAAAATTAGGATGGTGTGCAACTTGGACGAGATCTTGTGTGTAGTGGGTGGTGTTCCTTGATGGTGTAAGCGATGGTCTTGGTAGAAACCATCAGGGAAGCCTTGATGGGTGACTGTAGTGTATTTTATAGATGGTATGATGCTGGAGGGAAGTGTTTGCGATGGCAAGCAAGTAGGATGCTTTGTATTGGGTGGTGTTTTGGTTCTTGAGTTTTGTTGCAGCTGCCTTCAGGTGGACAGTGCTCCATTGCATTCCTGACGTGTACCTTGGTGGCTTTCGGGAAAGCGTATTTATGTGGCTTGTCCAGTTAGCTTTCCGTTAATGGTGATCTCCAGGGGTTGATGGTGCTGTACTTCAGCATCTGGATATTGTGTGCAGTTCTGGGTGCCACACTGTTGTCTGCAGAGTTGTCTGGGACTATACTCACTGGAATTCAGGAGAGAGGGGATCTTATAGAAACATATGAAATTATGAAAGGGATAGATAAGATAGAGGCAGGAAGATTGTTTCCACTGGTAGGTGAGACTAGAACTGGGTTCAAGATTCGGGGGAATAGATTTAGGATGGAGATGAGGAGAAACTGCTTTGCTCAGAGACCAGTGAATCTGTGGAATTCTCTGCCCAGGGAAGCAGTGGAGGCCACCTCATTACATAGATTTAAGACACAGTTCGATGGATTTTTGCATGGTAGGGGAATTAAGGGTTATTGGGAAAAGGCAGGTAGGTGGATCTGAGTCCACAGCCAGATCAGCCAAGATCTTATTGAATGGAGGGGAAGGCTCGATGGGCCAGATGGCCTCCTCCTGCTCCTATTTCTTATGTTCTCATGTTCTTACGCCTGAAGACCCACACTCAATAATTCAGAAACAGCTTCTTCCCCTCTACCATCAGATTTCTGAATGGTCCATGAACCCATGAACACTATCTTGTTATTCCTTTGTGTGCACTATTTATTTATTTTTGTAATATCTAATAATTTTATGTCTTTGCACTGTACTGCTGCTGCAAAACAACACATTTCATGACATCTAAGTCAGTGATAATAAATCTGATTCTCATTCTAACAGATGTTAACCCCTGTACCTTTGGTCACAGACTTCCAATCAGAAAAGCCCCCTTTCACCACTATCCTTTACCTCCTATCACCAAGACAATATTGGATTCAATTGTCCAATTCACCTTGGATCCCTTGTGCCTTAACCTTCTGGACCAACCTAACATGCAGGACTTTGTCAAATGCTTTACTAAAGTCCATATAGACAATATCTACTGCTCTGCTTTCATCAATCTCCTTGGTTACCTCCTCAAAAAATTCAATCAAATTTGTGAGACAGGATTTCCCCCAGTACAAAGCCATGCCGAATATTTCTAATCAGCCCCTGTGTTTCCAAACGTGCGTAAATCCTATCCCTTAGAATTTTCTCCAATGATTTCCCTACCACAGACGTAAAGTTCACCAGTTTATAGTTTCCTGGCTTATCCCTGCTGCCCTTATTAAATAAAAGAACAACATTAGCTATCCTTCAGTCTTCTTGTATCTTACCTGTAGTTAACAAAGAGGTAATAATCTCCATCAGGGCCCCAGCAATCTCTTCCCTTGTTTCCCTATTCCGGGATAGATCTCATCTGGCCCTGGGGATTTATCCCCTCTTATGCATTCCAAAACATCTAACACCTTAATACTGACATGCTTTAGACTATCAATGTACCAATCCCTGAGCTCACTATCCTCTATGTCCTTCTCCTTGGTGAATACATTTAGTATTAATTGTTAATGCTTTGAGTATTTCCTTGGGACCTCAACTGCATCACCTGGCTCCACACCTAAATTACCCCTTTTTTTACCCCAATGAAATGACACCACCTGCCCTGACAGCCTCCATTGCACTTGTACCCACAGTCACTGTTGCAGATGTCAGATCAGCCTTCCTGAGAGAGAACCCATGGAAAGCGATTGGCCCGGATGGAGTCCCTGGCCATGTCCTCAGATCCTGCATGGATCAGCTGTAGGGAGGATTCATGAGATAGCTTTCACCTTGCCTTACTCCAATCTGAGGTTCCACCTGCTTTAAGAAGTTCACTATCATCCCGGTGGCAAAGAAAGATAAGGTAACATGCCTTAATGACTGCCGCCCAGTGGCTCTGACATCCACCCATCGTGAAGTGCTTCGAGAGGCTGGTCATGGCACACATCATCTCCAGCCTCCCAGACAACTTCGACCCACTGCAATTCACCTACCACTGAAACAAGTCCATAGTAGGTGCTAGCTCCCTGGCCCTGCACCCAACTCTGGAATATCTGGATAGTAAAGACACCTACATCAGACTCCTATTTATTGACTACAGCTCTGCCTCGAATACCATAATTCCAAACAAACTCATCTCCAAACGTCTGGACCTAGGACTCAGCACTTCCCAGTGCAACTGGGTGCTTGACTTCCTGACCAACAGACTGCAATCAGTGAGGATAGGCAGCAACACCTCCAGCACAATTATCCTCAACACTGGTGCCCTGCAAAGCTGTGTCCTCAGCCTCCTACTCTACTCCCTATATACTCATTACTATGTGGCCAGCTTCTGCTCTAGCTCCATCTACATGACACCACCGTAGTGGGCCAGATCACAAATAAAGATAAGTCGGAGAAGACGAAGGAGATAGAGAGCCCAGTGGCATGGTGTCAAGACAACAACCTTTCCGTCAATGTCATCAAAACAAAAGAACTGGTCATTGACTTCAGGAAGCAGAGCAGAGGACACACCCCGTGAAATTCCGCATGTCCCCAACAACCCTCGCTAATTTTTATAGATGGCCCCAGAGAGCATTCTATCCGGATGCATCACAGCTTGGCATGGCAACCATTCTGCTCAAGATAACAAGACTTTGCAGAGTTGTGGACACAGCTCAGTCTATCACAAAAACCAGTCTCCACTCCATGAACTCTGTCTACACTTCCCGCTGCCTTAGGAAAGCAGCCAACATAAACAAAGTCCCCTCCCACTCCGGACTTTCTCTCTTCTCCCCCCTCTTATTGGGCAGAAGACATAAAAGCTTGAATAAAAGGCACAACCAGGCTCAAGGACAGCTTCTATATTGTTGTTATAAGGCTCTTGAATGGACCTCTTGTATGATAAAGATGAACTCTTGATCTTTCAATCTACCTCATCATGGTCCTTGCACCTTATTGTCTACCTGTATTGCACTTCCTCTGTAACTGTAACACTATATTCTGCATTCTGTTATTGCTTTTCCCTTTGTACTACCTCAATGTACTCATGTTTGGAATGATCTGTATGGATTGTATGCATTTCACTGTATTTCAGTACAAAGGAGAGTACCAAACCAATACAAAAAATCTAAAGAGAGCCACTCTTTCCCTTGATACCCACTTGCTCCTAATATATTTAAAAAATGTCTTGGGATTCTCCTTAATCTTACCTTTGTCCCTTTTTGCCCTGCTAATTTCTACCTTAAATTATCTCCTACACACTCCATATTCCTCAAGAAACATTTGGAGATTGTTGTTCATTCCTCAAGAGTTCTTCAGTTTTACTTCTGCATTCTCAGAAATCTTTGAAGAGGAAGATGTCAAGACAAATAAACTGGTAACAGTGGGCAGACCAATCAGATTGGTACAAAAACAGAAAGGCTGGAAGAACTCAATCAGTCAGGCAGCATCTGTGTGAAAGAAAAATCAGTCAATGTTTTGGGTCAGGGATCCTCCTCTTGTCCTTCAGTCAGACTGATAGTTGGAATGTAAGGATTAAATCACAAGCTCATGTTGTATTCTCTGGTATTTAGAGGGTTATGGAGATGGAATGAAGCCAGGGACGTTGAGAGGTGGTTGTAGTTTGTGGAGGATTAATCAAAGTTCTCAAGGGGAATCGAGAGACCAGGTAGAAATTGTTATTTTTCTGTTAGGGAACCTGGGATTGGAGGGGCAAATTCTAAAAATTACTCTCACTGGAATGAAAATAGAAGAATGTCTGTTTGGATCACTCTTATCCAAATGCTAATTGATTCTGGTCATTTTTTATTTATATTTGATAGATTTTATTGGTCCAACGTATTAAGGGACATGGGGAAGAAGGGACACATGGAGTTAGCTCATAGATCATTCTTGATCTTATCGAGTGTTGGAGCACGTGGAAGGGACTGGATGTCTTGTTCCTGTCAGTAACAAGGGTTGTCCAGAAACTTAAGATAAGATGAGATATCTTTATTAGTCACATGTACATCAAAACACACAGTGAAATACCTCTTTGCATAGAGTGTTCTGGGGGCAGCCCGCAAGTGTGGCCACGCTTCCGGCACCAACATAGCACACCCACAACTTCCTAACCCGTATGTCTTTGGAATGTGGGAGGAAACCGGAGCACCCGGAGGAAAGCCAGGCAGACACGGGGAGAATGTACAAACTCCTTCCAGACAGTGGCTGGAATTGAACCCGGGTCGCTGGCGCTGTAATAGCGTTACACTAACCGCTACACTACCGTGGATGTGGTGGATTTTAAGGGATGTATTAAGAAGGAAAGGGAAGTGGAAGGACAGATGATTTCAGGGAAGAACTTTGGACCATTGGAAACACAGGATTAAACGCATAACCAACGATGATGAAGAAAGGGAATGGCAGGAGAATGGAGACACAGTCCAGTTAAACTCACCTACCTTGACAGACAGAGGACTGCCCTTCCACTTTTAATATCAATCCATATATGGTGAGCTACATGTGGTTATACAGCAAAAATCTAAACCAAGATTGGCAAAGCAGGAACTTGAAAGAGAAAGTGGAGAAATGAACGGATTAGTTCTGAAGGACTTTGATCAAGTAGATATGGAAAAAATATGGGTCAAAAGTTGACGTTCTTTAAAAAATCCAGCATGGAATTCAGGGAAAGTTTTTACTCAGGAAGTGGTGAATGTGACACACATCACCCAATACTGAGGTGAAGGAGATAGAAGGATTGAGGTTGAAAGAATGTTGAGAGACTTGTGTGTAACACACACACACACACACACACACACACACACACACACACACACACACACACACACACACACACACACACACACACACACTGACACAGACTGATTGGTCTGGAAGTTTCTGTGTTGCAGCTCTCAATGCAATTTGATGTGAGCTGACTCCTGTAACCTGGCAGCACCCGATCAGTCCCTCGGCGGCTCTGAAATGCCACAAGTTCCCAAATATTGAGGCACTTATATTGTGTTGTGCAGCTGACATGGGAATCACAAATTTCCTTTCAGCTGCATTACTGTAATATTTCTTTGCCTTCAGTCATTCTTTGATCCATTCACTCAAGAAATCAAATTCAGTAAAAGTCACTGAAGTCACTTGGCAGCGCTGAGCTGTGCTGCTTGCAACAACCTACAGGGAATCTGGAGCTCAAGCAGAACAATAATAGCAAGAGGTGTGAAAGCTTGAGGTCACAGGACCATTACAGCAGCTGAATTTCATTATTGAGAAGGTGAATAATCTGAGTTCCAACTGAAATATTTAATGGTTGCAGAATCTGATGAATGGGATGGAGTTTAATAGCTTTTATTGCACTATTTGTTTTTCCAAAGGTGAGCTACGCATTTTCTCTGTTTATTAAGTGCCCTTGTGAAAGCACAGCATCAGTGAACACTTTCTGAGGTTGGATTGCAGTAGTATATAACCAAGCAACCAATCAGGGTGCATTTGCAATGAAGCTCATAAACCGCCTATTAATTTTGGTAATGGATATGAAAATGGAAGAAAGAATCCTCAGTAAGTCTGTCCAGCTGTGGGATGCATCAGTCTCACTGCGTGGTGCAACCATCCTGCTTTGGGATTGATCATTATGCTGTGATGTATATCATTCCACTGTGGAATGTACCAGTACAGCAGTGAAATGAATCTGCCCAGCTTGGGATGCATTACCCCAGATGTGGAGTGCATTTTTCTATCAGTAGTGTACCAATGTAGCTGTGTGGTGTTTGAGCCCAGCTGTGTAATGTGTCTGTTTGACTGCGGTGGGCTAGTCCAGCTGTGCACTGCTGTGTACTTCCCTGATACAGCCAGAAGTAAATCTGTTTAGCTGTACATATCAGGGATTTTGCCCTGGTTCAAAGTTTGAACTGCACTATTTTTTCTCCTCACCTTATTGACTCAGGCACCACAGTCCAGACCTACATTGGACAGTCTCCAGTCGGTCATTGAGATGAATGCAGAGTGGTTATCTGGATGCTTTGTAATACCAGTTGCTTCATGTCACTCGGAATGAGAAGAGTCATGTTCTTTATGGATTCCCCTGTAATTCATGCACTCTATTCAAACAAGCCAGAGAAGAAGAAAATCTATTCCAGTGTCCAATTTTTGCCTTGGCAAAACACCTTGGGGATTTTCCCCCGATTAAGTGTGCTATATAGATGCAAGATATTATAGGAGTACTCAGCTCCTGATAAACAGGAATTTCCATAAAACAAACAAAACATATCTCAAAAAATTCAGAAGCTCTTAGGTAGCCCAGATTTCATATTAAAAAATTCCAAGTCCCCAAAATGGATCAGAAGATAAAAAAAATCACTAAATATGCAACTGCATTGCAGAGTGGAGGAGGCTGTCATAATAAATATGGACAGCAGCCAGGAAGGAGGAATCCAGTAATTGAATGCTATCTACAGACTGAGTTTAGATCAATCACTTGGGAAAATGAATTGAAAACCTTCTCAAATCTTCTGCTGAATTAAAGAATACTTTTTCCATAAGCTGCTTGATTTCTGTCAACAAAGACGCTGCAGATGTTGCCTGTCTGTGAACTGTTCGTAATAGAGCAGGAGCACTTGTTAATATTTTAAAAGTGGAACACACCCAAGATTTTGACAACTCAATTTTCAGTTTACTTCAGTTGACTTCTGGAAACTCAAAAAAAATCTGACAGCATGAGGGAAGAACGTTCTTTGCTTCAAACAGTGCGGGGACATTTTGAAAATAGCACTTTCTGAGATTGCCCAGATGTACTGGTTAATCTTCCAATTGTTCTACAAAACTTTACTGAGAAAGGTTGGACTAACTGAGGCCTGGAGGGTAAAGCTTTAGAAACACAAAGGTTATTTCAGTGGGTAAATTTAAATATAGTTTGCAAATGTTTAACTTTGTATCTCTGTTGAGCATGATAAAAATTTGAACTAGTGATAAAAATCTAGCCAACAGAGAGCTCTACTATTATGTTAATTATATTATTTTATTTGTTTATCAAAAAAGGATACTGAGAAACAATTTTCTCTACAGAATTCAATTGTTGGCATAGTAATTTTCCTACATAATTGTTATATGGAAACTGAGCATGAATCTGGATATGAAATATCAAATGCCATAGTCAGAATTGTTAACATACTTCTAACAGTTAAGACCTCGCACTGTCACATGTGACAAGTGCAGATTTGTCAAGAGGGAGGCAGCAAACAAGCATTAGCAGGTGGTCAGCCGAGTGTTATCCGTGCCATAATTTCATGACGGGGTCTAAACACTGGGACGTGATTTACAGCAGTTCACAAGTTGTACATGTTCTCAGCCCGTGCTTGAGTTTTGGGTGTGGTGGGGGGTGGTGTGGGGGTGTGTGGTTGGTGGGGAGGAGAGTAGGTGGGATGTGGGTATGCTGTGTAAAGAGGCATGAATGAACTGGCAGTGTGTTGAAGTGTTCTTGGGCCGTCTTCATACACCTCCTGGCCACACCATTATAGCAGGTGGAGCAGTCTTCAGAATGATTGATTAAATGCATCAGAACAAAGCAGCACAGGAAAAGGAGTAGATCATTCTACCCCTTGAGCTATTCCACTTTACAGTTAGATTACAGCTGATATATATTTTGACTCCACTTACTTGCCTTAGTTCTATAAAACCTTTGTCAAACAAATATCTTTTTGATGGAGAGCTTCAGATCTCCAACACCCATAGAACCATAGAACCATACAGCACAAAACAGGCCCTTCGGCCCACCATGTTGTGCCGTCCATCAGACCACCCTCACACTACCTAACCCCTTCCTCCCGCATATCTCTTTATCTCACATTCCTCCATATGCCTATCCAACAAGCTCTTGAACCTGTTCAATGTATCTGCCTCCACCACCACCCCAGGCAGTGCATTCCATGCACCAACCACTCTCTGGGTGAAAAACCTCCCTCTGACATCTCCCCTGAACCTCCCACCCATAACCTTAAAGCCATGACCTCTTGTCTTGAGCATTGGTGCCCTGGGAAGGAGGTGCTGACTGTCTACTCTATAGATATTCTTCTCAATATTTTATATACCTCTATCATGTCTCCTCTCATCCTCCTCCTTTCCAGTGAATAAAGCCCTAGCACCTTAAGCCTCTCCTCATATTCAATACTCTCCAATCCAGGCAGCATCCTGGTAAATCTCCTCTGCACCCTCTCCAATGCCTCCACATCCTTCCTATAATGAGGCGACCAGAACTGAACACAGTACTCTAAGTGTGGCCTAACTAGAGTTTTGTAAAGCTGCATCATCACCTCGCGGCTCTTAAACTCAATCCCGCGACTTATGAAAGCCAACATCCCATTGGCCTTCTTAACTGCTCTTTCCACCTGTGAGGCAACTTTCAGTGAACTGTGAATATGAACCCCCAGATCCCTCTGCTCCTCCACACTGCCAAGTACCTTGCCATTCACCCAGTACTCTGCCCTGATTGATTGCTGAAGATTGCTGGATTGTTTGCTGAATATCGGTACAAACGGACAGATCATGTACCTGGTCCACTGAGATGTCATTCAACAAAGCAACTGGGGATTTATTTACGTTGCAAGATTTTAATTGACATGCAATGTCCATTCTAAAATAGAAGAGCATTCAGGGTGATGTCAGGATGGATGCATTCCGTGGATCAGTATAAAGGCCGTGGAAATTGAGTCAACCACATTTTGAAGGCTCTGTTGCCCGATTTATGCCAGAGATCTCCAGCTAAAACTAGACAAATAATTCTTTAAAAAAATTACCTTGATATTTGTGAAGAAGTTGCTGACAACTTACACTGAGAAGTAAACAGAAGCTGCTAACATAACAGTGTGACAACTCAAAATTAATAGAATACATTGGAAAAGGTAAAACATAATATGACATTGCCTTGATGTCATTGAGTCAGTATTGGCTCAGCTTGGAGCCCTGGGTCCACTTGGAGCACCAAATGCATTTATGGGGCTGCATCATCAAGAGGTCTCCCTGGCTTGCCCATGTCTACCATTTTGGATTGTTACCCGATGTTTGGAATGTTGCCAATGTGGTGGAGGTTGGTGAACAGCTTTGCAATTTGATTTCTTCAGTCTGGTCCAATGTTCTTCAAGAATTCCAAGGATTCCATTGGCTTTTGCTGGTTTGCCTGACTCGGTTGCCTTCAGGACATTGTCCAATCCCTCATGTGTAATTGTTGGCAAGGTCTGCCTGCCCTGGGGCATTCTCAGGAAACTCTCTGTTCTCCTGGAGTGTGGAGGTTGGAGCCCCTTCAGACATTGGCTGCTGAAGCCACCAGTGTGGAGAGTTGGGTGCACCAGATCAGTTTGAAGGGCTGCTTCATCAAATGGTTTCTGTGACTTGTCCAGGTCCACCAACTTGCACTAGTGCCAGATGTTGCACGATGTCAGGCCACGGGTTATTTGATGGCTTGGTAGGCGTTGTGATAATCTGTGGCTGGATAATTATTCTGTCTAAATCAGTATATTCAGAATGAAGACAAAATGATGATGAAATATTTGCAGTAGTGCCTTGGTTTTGAGTTACCGATGTCTTAGCTCAGACACGCACCACACCTTGAGGCAGCTTTGCTTGTCTGATGTGGACTGTATCACTGCACCTTACAGAGCCCAGGAAGGGTGAAGGCACCTGCCAGTGAAAGTGGATCCTTGTTGGGGAGGAGGAAGGTGGTTGTTGATGATCGGTGAACGTTGGGTGCATGCACATTTTACTCAAAGCACAGCAAAAAACATAAGGTTAGTTTAACCCTCCTCCGATTCAGTTTTGACTGAAATTTGTCAACATTTTCTCAGTGGAGGCTGATAGAAATTTATGAGATTATGAGAGGCATAGATGGAGTAGACAGCCAGTATCATTTTTCCAGGGTCAAAATGTCTAATACTAGAGAGCACACATTTAAGGTGAGGGTGGTAAGTTCAAAGGAGATGTGCAGGACAGGTTTTTTTTACAAAGAGTTTGGTGGGTAGCTGGAACGCACTGTCAGGGATGGTGGTGGAGGTAAACATGATAGGAGTGTTTAAAAGGCGCTTGAATGTGCAGGGAATGGAAGGATAGGGACATTGTGCAGATGGAAAGGTTTAGTTTGGTAAGGCGTATAATTGCCAGTTTAATTAGTTCGGCACAACATTGTGGACTGAAGGGCCTGTTCCTATGCTGTACTGTTCTATGTTCTATGTTAAAGTTTAAGAAAGTGGCTCAAGCTTCAACACTACCCATCTGAACAGGCAGATAGTGAAAAACTAACAGGTTCCTCACCCTCTCATATCCCAAACATTTCTGATATTAACCTGTAGGTTTCTTTGGAATGATGAAGCAAGTCTAAAACACCTCATCCAACACAGACAGTGAAACTGATGGCCTTCCAGTCCTTCCACATTGCAGCTACATACAGCCCCCAAATCCAACAGTCTATTTGTTTTCACCTTGCTCCACAATTTCATTTTAACCTTTGCTCAAAAACAACAAATTGGAACAGTGCTGGAGGCTGCCTGCCTGCTGGTTCTGTGTAGGCAGGCGATTTAGTTGCAGGCACCTCATTTTGCTCCAGTGTGTCTTATGTATCAGGAAGGGACATCTGTGAATGGGCAGCATAATGTAGCTTGGTGTGCGTGCACATTATCATTTTATTTTTTCACACTTCCCACCCAACAAGTCAAAGAAAAATGAATCAAAGCAGATGTTATAAGGGAGATGTAGCAGACGTGGGAGTTGTTCTGGTGATTTGACAGATCCTAGGATAAGTTGTGCAGAGAGTCATGGATAACATTATTAACCAGCTCATCCAAAACATAAGATTAATCAAACAAAATAAACAGTTTTCGCAAAAATTACAGAAGATTTTGAGTAAGTTGGCATTTTCTGACCTGTCTGTATCTTGACAGTTGTTGAAGTGTCACTTAATGACAGTAATTTGCAGGAAAGCTGGAAATTCTGAGCTTGGTTTCATCTTCTGGGGAAGGGAGAGAGAAGGAACAGAACTTCAAACGTTTGGCACAAGTCCCCATGTCACAAAAAGGAACCGAATGATGTGAGAGCTTTTTCTCATCAAAAGGATACAATATATGAAGGATCTCATTCCTGAGACATCTCATTCATCATTAAGGATAAGATACTTGGATGTTGAACTAGTTTAGATTTATTAGAGTGTAGAGTTCTCATATTCATTGCAGTTAATGGCAAAGTGAGACCCAAATGCAGGGAATTGAATCAAACTTTTGTTAAATTTCCATTGTTCAAATGACTGATTTGGGACACAACAGCATGTGCACTTGAACCTCCATCAGCTGGTTTTATCAATCATTGGGATAACTTATAATCAAGGAATTCAAGTGTGAAAAAGCAGGGATGTGGAGGAATAAATGAAGAGAAGGAAAAGGAGATCAAACCAATGGCACTCAACAGTTGCCGATGACCTGCTGAGGGCTTATGATGTGATTGTATTAAATTGTGAGGTTTCCATAGAACATAGAACACTACAGCACAGTACAGGCCCTTCGGCCCACAATGTTGTGCCGACATTTTATCCTGCTCTAAGATCTATCTTACCCTTCCTTCCCACATAACCATCCATTTTTCTATCATTCATGTGTCTATCTAAGAGTCTCTTAAATGTCCCTAATGTATCTGCCCCCACAACCTCTGCTGGCAGTGCGTTCCAATGCACCCACCACTCTCTCTGTAAAAAACCTGCCTCTGACATCCCCCCTATACCTTCCTCCAATCACCTTAAAATTATGCCTCCTCATATGTGCCATTTTCACCCTGGGAAAAAGTCTCTGACTGTCCACTCGATCTATGCCTCTGTATTGTGGAGGGCCGGGGCTGTCACGTGACAGTACTGCCCAGTACCTGGTTGAAAGACACACCACTGTCAATCAAGGCCTGGCTCCACCCCACCCATCAGACCATTGACCCCTTTAAACACCTTTGTACATGGCCTCCGGCCACTGGTCTCCGGTGATCAATTAGTTCTTTCTGGCACTGGGTCATTGGCCCTTTTGAATTACCTGGGCTGGACACCCCCCACCCCCAAGCCTCCAGCACTATAAAGAGTGCCCCATGTGCTGGGCTGGGTCCCTTTGTTTGCCCGGAGGAATCGTGAAACGATGCTGGAGAGACCTCTGGTAAGTTGTGCACTTCAACAGAGTTAGTGGATCGGTGCCAGCACTGAGCCAGGGGTGGCGGGAAGCGTGTCGCTTTTCCTTGATTGTTTGTACCCAGTTCGTTGTGTGTGCGTGTGTGTATTTTACCCTTGTTGCGATTTTCCCAAGCTCGCTATCACCGGTGCGCGCGCGAGTGTGTGTGCGTGTGTGTGTGTGGCCCCATTACCTTTTCCCCGTGTTTGCCTTTGCAAATAAGTCATTTAACTCTCAGGCTGTGTTCAGAGTCCTTGTCCTTCAAGACCTCGAACTTGTTTCACAACAGCCTCTTATCATCTTTTACACCTCTATCAAGTCACATCTCATCCTCCTTCGCTCAACCTATCCTCATAAGACATGCTCTCCGATCTGGGCAGCATCCTGGTAAATCTGCTCTGCAGCCTCTCGAAAGATTCCATATCCTTCCCATAATGAGGTGACCAGAACTGAACACAATACTCCAAGTGTGGTCTAACCAGTGTGCTATAGAGCTGCCTCGTGGCTCTTGAACTCAATACTCCGACTAATGAAGGCCAACACACCATACGCCTTCTTAACAACCTTATCAACCTACACGGCAACCTTGAGGGATCTATGGACATGGACCCCAAGATCCCTCTGTTCCTCCACACTGCTAAGAGTGCTGCCATTAACCTTGTATTCTGCCTTCAAATTCAATCTGTATTACTTCACACTTTTTCTGGGTTGAACGGCATCTGCCACTTCTCAGCCCAGCTCTGCATCCTATCAATGTCCTGTTGTAACCTACAGCAACCTTCTACACTATCCACAACACCACCAACCTTCGTGTCATTTGCAAACTTACTACCCCGCCCTTCCACATCCTCATCCAAGTCATTTGTAAAAATCACAAAGAGCAGGGGTCCCAGAACAGATCCCTGTGGAACACCACTGGTCACTGACCTCCAGGCAGAATACGCTCCATCTACAACCACTCTATGTCTTCTATGGGCGAGCCAATTCTGAATCCACACAGCCAAGTTTCCCTGGATCCCATGCCTCCTGACTTTCTGAATGAACCTTCCATGAGGAACTTTATCAAATGCCTTACTAAAATCCATGTACACCACATCCACTGCTCTACCTTCATCAATGTGCTTTGTCACATCCTCAAAGAATTCATTCAGGCTCTTGAGGCATGACCTGCCCCTCACAAAGCCATGTTACTGTCCCTAATCAGCCTATGCTTCTCCAAATACCCATAAATCCTGTCTTTAAGAATCTTCTCCAGTAATTTGCCCACCACTGAAGTAAGGCTCACTGGTCTGTAATTCCCAGGGTTATCCCTACTCCCTTTCTTGAACAAAGGAACAACATTTGCCACTTCCAATCATCTGGCACTACTCCTGTGGCCTGTGCGGATGCAATGATCATCGCCAAAGGTGCAGCAATCTCTTCCCTCGCTTCCTGTAATAACCTTGGATATATCCCGTCCAGCCCTGGTGACTTATCTATCCTAATGTTTTTCAAAAGTTCCAGCACATCTTCTTTCCTCATGTTGACATGCCCTAGCATATCAGCCTGTCGTACATCATCCTCACAAACGTCAAGGTCTCTCTCACTGGTTCTGTCACTCTACCATCCTTACCCTGCCTCAAAGGGACAAACCTATCCAGAACCCCATGCAAGTACTCCCTAAACAACCTCCACATTTCCATTGTGCACTTCCCCAAGAACATCTGTTCCCAATTTACGCTCCCAAGTTCCTGCCTAATAGCATCATAATTCCCCCTCCCCCAATTAAATATTTTCCGATATCGTCTGCTCCTATCCCTCCCCAATGCTATGGTAAAGGTCAAGGAGTTATGGTCACTGTCTCCAAAATGCTCTCCCACTGAGAGATCTGAAACCTGATCAGGCTCATTGCCTAGTACCAGCTCCAGTATGGCCTCTCCTCTAGTCGGCCTGTCCACATACTGTGTCCGGAATCCTTCCTGGACACTCCTAACAAACTCTGCCCCATCTATCCCCTTTACACTAATGAGGTGCCAATCAATATTAGGGAAGTTGAAATCACCCATGACAACAACCCTGTTATTTTTGTACCTCTCCAAAATCTGCCTCTCGATCTGCTCCTCAGTGTCTCTGCTGCTACTGGGGGTCTGTAGAATACTCCCAATAGAGATCGCTCCCTTCCTGTTTCTGACTTCCACCCACACTGACTCAGTGGACGATCCCTCCAGGACATCCTCCCTTTCTCCAGCTGTGATACTGTCCCTGATCAGCAAAGCCACTCCCCACCTCTTTTACCTCCGTCCCTATCCCTTTTGAAACATCTAAAACCCGGAATATCCAGCAGCCGTTCCTGCCCTTGTGACACCCAAGTCTCTGTAATGGCCACAATGTCATAATTCCATGTACTTATCCATGCTCTAAGTTCATCAGCCTTGTTCCTGATACTTCTCACATTAAAGTAGACACAGTTCAGCCCACGCAACTGACTTCAATTTTTCCCTTTCAACTGCCTATCCTTCCTCAGAGTCTTTCTACACTCTGCATCTACTTGTACACTGAATGCACCAACCTCTGACCTATCACTTGGGTTCCCTTCCCCCTTCCAAACTAGCTTAAACCCTCCCCAACAGCTCTGGCAAACCTGCCTGCAAGATTATTGGTCCCCCTCCAGTTCAGGTGTAACCTGTCCCTTTTGTACAGGTCATACCTTCTCCAGAAGAGATCCCAATGATCCACAAATCTGAAACCCTGCCCCTGCACCAACTCCTCAGCCACACATTCATCTGCCAAATCAATCTATTCCTACCCTCACTAGCGCGTGGCACAGGCAACAACCCAGAGATTACTACCCTTGAGGTCCTGCTTTTCAGCTTCCTACCTAGCTCCCTATATTCCCTCTTCAGGACCTCATCTCTTTTCTTCCCTGGTACCAGTATGTCCAACGACTTCTGGCTGTTCACCCTCCCCCTTCAGAATGTTGTGGACCCGATCTGAGATGTTCCTGACCCTGGCACCCAGGAGGCAACATACCATCCGGGAGTCTCTGTCACATCCACAGAATCTCCTGCCTGCCCCCCTTACTATGGAATCCCCTGTCACTACCGCTCTCCTCTTCTCCCCCCTTCACTTCTGCACCACACAACCAGGCTCAGTGCCAGAGACCTGGTCACTGCGGCTTTCTCCTGGTAGGTCATCCCACCACCCCCCTCCCCCAACAGTATCCAAAGCAGTATATCTGTTATTGAGGGGAACGGCCACAGGGGCACACTGCACTATCTGCCTATTCTCCGTCCTTCTCCTGACAGTCATCCAGCTACCTGCCTCCTGCAGCTTCGGAGTGACTGCCTTCCTGTAGCTCTTATCTGTGAATTCTTTGTTCTCCTGTAGGAGCTGAAGGTCATCCAGCTGCATCTCCAGTTCCCTAACACAGTCTGTAAGGAGCTGCAGCTGGATGCACCTCATGCACATGTAGTTATCAGGGAGACTGGATGTCTCCCAGAACTCCCACATTTCACAAGATGAACACACCACTAACCCTGGAGCCATTCTCAGTACTCTGGCCTGGCACTAAAGTAAAAATCAAAGAAAGAAAGTAAGTAAGAAACTTACCAGAGACTTACCTTAGCTTCGGCTTCCTCTCGCCGAAGCCTCTTGAGCCAAAGCCTCAAGTGCTCCACTCTAACCCTGGTCCGCTCCCACTATGGCCACTCCACTAAAACCTACCTTCCTTTTATTCACGGCTGTTAATCAGCCAATCAACTGGTCACGATTTGCAAATGTGCCTCTTTTAGACTCTTACAAGGTGGAACTCACAAGCACATGCACAGAGACTCACCTCTTTTCAAAGCTCCCACTCCAAATCTCGCTCCAACTTCCCACTCTGCAAGGTGAAACTCACAAGCATAAGTTGGCACAATCTCCCTGCATTTACTTTAGAAGTAATTCAGATTTTCATATTCGTGGATTTGTCAACCTCTGGTATCTCAAGTTGACCTAAGGACTCTCTGGATGCATACAAAGCTTGACGAGGTAGGATGGAAAAAAAGATAAAACACCGTATTATGCTGGGTAGTGCCTGCACACTGCAAAACAGACCTTGCATACACCATGCAAGCAGCAATGTATGTATACTACTATTGGTGAATCTTGTCAGAGAAATAGTAAATAGGTAATATGATATTGGCTGCAATTGATATATAAAATGATAGTACCATGCAACAGGGAAACAGGCTATTCGGCCTAACTTGTCCATACTGACCAGTGGGCACCCTTCCGTATTAACCCCATTGCTCAGCACTTGGTTCATGGTCTCAATGCCTAAGTGATGCAAGTGATTGTTCAGTCACTTTTTAACCACTCTCTCAGGCAGGGCATTCCAGCTCCTCACCACTCTGTGGGGGAGGGTCCCCTCATATCGCCTCTGAATCTCTCTCCCCTCACCCTGAACCTATGATCTCTCGTTTTATCTACCTCAGATATAGAGAAAAGTTTCCTGCAGTCTACCCTATTTATACACAATCTTATATACAATCATGTACCCTCTTAACCTCCTCTGCTCCAGGGAGAACAGGCTCAGCTTCTCCAGTCTTTCATAACTGAACTGCTCCATTCCAGGCAACGTCCTGGTGAATCCCCCCTGCACCCTCTCCAGTATCATCGCATCCTTCCTGTAGTGTGGTGACCAGAACTGCACTCAGTACGCCAGCTGAAGTCTGACCAGGGTTTTATAGAGTTCAAACATAACCTCCCTACTTCTGTATTCAATGCCCTGACGAAGGCCAGTATCCTGTATGCCTTCCTAACCACATTATCTACCCGCACCGCCAGCTTCAAGGATCTATGGACTTGTACTTCAAGCTCCCTCTCTGTTCCTCAATACTCCCGAAGACCCGACCATTCATGGTGTATGTCCTTGCCTCATTAGTGCTCCCAAAATGCAACACCTCACATTTGCCTGGATTAAACTCTACATTTGCCATTTTTCAGCCATTTCACCAAAACTTTGATATCTCTCTGCAACCCAAGGCCACACTGTCAACAATTCCACCAATCCTTGCGTTAGTCACAGAAATATTGATCTTGATCCCACATCCACTTCCAATTCATTCACATTTATTGCAAACAACAAGGGTCCCAACACCGACCCTTGTGGAATGCCACTAATCACATGTACCCAATCGCAAAAGCAACACTCTACCATCACCCTCCATCTCCTATTGATAAGCCAATTTTGGATCCAGTTTGCCATCGTGCCCTGGATCTCATGGGCCCTAACATTTTGAACCAGTCTCCCATGTCAAAGTCCATGTCATTCACATCTATTGCCTGTCCTCTTCAATACACTGCATTACTACTTCAAAGAGTTCATTCTAATTGGTCAGACAGAATCTGGCCTTCACAAAGCCACATTGGCTCTCTCTGATCAGTTGCTGCCTTTCCAAGTGAAGACTTATTCTGTCCCTTCGAACTGCTTCCAATATCTTCCCTACTCCTGATGTTAGGCTGAGGGTCTATAACTACCAGGTTTTCCCTGCTGCCTGTCTTGAAAAGGGAACCACATTTGCTGTCCTCCAGTCACCTGGTACCTCACTTGTGTCAATGAAAATTTAACAATCTCAGCCAGAACCCCAGCAATCTCTTCCCTTGCCTCCTGCAGTAGCCTAGGATAAATCTCATCTGGTCCTGGGAATTTATCCACCTTTAAGCCTGTCAAGGTGTTGAATGCCTCCTCTTTACTTATGGAGACCTGCACTAGACTTTCACCTTCCTCTTCACTAAATTCTCCAACTATGAATTCTCCAACTTTACGATCCCAAAGCTCCACTGGTACCACCTCGCTCTCCTGCCCAGCCTGAAGCTCCGGGCATTCTGTGGGTCTTTCTCCTGGTCCTCCTTCTCCCGCCGCCATTCTCACCGCGGTCCCCCACTCTCCTTCCACCTCATATCCCACTCCCGGCTCTGACACCACTCTTCCCCCTTCCTCCTCCCCTCTTTCCCCTGCTCTACCCCCTCCCCTCACCTCCACCCCCACCTGCACTCCCCCCCCCCCGAACCCTCTTCTTCTTCTTCTGACCCCACACCTTGCCTCAGCTCCAATCCCTGCTGGGTCTTCACCAAGCCCCTCTCCCCCCCCCCTCCCCTGACATACCCCTCCCTGATGCTGAGCAGTTAGTCCTCAGCAGAGGCCTTACCTTCAATTTATTTCTCCAGCTACAATGTCCCTGCTTTCCTGTTACCAATGAAAAGTATTCCTTTGGATCCGAAACTATATCTTCTGTCTCCATGCACAGATTGCACTTAATGTCCCTAATGGGCCCTACTTTTTCCCAATTATTCTTTTGCCTTTAATATGCGATAGAATGCTTCATATTTGCCTTAATCCTGTCTGCCAGTGATTTCTCGTGACCCCCGTTTGCCTTCCTAGTTTCCTTCTTAAGTGCCTTCTTACGCTTTTTATAATGTTGACATGTCTCCCCTGGCATTAGTTCCTTCCTTCTCTATTCAACCCTCAATATCCCTCGACATCCAGGGTTCCCGATACTTGTTACCCCTGGCTTTTACTCTCACATGTTGGACCTGAGCTCTGAATGCTTCCCACTGTGCAGGTGTAGACTAACCTTAAGTAGATGCTCCCAGTCTAACTTTGTTAGGTCCTCCCTTATGTTGATAATATTGGCCTAACTCCAATTTAAGGCCTTAGTTACTGATCCATCCCTCTCCAGTTATGATCACTATATCCAAAATATTCCCCTACTGACACTCCCTACACTTGACCCAAGGTAACGTCTAGTCATGCTCCTTTACTTGTTTCTCTATCTACAAAAATCTCTCTTGGACATTCTTCTCTCTCTGAGCCTTTAATGGTAAGGCAATCCGAGTTAATATTTGGGAAAAAGAAATCCCTCAGTATGATCACCCTAGTTTTGTTGCATCACACTGATATCAGGTCCTCTGTCTCCTGTTGTCTGTTGGGAGGCCAGTAATACACCCCCGGTAAAGTGACGACCTCTTTTTTGTTTCTAATCTCTACTCATATGGCCTTAATTGAGGATCCTTTGAGGATGTCCTCCTTCAGCTCTGAAGTAATGCTATCTATGACTAACAGTGCAATACCTCCTCCTCCCCTGTTACTACCCCCTCCCCCCTGCCCATCTGACCTGAAAATTCTATCCCCAACAACACTGAGTTGCCAGTTCTTCAAACATGTCTCTGATGGCAACAATATTGCAGACACTAGTGTTAATTAAAGCTTTTAGTTCATCTACTTTACTAGTTATACTCCTTGCCTTAAAATAGATGCAATTAAGCTTTGAATTCCCTTGATGTTCACTTACTCACTGGTCCTGCCTCCCGGACTTACAAACTAGTTTTCCTCGATGTGATTGTACCTCCCCATCTGAACGACTACTTGGAATCCCTTCCCCTGCCATCTCAGCTTAAACTTTCCCCCACAGCACAAGCATACCTCCCCTCAAGGATGTTGGTCCCACCCTGGTTAAGGTGCAACCCGTCCCATCTGTACAGGTCCCACCTCCCCAGAGATGGTCCTACATATCCAGGAACCTAAAACCCCCCCTCCTGCACCATCCCTTCATCCTCCATATCTTCATCCAACCTATCTTTCTATTCCTATACACACCAGCTCATGGTCACTGGAAGCACTCCAGAGATGACAACCTTTGCAGTCCAGCTCTTTAAACAGATGCCTAAATCCCTGAACCCATGCTGCAGGACCTCATCCCTTCTCCTACCTAAGTCATTGCTTCCTATGTGTACCACGACCTCTGGCTGTCCACTAAACACTTTCAGAATGTCCTGCAGTTGCTCCAAGACATCCTTGATCCAATACCAAGGAGGCAACATACCAATCTGGAGTCTCTTAGGGTGGCACGATAGCGTGGCAGTTAGCGTAACGCTATGACAGCGCCAGAGATCTGGGTTCAATTCCGGCCGCTGTCCGTAAGGAGTTTGTACGTTTTCCCTGTGTCTGCATGGGTTTCCTCCGGGTGCTCCGGTTTCCTCCCACATTCCAAATGCATATGAATTAGTAAGTTGTGGGCGTGTTATGTTGGCGCCGGAAGCATAGCGACACTTGCGGGCTGCCCCCAGAACAGTCACCGCAAAAGATGCATTTCACTGTGTGTTTCGATGTACATGTGACTAATAAAGAGATCTTATCTTATGTGACAACAGAAATGCCCGTCTGACCTCCTTACAATAGAATCCCCTTCCACCCTCACTCTCCCTGTACTGTTCCCCCGTCCCCTGCCTTCCCTTCAGGAATGCCCACTGTGGTGCCACAAACTGGGCTGTTGCTGCTGCTCCCAAGGAGGCCACCCCCGTAACAGTATCCAACACAGTTTACTTGTTAGAGAGAGGAATGACCGCAAGGGACTTCTGCATTACCTGACTGCCTTTTTTGGTGGTCACCCATCTCCTCTCTTTCTGCACCTGCAGAGTGACTAGCTCACTAACTGCCCTGCCTACGACACTCTCCTCATCCCGGATATACCACAGCGAGTCCATCTGCAGCTCCAACTGCTCCAGGTGGTCCGCCAGGAGCTGCCACCAGACACACTTCCTGCAGGTGGAGCCACCAGGGACATTGGAAGTGTTGCCCATCTTCCACCTCCTGCAGGAGGAGCACTCCACTGCCCTAGTCTCCGTAAGCTTTATAACTTCACCCTTCGACTCTGACCGTAAGACAGAGGGATAAAATCCTCACCTTGTCTTGACCCAGGTTGCTGAATCTCGACATTCACCAAAGCTCCCACTTTGACCTCACGGCCCCTCTTAAGATGGTGGCTCCCACAAGAGCTGGCCAGTACCTGTAGGGAGGGACAAACTTGATTTCTTACCTGGTCCCCATTGCTGCTGGCCGTCTTCTGCTGTGTAGTTTGAATCATAGTCTGTGATTGCTAATGGTGCTAATTGAGAACACATTTACTTCCACAAGGATATCCCATCAATGACACTCCTCAATCTTCTTGCTGTACATCGGTGACAAGCTGCTTATTTCCATCATTGTGCTCCCGTGAACTTTAATAAACTGTTCCAATTTCTTAACATATTTTCAGTTTCTATTCTTAATGGGATAGATTCTCTGAGGCTAAAAATGAAAATCTGTTTCATGCTACAAATTGAAAACTGGTCACCTTAGTAGAGGAATGGTTAATGGAAGACACAAGGGGTAGAGGGAGATAGATGCTTATGGGGTTGACTGGATGTTGGATGTGGCGTGCACAGTGACCCAGAGTCATTGAGTCACACAGCATAGAAACAGGCTCTTCGGCCCATTGAGTCCATGTCCACCATCGAGCACCCATTTACACTGATCCCATTTTGTTCTCCCCACATTCTCATCAACTCCAACCTGTTTCTCCTGCTACCCACCTGCACTAAGGGTAACTTATAGCAGGCAAGTAACCTAGCAACTGGCATGCCTTCAGGATGTGGGAGGAGACTGGAGCACCTGGGGGGAAGCACACTGCAAACACATGGAGAAGGTGCACACCTGGAAGGCAGGATTGAACCCAGATCAGTGGTACTGTGAGGCAGCAGCACTACCTGCTGCACCTGGTTGTGTTTCATTTGTAGAAACGATGGGAACGAAGATAACTTGGACGATCATCAGAGTCTGAAGGTGACGTCAAGTTAAGAAGCAAATTTCAGGGACAAACATGGGGGACGTTCAATGGCAGGTGGCTGCAGACCCAGGGAACTGTGTCAAATCACCTTGTGGTGTGATTCTCAATGAAGGGGAGGAGCAGCTGGGTGCTGTCAACAGGGGTGTCGGGGAGCAAGGCCAGGATAAAGGCAAGTGAATTTACGCACAGAGGATGGAAGCAAGAGGAACAAGATATTCAATAGGCCACAGTTGGAGCATTGTCTGTCTCTCTTCTCTCCTCTTCCATCAGGTAGAAGATACAGGAGCCTGAGGACACTTACCCCCACGCTCAAGGACAGCTTCTACCCCACTGTGATAAGACTATTGAATGGTTTCCTTATATAATGAGATGGACTATGACCTCACGATCTACCTTGTTGTGACCTTGCACCTTATTGCGCTGCACTTTCTCTGTAGCTGTGACACTTTACTCTGTACTGTTATTGTTTTTATCTGTACTACATCAGTGCACTCTGTACTGACTCAATGTAACTGCACTGTGTAATGAATTGACCTGTATGATCGGTATGCAAGACCAGTTTTTCACTGTACCTCGGTACAAATTACAATAATAAACCAATACCAATACCAATACAGCCATACAAAGGGTAAAGTGAGGAACTACTAAAATTATACCAGATAAGCAAAATTATACTTACAAGGAAGTGCTCAAAACATTGGCTTTCCTTTATAAACAAGCAGGATGAAAGAGGGGAGCCATGTGCACATTGGGTGACCACTTTCAGTCCATGGGGTGACTATGAGCTTCCAGTTGCCTCTCATTTTCTGCCCCCCCCACCCCACCCACCTCCCCCCCCCCCACCCAACTCCAGTTTCACTGTTCTTGGTCTCTTTTCCCAGTCCAATGAAGCCCAAAGCAAGCTCGAGGGACAGCAGCTCATCTTTTGACCGGACAAGCTTCCGCCTTTAGGATTCAAAACTGAATTCAACAATTTCGGGGAATCAGCCTTTCCCGTTTGTATCAGAACTAGACAAACCTGATGAAAGGTGAATTCCACTTTTATCTCTCTGCAGATGCAACCCAACCTTCTGAATAGTTCCAGCATTCTCTTTTGTTTCAGATTTCCAGCATCTGCTGTGTTTTGTAGCTCCAGCATTGTTTATTCTTACTCTCCAGTGTCCTCACTTATCTCCTGTTTATGTCTCCTCCAGACAGGTCAGTGTGATTAACAAGCCTCCCCCACCATCTCTCAACCAACACCACAACCCTTTGTGTCAGTCAGTCTCTCTTGTTTCCACCCCATCACAGACACTCCCTTTGCTCTCTCCACACCCCTACCTTCTTTGTAACTTAGTGCACGGAATTTTTAACTTTTCCAAGTTCCAGTGTTAATTTGTTTCTCTCACCACAGATGCTGCCTGACCTGGTGACTATTTCCAACATCTTCCCTTTTAATCTCATATTTCCAGCATCTGCATACGTTGCTTTTTTTTGTTTTTGAACGTTGAGAGAATATCTCCGACAACATAAATTGGTGGGGTGATTTTACCTTAACCCAGCCAATTTTATTGCTACATTAGCCACTTTTTTTTTTACACACCTTTATTTGCTGGAAGCACTACAAAAGGACATCCAGTGTCAAAACTGCTACAACTAATACAGAAAGAAGAAAAAGCCAGGCAGACAGATCCTAACTACAGCAATAACGCTAACTAACGACCGCAAAACACACCTGCAGTAGTTCAGATGAGAATCGCATTCACACCGTCCACGACACACACGATCCCCTGAGGGGACCCCCAATCGTGGAACTCAACCAGGATGCCTGCAGATACTGTGTGCTCCCTCTCCAAGGACACCCGCCAGATCAGCCACTTATTTTAAATAGCATCCAGTTTTACTGGAGACACAAGGCTCAGCAGACGTTGGAATTTGGAGCAACACACAAAAAGCTGGAGGAACTCGGCAGGTCAGCCTGACCTGCCGAGTTCCTCCAGCGTTTTGTGAGTTGCCCCAGATTCCAATGCCTACAGCCTCTTGTGTCTCCATTTTGCTGCTCCATTGCAAAGTCTCTTCATAGTACCCCTTCCTTGAAGAAATTTTCCTCCTCTCTTTGTCGGGAGTTCTGTGAGACCATCTCTCACTGCTCCCCCTCTGTGATCTCTGCAGCTGTCTTGCTCTTTGACCATGTCCTCGCACAGACTCGCTCCCACAGCCATGAGTCCTTCCTGGGAACTTTTATCTGCTGCTATCTTGTCCCATGTGGTTTCCAGCTCCGTTTCCAGGCCTCCTAGTTTGCCTCCGGCCAGGATCCCTAGTAGTTACTGTCCCTTGGTTGCTTTTCTAATTTTACTGTTATGGAACTATTACCAACTATTAGTCAGGTTACAATCTGGTCAGTTTCCCATTGGACAGGGCTTAGATATATGGGCTTGATAGGTTTGAGAGAGTTTATTTTATTTATTCTTTTGCTGGATGTGGGGTCATGGGCAAGGTTAGCCCTAATTGTCCATCCCTAATCGTCCCTGAGAAGGTGGATGGACCACTGCAGTCTACTTGCTGAGGATGCTCCCATGTGTGCAGTGGTTTTAATTCAACTGAGTAACTTGTTGGATCATCCTGGAGGGCAGATCAGAGTCAACCACAATGTTGGTGAGTCTGAAGTCACATGTTGACCAGAGTAAGGATGGTGAATTTTCTTCCCAAAAAAGTACATGAGTGAACCAGTTGTACTTGTAAGATTTTGCAGTTACCATTGTTGGCGTGAACATTTTTTATTCCAAATTCCTTTAGTTAATTAACTGAATGACTCGGCTAATGTGACAGGATTTCAACTCGTGCATCGGATAGTTAGCCCAATACGGTCGACCTGAGCAAAGAAGTAGAACATTATTACAGATTTATAATTCAAAACCATAACGATATACCTATAAACTTATCCAAGTCAACATCTTCCACCAGCCTCAGGGATATTTTACCAGTTGAAGTTGCACCTTATCCTTATTTTGCAGAACAGAAATTCAGCAATTAAAAGCTTTGTTGCCCAACTGTTAGAGTCGATCGAGCACCTGAAATGGAACTCACCTGGATTTTATATCCATGAAATCAATGGAATAGTCATTGGATGCTCCCACCACCAGATTCCCCCCTGGAGGTGAAGGTGAATGACACCCACTGAGGGTGATCGCAATGAGTCGGTGTGGGAACTGACGGGGAAGCATTGCACTGGTAGAGGAGGAATGGATTGTAAAGTGAACATTATTACGTATTTTGCAGTCAATGTGAGGTATATTTAGGGTTTAAAACAGAGTACACTGCCATAAATCTGTGATGCAACCACTTACATCAACATAAAAATGTTGCTTCTTGCACCTTTCTCTTTTTAACTGAGTAGCTTTCAAAACTTAACGCCAATTAGCAGTGAACTGCAGGTAGTTTTGTGTTTCAATTCACATCTAATGAAGGCTGTCTAAAGTGATTTTAATAATTTCCACAAACATTAGAGGAGAGAAACTTTCATCGCATGAACGTGAACCGAATACAAATTCAGCACCAAGAGCATTGCAGCCATGGAACATCAAAGCTTCAAATGCTGGAAATTTGAAATAGAAACAGAAAATGCCAGAAAGGCTCAGCTGGTGTGGCAACATCTGTGGAGAGAACACCAGAGTTAATATTTCAAGCTGAAGATCCTTCCGCTTCATTAAGGAGAAAAGGCTGAATCAACATTCTGATGAAGGGTCTTCCACCCAAAACATTCACTCTGTTTTTCTCTCTCACCAGGTGCCGCCTTACCTGCTGAGTGTTCCCAGCACTTTCTACTTTTATCATCATAACCACTGTTTTATCAAGAGAGGATAAGCCACATCTTTCTCGCAGAGTTTCTGGAATTTTTACCAAAGGCGCAGAAAACAGACGTCAGGTGCAGCCTGGAGAAGGTTTGGATGGCTCTGTTCCATCCTGACTCACACCCTTTTTCAATCAAGCTCTGGTAAGGAAGTGGATTCCTATCAACACTGCCAACTTTCAGTTATTCCCATTCTCATACCAAGTGTGGAAATCATTGAGCAGTTTCATCTCAGGGCCTTGTAGTTTAATTTTACTACATTGAAAATTACTACTGGATCTCCCGTGGTGTTGCACACATCATGATAGCTGCTTTGTTTTTAAACACAAGACTTCAACCATGTGCCACATTCAGAATAACTCAGCAGGATAGGTTTGGGCAAACAGAAGGCCAGGAGCAACCCTGCATCCATTCATTCAGTACAGGCAGCCCAAAGAAATGTTTTATGCCCTAAGTCTTCTCCACAATATGCACAATGTAACTGTTCATCAAGCCCCAACGAAACCTCAGCTGTCACTTAGTT
The DNA here is from genome assembly GCF_009764475.1 of Pristis pectinata. Taxonomy (NCBI): domain Eukaryota; kingdom Metazoa; phylum Chordata; class Chondrichthyes; order Rhinopristiformes; family Pristidae; genus Pristis; species Pristis pectinata. Next base: position 2,810,632 of record NC_067430.1, read on the forward strand.
AGGAAGCATCGTGCGTCAGTCCCTGGATTGACAGGCACAACTGTGTGATCTCTCTGATAAGGTTCTTGATTGAAATGTCCAAAAGTAATCACTCATCTATGAAAGGCAGAGGATATATATAGGCCAAAGAAAATATGAGTGAAGAGTAATATTGATTCTGCCATATCTCATTAATGAAGCATTTTATCAGGACTCAGCTGTTGCCAGTGTATGTCACTGAGGAGATCAAAGTTGTAGAATTCCAGAATTTTGCTAGATTCTATCCTTTTCCACATTGCCTGACAATATTTGATGCACTCACCTTCGAAAGAAAAAAGTGGATTGACGATGAAGATGAAACTGCCAGTTCCGAAGGCCGGTATCTGTCTTGGTGTTAAATGAAATCTGCAGTGAAAAATATTCTGTTTGTTTTAATGTGTGCCCAATATTCCACAATTGCACCCTTATGACTAACAATAACTCCAGCAGGTTTATTCTAAAATAAAAAGCAAAATATTCTTACACAATTGGGTGTCTATGGGATACATCCATGAATAAAGTCAGTGGTTTGCAAGCTTAGTTTCTGTCAGCAATAAAACAGTCTTTTATTCTTCAGTCAACAGCTATTCATTATTCAGGATAAATTTAATGAGGCTCACATTTGGTTTCCCTCCTCTCCATCTTTGGCTGATATCTCTCTTCTAGCTGAGTTTTGGGTTTTAACCACTGTTTTGCCTTTCACAGGCAATGACTAGAGATGGGAAGGATGCTGCAGACTTCACCAGTGCATGGAGCTGCCATTAATGGGCAGAAGGGCTGTTCTTTGCTGAGGGTCCTCCTATCCTGGATGGAAGGACACATGAAGACATAATTCCTTCTCATTCTTCACTCCCTCTGTACTCCCTTCCTCAATTCTTCACCCTTCAATTCTCTGTGTAAATATTTGTGACCTTTGATTAAACTTTTGGCTCATTTTTACTTTTCATGTCTTCTGTTTGGTTTTAAGACTCATTTTTACTTGGCAAATCTTGAACAAGAAACAACTGAGAGAGACTTTGGTTTTGTTTTAATTTAAACATTCGGACCAAATCTTACGTGAAAACTCTTCTGGTGTACTTTCCAAAATACCCACATATGATACCTTGTCTGCTGTGTCAAGAGTCCCAGCCATAAATCATTTTCAAAAATTGGAATCAAACACCTCAATCAACTCCAAGTGAACAATGAAGTTTAGAACAAGGTGAGGATATCCATATTTCTCTAAATTGAAGTTATTTTATAATCTTTAATTGGAGCCATCTACTCTAAAGTACTTTCACTCATGACACTTCTCATGCTTTTGCAGATTCCCATCTGATTCAATTAATTTTTTTGTTTTATGAGCCTAAATCAGCTCTTGTGGTCATGAATCTCCTGATCTAATTACACTTTGCGTGAAAACAATTTCTCTAACTTCTTGCTTTGCATTTTTTATTGATTTAAAGTAAGCGATTCCAAGAAGGCACAGTAATGTTGAACAACAATGATTAGCAAGTAGATGTTCTGTGAGAAAGGTGTGGTTCATGAAATCTGACTTTGCAATTCTGTGTGTGTCATGGAACAGCATAGGCCACTTGCATCCTTCCTGCGACGTTTGCTTTGGAAGTTTCCTGCTGAAGTTGGCTCACGTTATTCTACTTTGGAAAACTTCATTGCCCACTGTTTTTGCAGAACTCCATTCACACCATTTGCAGTTTAAGCGGCAACTCAGCCGTCTGACTCTAACTGCTGTGGATAGTGGCTGAGTACACAGGAGCGACCAGCTCTCTCCCCTCTCTCCTTCCCATCTGAGTCCAGTCCCCACCAGCCCAGCTGAGCAGCACAAAAACAATCACCTTCTGGAGCCTTGTAGAGAGCATCATTGGAGTCTAAGTCCAATGTCAGTACCGCTCCAGGTGGCAATCTCCAGAGAGGACTGGATACCTCCTCCTGCCTACTACACAACATTACCAGGAGGGCTCTGCCCTTCCTGAAGCTTTCCTTTGAGAGGTGGAGAAGATGGAGGAGGAGGAGCTACAAGCAGAGGAAAGGGGAATACAGGTGGGAGGGAGGAGAATCTTGGTAGTGAATGGGAGTTCTTTCTAGATGCGATGTCAGGGTTTATTCATTGCCTGGAGATTCTCTTGAGGAGCCCAGTCTATGGGCAAAGTACCCAGGCAGGGAGGTAATGTGGGAAAATGACAGACCTCTTTATAGGTGAGACCAAACGCAGACTAGGTGACCATTTTGCAGAACACCTGCGCTCCGTCCGTAACCGCGATCTGCATCTCCCCGTTGCCGGTCACTTCAGCTCCCCCTCCCACACTATCACTGATATGTCAGTCCTCGGCCTCCTCCACTGCCGGGAGAATTCCAAGCACAAACTGGGGGAACAGCTCCTCATTTTCCGTCTTGGAACCTTGCAGCCTAACGGCACGAACATTGGATTCTCCCACTTTAAGTAATCCCCACACCCCCACAAACCTCCTCCCCCCCCACCACGCTTCTTCTCTTCTTCCCTTTCCTAGCCCTTTTTTTCCTCTCTCTTCCTACCTTTGACCCCTCCCCTGGTGGATCTGCTCTCCCATCCTCCCCCACACCTGCCTATCACTATCTCTTACCTGCATCTACCTATCACCACCCTGTGCCCACCCCACCTCCCCTCTTTTGTCCACCTATCACTGCTCTGCTTTTCTCTCCTATGTATCGGGCTTCCCCTTTTCCTATCTTCAGTCCTGAAGGAGGGTCCTGACCGCCTGCTTTTCTCCACGGATGCTGCCTGGCCTGCTGAGTTCCTCCAGCATCATCGTGTTTTTCCTCTAGGTTCCAGAATCTGCGGTCTCTCCTTACAGTCGTGTTCAAAGGCCTTGTTTACAGAGAAACCTGCAGCCAGCTTTCACAAAGTGAGTTGCTGAGAAGTGTCACTACTGGAAACATCCTCTCCACGTCCACTCTATCCAGGACCTTCAATATTCGGTAGGTTTAAATGAATCCCCCTTCATCCTTCTAAACTCGAGTGAGTACAGGCCCAAAGCCATCAAATGCTCCTCATATGTTAACCCATTCATTCTCAGGATCATTCTTGTAAACCTCCTCCTGACCCTCTCCAACGCCAGCACATCCTTCCTTAGATATGGGGCCCAAAACTGCTCACGATACTCCAAATGTGGTCTGACCAATGCCTTATGAAGCCTCAGCATTATCTCCTTGCTTTTATATTCTAGTCCTTTCGAAATGAATGCTAACATTGCATTTGCCTTCCTTACTACTGATTCAACTTGCAAGTTGACCTTGAGGGAATCCTGCACTGGGATTCCCAAGTTCCTTTGCACTTCTGATTTCTAAATTCGCTCCCCGTTTAGAAAATATTGTACGCCTTTATTTCTTCTACCAAAGTGCATGACCATACACTTCCCTACGCGATATTCCGTCTGCCACTTCTTTGCCCATTCTCCCAACCTGTCCAAGTCCTTCTGCAGACTCCCTGCTTCCTCAACACTACCTCCCCTTCCACCTATCTTTGTATCGTCCACAAACTTGGCCACAAAGCCATCAATTCCGTCATCCAGATCATTAACCTACAACATGAAAAGTAGCGGACCCAACACGAACCCCTGCGGAACACCACTGGTCACCGGCAGCCAGCCAGAAAAGGCCTCCTTTATTCCCACACTTTGCCTTCTGCCAGTCAGCCAATCTTCTATTCATGCTAGTACCTTTCCTGTAATATCATGGGCTCCTATCTTGTTCAGCAGCCTCATGTGTGGCTTGTCAAAGGCCTACTGAAAATCCAAGTAAACAACATCCACTGACTCTCCTTTGTCTATCCTGCCTGTTACTTCCTCAAAGAATTCCAACTGATCTGTCAGGCAAGATTTCCCCTTAAGGAAACCATGCTGACTTTGGCCGATTATATCATGTGTTTCCAACTACCCCTAAACCCCATCCTTAATAATGGACTCTGATATCTTACCAACCACTGAAGTCAGCCTATAATTTCCTGTCTTTTGTCTCCCTCCCTTCATAAAGACTGGAGTGACATATGTGATTTCCCAGTCCTCTGGAACCATTCCTGAATCTAGTGATTCTTGAAAGATCACTGCTAGTGCCTCCACAATCTCCTCAGGGATCTCTTTCCTGCCTCTATCGTATCTATCCTTTCATAATTTTATATGTTTCTATAAGATCCCCTCTCATTCTTCTGAATTCCAGAAAGTACAGTCTCAGGTGACACAATCTCTCCTCATAGGCTAACCCCCTCATCTCCAGAATCAAGTGAGTGGAAGCCGATGGTGTCTGCCTCCGAAAGGTTTGAAGGTGGAACCAATAAAGGAGGCTGCCGACTCCAACAGAACATTTCACTCCCCAGTTGAAGGTTCACTTTTAGTAATCTGATAGAGGTCCACAACATGAGTCACTGACATTTCACTGAGAGGTGTGTGCTCAGGGAAAAACGAGCAAGCATGCCATCATTGAATAACCTGCCTTCAGAACTCTTTCATCTGGAGATGCAATTATTGCCACGTACAACTTTCCCAAAAAGCTTTAGTAATGGATCTGGGTAAATTCCAACAGGAGGTCCTGCCATATGTGGTGTGACTCACAGCCAGATGTTCCTTGGCAGCTCACTCAGGCAGGCCAGATAATGCAAGAAGCTTTCGACATTTATTGGTACCAGTTGTCTATAGATGTTCTGCCATCACATCTGAATCCTCCTAGGCAGGATAGATGTGTGCTCTTTTCCTCTGGGAATCTGGCACTCTGGCTTCCATATTCCTCGGCCTAGCTTGCTTCACTCTCTCCATGCCTCTTAACCATGGAACCAGCATCTGAGCTGGTGGTTTGCAGTGTCAGATGCAATAAAGTACTGTCTTCCTGCTCTTGCTCTGTTGGGTGGTGTGCCTGTGCTGGATGGGCTGGTGTGTCCTGAGTCTCTGTAATATATAAAGACAAAAAGAATTGAGGCGAATTAGGGTGGATAAATCCCCAGGGCCTGATGAACTGTCCTTTCAGACTTTGTGGGAGGCTCATGCAGAAATTGCAGGGGCCATGGCAGAGATATTTAAAACGTCCTTAGCCACAGGTGAGGTGCTGGAGGACTGGAGGAAAGCTAATGTTGTTCCGTTGCTTAAGAAAGACTCTAAGAATAAACCGGTAAATTATAAGCTGGTGAGCCTGATGTCAGTCGTGGGTAAATTATTGGAAGCTATTCTAAGCGACAGGATATATAAGTATTTGGATAGACAGTGCCTGATTAGTGCTAGTCAACATGGCTTTGTGCGTGACAGGTCATGTCTAACCAATCTAATAGAGTTTGTCGAGGAGGTTGATCAAGGGAAGGCGGCGAATGTTGTCTACATGGACTTTAGCAAGGCCTTTGACAAAGTCCTGCATGGGAGGCTACTCCAGAAGGTTAAGTCGCTTGGCATTCAGGGTGAAGTAGTCAACTGGGTTCAACATTGGCTTAGCGGGAGAAGCCACAGAGTGGTAGTAGATGGTTGTCTCTCTGACTGGAGGCCTGTGACTAGTGATGTGCCACAGGGATCGGTGCTGGGTCTGTTGTTGTTTATCATCTATATTAATGATTTAGATGATAATGTGGTAAACTGGATCAGCAAATTTGCGGATGACACCAAGATTGGGGGTGTAGTGGACAGTGAGGAAGGCTATCGAAGCTTGCAAAGTGATCTGGACTAACTGGGAAGATGGACTGAAAAATGGCAGATGGAATTTAATGCAGACAAGTGTGAGGTGATGCACTTCAGGAGGACAAACCAGGGTAAGACTTACACAGTGAATGGTAGGGGTCTGGGGTGTGCAGTAGAACAAAGGGACCTGGGGATACAGATCCATAATTCCTTGAAAGTGGCGTCACAGGTAGATAGAGTCGTAAAGAAAGCTTTTGGCACATTGGCCTTCATAAATCAGGGCATTGAGTACAGGAGTTGGGATATTATGTTGAAGTTGTATAGGACATTGTTGAGGCCAAATTTGGAGTATTGTGTGCAGTTCTGGTCACCTACCTACAGGAAAGATATCAATAAGCTTGAAAAAATGCAGAGAAAATTTACACGGATGTTACCAGGAATTGAGGACCTGAGTTACAGGGAAAGGTTGAATAGGTTAGGGCTTTATTCCCTGGAGTGCAGGAGAATGAGGGGAGATCTTACAGAAGTATACAAACTTAAGAAGGGTATAGATAGGGTGAATGCATACAGGCTTTTTCCCCTTAGGTTGGGTGAGACTAGAACTAGAGGTCATAGGTTTAGGGTGAAAGGTGAAATATATAAGGGGAATCTGAGGGAGAACTACTTCACTCAGAGTGTGGAACGATCTTCCAGCAGAAGTGGTGGATGCAGTTCAATTGTAACATTTAAGAGAGGTTTGGATAGGTTCATGGATGGGAGGGGTTTGGAGGGATATGGTCCGTGTGCAGGTAGATGGGACTGGGCAGAAAACCAGGCCGGCATGGACTAGATGGGCCAAAGGGCCTGTTTCTGTGCTGCAGTGCTCTATGACTCTATGAGCTTGGTAATGGTGAGTGAATGACACTGTCACACCGAAGGCCCAGCACACACTCAGATGGACATTTGCTTGTCCCTCAGATAAGGATTACATGGAAACATAAGACACAGGAGCAGGCCATCCAGCATCAGGGCATCACAATGTTCATTACTGCTGAGGATAAGGGACGGTAAAAAATGTTCTGTGTACAACACTCCAACAATGGTTCCCAGAGCTGGTTATTGAAGCCAAACAGGGGATTTAACCCAAGACTCTGGTGAGAATTCTCACAATTGTGCCCATATTTCTTTATGACATAGAAGGCCATTGAGCCCATCAGGTCCATGCTGGCCCTCAGAATAAGCCCATCAGTTCCATTCCCCCCCTTACTTCTCTGTAGCCTGTTCTCTCCCACATGCCATCGATTCCCCTGCCACCCATGTGAGTCAGTGGCAATTTACAGTGGCCAATTAACCTACCAACCATGCAATGGGATGGGGGATGAAGCCAGAGCAACCAGGGGGAATTCACAGTCCTCACACTTATAGCACCAGAGATCAGGATCGCTTCTGGGTCACTGGGGCTGTGAGGCAGCAGCACTACCTGGTACCTCTATTATATTCTCAGCTTCACCAGGGAGTCCAAGCTAGCCCAGTGTCTGTAAAAAGGGGTACTCAACCAGCAGCCTGGGGAGTCTTTGGCCTCTCCTGTTCACTACTTCACTGGTCATTGTCTGCAATCTTTTCTTGGAAGTAGAAGAGGAACGTTTATTTGAAAGTGCTGCACTAACATGCAAAGCAAGACTCTGTGAGCACCAATGACGAGCAATACATGACAGTATGGCCAGTGATGTCCACATTCTCTGAACGAATAAAGGAAAGGAAGCAGAAATTGTTGGAGACTCTCAGCACCTGTGAGGAGAGAAACACAGTTACTGTTTCAGGTCCATGACCTGTCATCAGAGCACAACCCCCAGCAGCCACAGCCCATATCTTTACTGGACTGGGTGAGAGAATCACCCTCACCCTGCCACCTGCCAGAGGTGTGACCCATGTCATATTCAGAACCTGAATTGTGCCTTATTGGCAGCTACACTTGAACATTTTGGAACCGGACCTAAATTTCCATTACTGTTAGTTTGTTGCAAAATTTATCACTGTCATTAAAACGAGAAGTGAAACAAAATTCCAGAATACCAATCTCACACCAGACTCAGGCGACAATATTCTCCCACAGCTGATTGTTTTGCTTGGCATAATCAAACAGGCCATCATAGAAAGCTAGCGAAGGCTGAACATCAGCCTCAGAACATAACAATCAAAAGCAGCTTATGAGCTAATGCCTGGTTCAGGGTCAAAAACATTTCAGCAAGAATAGTTAGAGACAACTTAATTTTGCAGGTAAAGTGCAAAATCTCAAACACCGCACAAAAGTCATGATCTGCTGGGCAGCAGTGATCCCCGTCCTCCTACATGACTCTGAGACACGGACTATCCACAGCAGGCACCTCAAAGTACTGGGAAGAAACCAGCAACTCTGTCTATTCAAAATTCCCCAATCCCACCAGCAGGATAAGTGAACCAGCATCAGTGTCCTCTCCTAGGCCAACCTCTCCAGCATCAAGGTCCTGGTTACACTCGGCTGACTCCATTGAGCAGGCCACGTCATTCAAATGTTCTGTTCTGAGTTCTGTCACAGGAAGAGATCATCAGGACAGAGGAAAAGATTCAAGGATGTTTTCAAAACCTACTTGAAGAAATGCAACCTTCCCACTGACTCCTGGGAATCTCAGGCCCATGACCACAGAAGTGGAGAAGGAGCATTCAGGATGGTACTGAGAACCTTGGCCCTGCTCCCTAAAGGGCTTGAGTGTAAATAAGTCATCCTTGATCTCCTAAGAAGGTAAGGTACACCCGTCACCTATCCAAGAGGCATTCCTACCACCTCCTTTCCAGATTTGGAACTCTGTTCCTCAAAGGACGGTGGAAACAGAGACCTTTTGAGCATATTTAAAGGCAGAGATTCTTGATCAACAAGGAGGTGAAAGATTCCCAAGGCAGACAAGGAACTGAAGAGTTGAGGTTACAATCAGATCAGCCCTGGCCTGGATAGAGTGGACGTGGAGAGGATGTTTCCAGTAGTGGGAGAGTCTAGGACCAGAGGGCACAGCCTCAGAATAGAAGGACGATCCCTTTAGAAAAGAGATGAGGAGGAATTTCTTTACCCAGAGAGTGATGGATCTGTGGAATTCGTTGCCACAGACGGCTGTGGAGGCCAAGTTATTGGGTGTATTTAAAGCAGAAATTGATAGGTTCTTGATTGGTTAGGGAGTCAAAGGTTACGGGGAGAATGGGGTTGAGAGGGAAAAATAAATCAGCCATGATCGAATGATGGAGCAGACTCAATGGGCCGAATGGCCTGATTCTGCTCTTATGTCTTATGGTCTTGTGGTCTTATGATCTTACTAAATAGCAGAGCAAGCTCAAGGAGTCATGAGATTTACTTCTGCTCCTAATTTGTATGTTGGTACGTGTCTGTAGTTAATCTCATTCAACGTTGATGGAACAGCCTGGTTAGTACACCTGGTCACCTCAATCCATTGCTCAGTGTTTTCTCACCAGCTCTTTAAACGTCATCATTTCTTCCCATTGCCTTTGACTGCTCCTTGTTTGTAAAAGGCACTGATCCCTGTGATGCGGCCAACTCTTCGTAGTTTCCTCTACTTAATAGCATTAAGAAGAGGCTTCTGCATTTCACCTGTAAAGTTTCTTGTTGTAAATATTTTTTCTAGTTCTGATATCCTCACGATATTATATAACAATTCATCTGAAATGCTTTCCACACCTGTGTCAGCTTTGGGAGTCTCTGTTTTACAACTTTATGTGAGAATGAACACAACAAATGTTTTGTACAGTCGTTTATTGGTGGCAATGCATTTCCATATTGTCGCTTGTCTGGTCAAGGTTCCAGTTCTCGATTTTATTTCTAAAGTTAATGTTTCACCTGAACTGATGACAGAGGCCAGATATTTAAACATGTTCATCCCTTCCAACTTACAATGATTCATATTATATCATAGTCATATTTTCTAATGGTATAAAAAGAGGCCATTTGTCCTATCAAGTCTGTGCCAGCTCTCAGACCACCCCATCAGTCCCATTCTCCCACATTTCCCTGTCACCTTTTCTCTCTCAGACACCCATCAATTCCCCCCTGTTCTTCTCCCACCCAACCACACTTAGAGGAATTGACAGCAGTCAATTGATCTACCAACCCGTATGTCTTTGGGATGTGGGAGGAAAGTGGGGCACCCGAGGGAGACCCATGTCACAGGAAGAACATGCAAACTCCACACCCAAGGTCAGGATTGAACCCATATCACCGGAGCTACAAGGCAGCAGCACTACCTGCTGTGAAATTGTGCCATTTTACTTGTGTTACTGACTGAGGAAAGGTGGGGAGCAAAAACTGCCTCTGTCTGAAGTTCAAAGCAGCTGGAAGAATCTTGGCAGTTCAGCAAGAGAAAATATTTTTAGGGTCACTTCAGTTAAAACTTGTGCTTTGGGACAAATCTTTGGAAAGTCAAAGTTCATGAGCTCAGCATCCTTCAGCCTCAACAAATCTTCCAGGAAACTTCCTCCCTTTGTCATAACCTTCCCAGGAGCAATGCTGGTGTACCCGTGGAATTTCTTTGCTCTCTTCGCACCCACCTCAGGGACAGCTATGTCTTCTAGCTGAAGCCTGTTCTACTTTAGTACAATCAGATCTGACCTATCCTCCAGATTCCAGCCTCTGGTGACAGATCACGCTGCTTCTGCCAGTCTTAACAAACACCAGAATGGCAGTGCACTTGAGGTTGATGTTCGGCTATGATGGCTCACTGCACTGTAGAGTGAGAGAAGTTTGAACCATCAGCTGCACGCAGATGGAAACTGGCTCCAGGCTCTAACTAGCTGTATGAATCCAAGATAATTAGTACATCTGCATCAAACTTCCTCAGTCCTATCCTGCCAGAATATGCCTCCTTTCAAAAAAAATTTGTTCACCTTCTCAACATTTATCCTGATAAAGGTCAATCCTGCTCCTTCCCAGATGTTCACTTCAGTTGCTTTATCAAGATGCTAGACGACATAAATGAAACTAATTTATCTTGAAGTCTGTTCCAAGTATCCAGGGGTAGAATAACCTATCATCTTGTTTGGAGTTAATTAACTTTATACTGATGTGTTTGAGTTCCAGATTCTCAGATGAAGTTCAATAAATGTACTTGCATCCAGTTGAAAAAGAATCATAAATAGGAAACACTTCAATGATGCCACATTGATGGGAGATTGGGAATGTTATCCAATGCAACATCACAAAGATGTAATAACTAGTTTTTCACTGCTTAGAGTTGTTTTCAAAGGGTTGAGATCTGTTTATCTAAGAGTATGTACTTCTGGAGGAAGGCTGCTGGGGAGGCAGTGGGTTACAGTGGCTTTGTGCCTGCCACCTGTACTCACACCTGTAGATTGTGGGAGGGCAAATGGAGAAACAAAAAGGCAGAGACTTTCCATTCTATTTGTGAAAAGAAAGTAGATCAAGTCGAAGCCAGAGTGAATTCTCGTTGTACTTCATACACTTTGTGGGCATTTTGCTAATGTTTGGATATTGACAGATCAGACTATAAAAGTTAGTATATTAGCTGTCGGATATGCTGTACATTTTCTGTCATTTCGGAAGTATTGGTACAACTAGAGTCATGGATTCGCAGAGTCATTGAGACACACAGCACAGAAACAGGCCCTTCGGCCCACCATGTCCATGCTAACCTCTTTGCCGATCTGCACTAATCCCAGTTGCCTGCATTAGCTCCATATCCTCCTACGCCTTGCCAATTTAAGTGATTGTCTTTTAAACACAGTACTTGTATCCATCACCTCCTCCCGCAGCGCATTCCAGATATCATCCGCTCTCTGTATAAAAACCTCTCCCTTCAGATCCCCTTAAAAGCTTCCTACCTCTCACATTAAAACTATGCACTCTTACCAAGGGAAAAAGATTTTGACTATCTACCCTATCCACGCTTCCCATAATTTTACACACCTCTATCAGGTCACCCTCAGCCTCCTCAGCTCCGGGGAAGACAAGCCCATCCTCTCCATAACTAGGACTCCCCCCATAACTAAAGTCGTCCAATCTGGGCAACATCCCAATGAATCTCCTTGACACTCTCTCCAGTGCAACCACATCCTTCCTCTAGTGTGGAGACCAGAACTACACATCATACTCCAAATGTGTCTTAACCAGCACTTCCAGGAACACTGAGCAGCAGCAGTGAGATGAAGCAATAACTAAGGGAATATGAAGCGACGAACCACAATGATAGATGCAACGAAAGACTTCCTGAAGTGTCCGGCTCTGATCTTGTACGTAACTTTGTGCCGAGCCTGGAGCCCATCCTTTCTCATGGAGAAGTGTTGGTCGGCACCATTGTAACACTTGTGGAATTCGCCATCATAAAACCCACCAAAAGTTTTGTTCAAAGTGCAGTTATTAAGTCCATGTTTAATTATTGCAATAATTATGGTACTATGCTTATAAATATGTGACAACTTACTTTTACAGCTACAAAGCCTATAAATTTTAGGAGTGAATCATAGGTGAAAAGAAAATTTTCTGAAGTGCATATATTTTGTCACACATGTACACAAATTATTCCTAGTGTTAATATTACAGTTGCATGGAATCTGGAAAACAATGAAGTCATTGAGTTTAGTGTACACTTGTGTATATTTTGCACTACATTTATGCTGGGATGGTGCATTATACTTGATTTTTGTGTGTTTGGAGATCGATGTGAGCATTTCTGGGGAACGCATAGAGTTGGGTGTTTGTGTATACATTTTGGGAGTGCAGCTTAGGGTGCACTTGTGAGGGTGGCTGTACATATTTGGGTGGATGTATTGGAACAGTTGCCTGCGTGGGTGTGTGTGTGTTTGGATGTGCAGAAGATATGTGCATGGGGGAGTATACATCATTCTCTGGAAGCTAGCACACAACTTTTTCTCTAGTTTTCTCCCTGTTTCAGGTTGAGACTAATTCTACTAATGCTTCACTGACTGGCCAGTCTTTATTTAATGAGCCCAGAGTGGAAGTGGGGGTGTGTTAGTTTGCTACAAAATGCTTCAGACTTGGACTTGACCTTGCCCTGACCTGACTCCTATATATTTCACCTTACAGTCAGAGCCCAAAGTGAGTTTTGATTTCTGTATCCCAAGGACACCAAAATCAGACTAACAGTAAGTGAGATGGGTTGAGTCACTTCAAGCCATGAGCAAGGTGCGAATATTTCAAACTGTGTGATGTAAAGCCACAGCCCCAAGCCCACGTGCTCCACACTCACTCATACACTAAGCTTCACATCCAGTTGGGTGGAGATTCCATTCACTCTGTGTGAACTGGTTTCAGACTCAGGTAAGAGAAACAAAGGACTGCAGATGCTGGAACCTAGGTGAAAAACACAATGATGCTGGAGGAACTCAGCAGGCCAGGCAGCATCCGTGGAGAAAAGCAGGCGGTCAACATTTCGAGTCAGGACCCTTCATCAGGACATTCGGTACGGAGGTGTACGGGCGGTGCACCAACCAACCATATGACCTACCATTGTGTAGAGTCTGAAGAAGAGCAACATGTAGCTGCACATCTCTAGTGAACTGGATTCAGTCCTGACCTTGGGGGTTGTCTGTGTGGAGTTGTTATGCTCCCCCTTTGGTGTGGGATTCCCCTGAGTACTCTGGTTTCCTCCTACATCTCAAAGAGGTACAAGTTGATGGGTTAACTGGTGGTAGGAGAACTGGGGGACTGAATACACATAGGACAGAGAATAGGTTACAGGAAAATAACCTGTGGGACTGATGGGATTGCTCTGAGAACCAACATAGACTCAATGGGCTGAATGGCCTAATTTTATGTCTTAAGGAGATAGGAGAACTAGAATAAGATAAACCAGTAAAAAGGAGTGCCAGTTTGATAACACAACCCAGAATCGGTCTGAATATACAAATGTTTTTATTAGGGAAGTTTCTAAAACAGTAGTCAGGGGTAAAAAATGAGCTACCTCATTGATGCTGAGTGATGGAAAGCAGAGGGGTAGAAATCTGACTTTAGCTGCCAGTGCTAGGCAGATTGTAGAGGAGCAAAGGGCAACGTAGGAATAGATTGGTGACTGGTTTAGCTGATGTATCAAAGGAGAACTTTGCATCTGCGCTTATCAAGGAAAAGACTGTGGTGAAGAGGAGACTCTGGGGATGCTAGATGCCATGAAAGTGGAAAGGAGCATTGGAAAGGCTGAGGCTGAACTGGACAACTCACCTGCGTCGGATGGGGTCATCTAAAGGAGAGGAAGAAAGGAGCGTGGAAATAATGGGGGAGCTAATCACAAACTTTCTATTTGCCTGAGCTCGAGAGACAGGATCGGCGAACGCTGCAGACTTGTTCAAGGAGTGGAGAAAGATAAGCCAAGTAATTGCAGGCAAATCAGTTAAATGTTTTTATCGAAAAGCTTATAAAAACAATAGTCTGGGGGGAAAGGTTAACAGCCCAAGGGTGCTGAGGGACAGAAAGCAGAGGGTAGAAATTTGTCTCTGGTGACCAGCACTGAGCAGATGCTTCCCATCGCACTCTTTCCTGATCATTCAGTTCCGTTGAAACCAGGCACTTGACCTGTAGTAAACTTCTCCCTCTGAGAGTTGTGGTGGTTGCCTGTGTCTTGTGCAGCAGGACTGCTCCGTGGGTTGAGTCCAAGGACTGTGGCAGCCCTTGACGGATATTGACAGCCTGAACTTGGAGTTAGAGTGCACAATTTTAGGATTTGTAGATGACACATAACTTGAAATAGTGAGGAAGGTAGTAAGCTTCAAGAGGATATAAACAGGCCAATTGGAATGGGCGAACACAGGGTTAATGAATTCAATGTAAATATGAAATGATATTTTTTTAGTGAGAATAATGTGGATAGACGAAACAAGCTAAAAGATGTTAAATGGGTTGCAAGGACAGGGGGCCCTGTGAATGTCAATAAAGCTTATGAAATCATGAAATTTATAAATACAACCATAGAAGACAAAAGAAAGCAATTTTTGTGAAATCTGCAACACATGTGTTCAGTCTCAGCTGGGGTGTTACATCCAGTGCTGGGCATCACGTTTCAGGAAGGATAGGAAGGCTCTGGAAGCTGCACAGATTTACTGGAATGGTTCCAGGGATGAGAGATCACAGTGATGTGGGTACACAGAGAAAGCAGAGACAGAGAAAGCTAAGAAGGAAGTGGTTAAAATCGTGAAGGGTTTTGAAATAATAAGCAAAGAGGAAACATTTCCAATAACTGAAGGGTCAGTAACCAGTGGGCACAGGTTTAACATGGCTGACAAAGGACCAGCGGAGTCGTGAGGAAACAACAAACAATCTGTTGAAGGAACTCGGCAGGTTGAGCAGCATCTGTAGCAGGAAAGGAATCCCTCTCCCCCCACGGACACTGCTCGACCTGCTGGGTTCCTCCAGCAGATTGTGTGTTGCTCCTGATTCCGGCATCTGCAAACTCTTGTGTCTTGAGGAAACTACTTTTCAGGCAAACGTTGTGTAGGATTTGGAAAGCGCTATCTGAGATGGCTCAACCTATGGGGCATTGAGGAGAGAGGGGTGTCCAGTGGGATGTGGTGTCACACTTGGAACTCACTCCTTTTAGCAGGCATTTCATTATTGGTTCATTCCATGTGTGCGTGTGTACATGTGTGTGTGTGCGTGTGTCTGTGTGTGTGTCTGTGTGTGTGTGTGTGCGTATGTGTGCGTGCTTGTGTGTGCATGTGTGTGTGTGTGTGCGCTTGTCTATGCATGTGAGTGTGCATGTGTGGGTATGTGTGTGTGTATGTATGTATCTGCATGCATGTGTGTGTGTGCGTATGTGTACGTACGTGTGTGTGTGTGTGTGGTCTCCTAGTGATTACCTGTACACAAGGAGCAGGCTCCGTTGCAGAGTTGCTCCCATTGGAGTTTGCAGGTCTCCTCTTACCGGCAGCCACGGCAGAGGAAAGTGGGGACGTGGGACATCTCTCAGCCACAGTCCGAATCCACCATTGAGCTGAATGGTAAGAACCTGAGCTTCTGGCTGGCGCAGAGGCCGACAGGGGGCACAGGGCAGTCTGGTCAGTCTGGTCAGCTCTGGACTCTGCTGACAACAGGTGCAGGATGAGAGGTTCCCCAGCAGCACCCGGCTCACACCACCCAAGGCCAGTGGGAGCACAGGGTGCAGTGGTCAGCTCATGGGGATCCTAGCTGTGGCAGCACCTAGACTGGTCTGTGCCTCACTTCCATTACACCATGCCCCAAAATAGGTCCTTCATCCAAACTCCGGATGGGTCTCAAGACATACCTTTTGGTAAAGAAACAGCGGGGACCACCAGTGAGGGACATGGTGGGACCAGCAGACAGCACCTTAAAACTGAACTATGGACAGAATTGCACTGAAAGTTGTGTAAATATTAAAGTGCAGTCAGGTATGTGAGTTGGCCATTGAACATATTTCTGCACGTGCATGTTTTTATCTGGATTGTAGGGAGCAGGAAGATGCACCCAAAAAGTGCAATTGACTAGAGGAGTTCGACCCACAATGTTTGAATGTAACTGTACGATCTGGTAGGGTGGTGGAAGGGTGCCAAGGGGAACAGATGCATACCACAACTCTTTATAGTCTAATCAATATGTGTCACCCAGGACACCGAGAATTGTCCTTGAAAAACATCTTGGGATGTTTTACTACATAAAGGTGTGATATAACCATTGAGAATCGATGTTGTTAACATTAATGAGGTATTTTACATGAGAGCTGGTAAACCTACAGACATTCTAACCTTCAGACCGAACAGTCTAACAAACTTCACAGATGTACTGTTGAAAGGATCCTGACTGATTGCATCACGGTCTGGTACAGCAAATCAAATGCACAGGAATGTAAGAAGCTGCAGAGAGTAGTGGACTTTGCCTAATACATCACGGGCACATCCCTCCCCACCATCAGTAGTATCTACAGGAGGCGCTCCCTCAAGAAGGCAATATCCATCATCAAAGGTCTCCACCATCCAGGCCGTGCCATCTTCTTGCAGCTGCGATCGGGCAGGAGGTACAGAAGCCTGAAGTCCCACACCACCAGGTTCAAGAACAGCCACTTCCCTTCAACCATTCGGTTCTTGAACCAAATGGAACAACCTTAATTACTACAGTTTAGCAACATTAGGACAACTTTGATTGCTCTTTGGACTTTTTTTTCAAATTGTGTTCTTTCTTGTTAAGATTGTGTATGATTCATGCTTAATTTATGTTTTTCTTGAAAATGCTGTTTATCTGATGTTATGTGCCTGTGATGCTGCTGCAAGTAAGTTTTTCATTGCACCTGTGCACCCAAGTACTTGTGCATATGGCAATAAACTCGACTTTGACTTTGTCTTTGACACGAGGGGTTAAGCATCTCATTCAGAAATTGGCACAACAAAGAACGCTGTGCTCCCAGACTACTACCTGGATTATGAGCCCAAGTCAGAGTCATCGAGCCATAAAATCACAAGCACAGTAAAAGGCCCTTCAGACCACAAAGTCTGTGCTGACCATCAAGCAGCCCTTCACATTGCTCCCACTTTATTGACTCCACATCCCCATTAAGTCTCTCACATGTGACTTGAACTCAAGACCTCTTAACTCTGAGAATGATAATGAGACAAAGACATCATTGTTTGTGCTTGTTAGAGAGGTACATACAACTTGCAAGGTGTGATGTTTGAAACATCAGCCAATAAAGCACAAGTAATGTTCTCATAACAGCAGCCCAGTTTCTTACAAACAAAACAACCTGTGCAGCCAGTAACCCAGAACATGTCTCATTGCTGCCTGGCAGGACCTAACTGAACATTTAACTTATTGAACAAGAGTGAGTGCAGCACAGGGGCACAGTTAGCTGAGCTGCTGCCTCACAGCTCCAGGGATACGGATTCAGTTCTGATCAGGGTGCTAGCTGTGTGGAGTTTGCATGTTCTCACTGTGACCACATCGGTTTCCTCCAAGTGCTCCAGTTTCCTCCCACATCTGAAGACCTGCAGGTTGGCCTCTGTAAATTGCTCCCGGTGGTAAAATCTTGGGGGAGTTGATGAGAATGTGGGGTGAATAAAATAGGATTAGTGGAAATGTAGGCTTGAAGCTCGGTGCGGACACGGTGGGCGGCAGGACTTGTTTCTGTGCTTTGTGAATCTGTGTTTGAGGAAGTTCAAATTCACATACATTACATACTGGGACACATAAACCCTGAACTTAGCCTCCATACTTCATTTATAAATTTTGCCTTATGCAAAGAGAAGCCACTTTTTCCTGTAAATTTAGTTTATGATGGGATATCCTTGAAATACTGAGTGCCTATTTATTCCCCAAAAGCAATGAGACCATGAGCAGTGAAGGATTGCCTCCTGTTGGGTTGTTTTGGTGTGTTTTGATGAGACCCTGCTCAGCTGCAGAAAACTGAACAACAGGGAGATGTTTTTTACAGTTCACTTGTGATGAGATGCAGAAATCCATTAGTGAATCATGACTTTCAAAGCCTCGGCTACATGACTCATGCCCAAACACACACGCACACTCCTCATGAGCTTAAGTACAGGAGACTCATTGCTCAGTTTGCTGAACACTGCTTTAGCACGAAAGGCTCCAATGGAGCCACATGACAAAACACTGCTTTATATAAAGGACTTACTGTGAATCAAGAAACACAATATGCTCCATGATGCTGCCAACAGTATAAGCACGTTCAATGAACATAGAACAGTACAGCACAGGAACAGGCCCTTCTGCCCATTGTGTCTGTGCTGGCCATGATGCCAATCTAAACCAATCCCATCTGCCTGCACATGGTCCATATCACTCCATTCCCTGCTTATTCATGTGTTTGTCCAAATGCTTCTTAAATGTTGCTGTTGTATTTGCTTCTACTGTCTCTGTGGACAGCTCTGTGGACAGGCAGCTACCAGTCTCTGTGTAAAAAAAACTTGCCTCGAATATCCCCTTTAAACTTTCCCCCTCTCACTTTAAATCTATGCCCACCAGCATTTATTATTTCTACCTTGGGGATAAAATCTCTGACCATATACCCTATCTGTGCCTCTCATTATTTTATAAACTTCTATCAGGTTTCCTCTCAGCCTCTGACACTCCAGCAAAAACAATCAGGGTTTGTCCAAATTTTCCTTTTGACTAATACTCTCCAATCCAGACAACATCCTGTTGAACCTCTTCTGCACCCTCTCCAAAGTCTCCACATCCTTCCTATAAGAAGCAGACTTACCCTTAGTACGAAGGTTCTGGTCTATTAGGTCTGTACTCTCAGTATGTTGCAGCAGGACAGTAAGGCATGGACTGCACACAGCTGCCAAAGGAAGACTCAGTAACCTCTGCCTCCAAGGTGGGCGCTGTAAACTTCACATTGCAGGGAAGGAAACAGTTTCCAACACAATAGATCTCCCAGAAACAAACTTGGGAAAGAATCCCAGCATTCATCGGCCATAGAAACCAAAATGAAATTAAAACAGAAAATGCTGGAAACAGCAGGTCAGGCAGCATCTGCGGAGAGAGAAATGGTTAATATTTCAGGTCAAAGACTCTTTGTCACAAGACAGAAAACAGGTTTGTTTTTGGTAGCAGAGAAGCTGTGGGAGGGATGGGCACATCTCTGGCAGGGTGAGACCTGGTCACCTAACGTGGCAGTTAAGGACAGATTAAGCTTCTTTGCCTGTATGTGTTGTTAATGGCGAGGCTCTGAGACAACACAACAGGCTAAACCGCAAAAATAGGAAACAAAAAAATGACAAAGTGAGGCAAAATGATGATAGACGGAAATGTCCTGGTCTGATATAGACAGAGAGGAAGAATGAGTTACCTAAAGTTGAAGGATTCAATATTGAATCCTGCAGACTGCAATGTGCCCAGTTGAAAGATGAGATATTATTCCTCAAGCTTGCATAGGGCCTTAATTTAATGCAACTGAGGGTGACAGACAGAAAGATCAGAGAGGGAGTGGGGTGGCGAATTAAAGTGACAGGCAACTGGAAGCTCAGGGTCAGTCCGGTGGACTGAATGATTGTCCAGTTTGCATTTGGTTCCTCTCACTGGCTTGGTCACGTGCACAGGACTAAAGACTTTGGCTTTGATTACGGTGGGAAACTAACTGAAGCAGCGCAAACAGTAACATCAGCTGTGGGTAGGGATGTGCCACCACGAAGATCAGCTTTTCCACAGCCCCATGCCAGACCACGGCACCAGAAGCAAGGCTTGAGGTCCATAAGAATCCACCAATGACAACTTACATGGCAGACCCTGCCTTTCCAGAATTGGTTTAAATAGTCATGAATGGAAAAGCAGTTCATGATATGCACTCAACAGAGTTTGATACCCATGTATTCATCATGTTATTGAGTTGGAAGGATACCATGCAAGATCAAAAATAGTATTGTTATACACTGTGCTCTCCTGGACATTTTCCTTCCTGGAATCCCTTCAACAAAAGAGATGACATATTACCTCCTTCTTGGTGAAGACTGACAGGAAGTTCTCATTAGTGGCCCAGTCTGTGAGTTGCCCTAACAACCCTTTTCACATGCCCACAGGATATTTCTGATTCCCCTTGCATCTCAAGTGGCCAAGTGTCGTGTCTACTTCTTCCACTGCTTTATATGTGGCTTCATAGAACTTGGTAAGAAAACACCACAGGAGCACCGCATGAAGTTTGTTACCCGACTTTCTCTGTTTAAAGTTCTGAAGACTGTCCATCGCCAATGAATGCCGCACTTCATTTCAGCCGTGACTTCTGATTCCATGTCCACCTTGGAGACGAGGCAGCCCCGGTCCATGGAGATGGGTCCTTGACCAATCACTCTTATTGGTATTGGTTTATTATTGTCACTTGTACTGAGGTACAGTGAAAAACTTGTCTTGCATACCGATCGTACAGATCAATTCATTACACAGAGCATTGAGGTAGTACTCTTCTGATTATGTGAGCAACGTCCCTGACACAGTGTCAGCCAACTTCACACACATTGACACCACTGGGTTACCAGTGCAAGCTCCTTCTAAAGCCATATCGAGGACCATGACAAATGCTATCAGACCTCAGTGGATGAATTTAGATGGATAAATTGGAACAATTTATCATTGGGAGTCACATCCACATCCATCCAAACAGCATTCCACCTCAACAGTAAAGCTGATGCTAAGAAACTGGATATCATCTCCTGTGGTGAGAAGGTGGAGCATGTGTACTCTGCAAAATACCAAAGAGCATGTGGACTGATCCTTCACCTTCACATAATATTTGTTGAAGACCAGGAGAAAGGTGAGGACAGGAACGAGACCTGCAGAAAATGCAGGAACCATAGGGTCTTCTGGGAAGCCATATTGAAGTGAATAACATCCTTTTGTGACTGTACATATTAAAAGTGAAGCTGAAGCTGTCAGATTGTTGTGAAAGCCCAACTGGTTCACCAGGGTCTATTGAGGAAGGAAACCTTGCACTCCTACCTGCTGGGCCAGTATCGCACCATCTCCAGGCTAATTCAATTGGCTCAAAGTGTGGCAACAATCACAATCTGAGAATGAGATTTAACAAATTCTCCCTGACAATCATTGTAGTCATGATGATCTTTCACATTCTCTTGATTGATCTTCAGGCCTGAAAGATCTGAAATCAATAATTTTTCACTTTTCAATACATTCTGGGGTAACAAGATGGAAAAGTATATCATTGGGTCAGAGCTAGATGGCAAACTGACCCACCTGGAGTCCCTGCTGATCTCCCTGTGCCTGTGCTTCCCGGTCCAGGTGTGGAGGCCACATCCTGCAGGTCCAGTCACTTACCACACAAAAGTGATTTCCTTTTAAAGCGTTAACTTCCATAGACAGCTTAACTTTTGATTTCTCAGATCTACAGATACTTGGGCCTTTACTTTGCTTGTTCATGGAACAGAAAAGGACCACAGAGCCCTTCAAGTTTGATCAACAATTCCGTAGTTTGTTGCTGATATGGACTCTGTCTTTGAAGTATTTCTCTTAATGGCCTTAACCAACAGAGTTCTTTCCCTGCATACCTGTAACTAACAGAGCCACATCTCAGTTGCTGTAAATTACAACAGGATATTGATCTGGGCTGAGAAGTGGCAGATGGAGTTCAACCTGGAAAAGTGTGAAGTGATACACTTCGGGAGATCAAATTTGAAGGCAGAGTACAAGGTTAATGGCAGGACTTTTAGCAGTGTGGAGGAACAGAGGGATTTTGGGGTCCACGTCCATAGATCACTCGAGGTTGCCGCGCAGGTCGATAGGGTTGTTAAGAAGGTGTATGGTGGGTTGGCCTTCATTAGTTGGGGTATTGAGTTCAAGAGTCGCGAAGTAATGTTTCAGCTCTATAGAACTCTGGTTAGACCACACTTGGAGTATTGTGTTCAATTCTGGTTGCCTCATTATAGGAAGGATGTGGAAACTTTAGAGAGGGTGCAGAGGAGATTTACCAGGACGCTGCCTGGATTGGAGAGCATATATTATGAGGATAGGTTGAGTGAGCTGGGGCTTTTCTCTTTGGAGAGAAGGAGGATGAGAGGTGACTTGATAGAGGTGAACAAGATGATAAGAGGCATAGATCGAGTGGACAGTCAGAGACTTTTTCCCAGGATGAAACTGGCTAACACAAGGGGGCATAATTTTAAGGTGATTGGAGGAAGGTATAAGGGGGATGTCAGGGCTAAGTTTATTACATAGAGAGTGGTGGGTGCATGGAACGCACTGCCAGCAGAGGTTGTGGGGGCAGATATATTAGGGACATTTAAGAGACTCTTAGATAGACACATGAATGATGGAGAAATGGAGGGCTATGTGGGAGGGAAGGGTTAGATAGGTCTTAGAGCAGGATAAAATGTTACCAACATTGTGGGCCAAAGGGCCTGTACTGTGCTGTAGTGTTCTATGTTCTATGTTCTATATGTTCAGTTGTCCTATTAGTTACAGGTATATAAGGAGCAGAAACCCAAATTTCAACTACCTTTCACGTGAATGAATGCTTCCTGAATTTATTCCTAAACGGACTGGCTCTGAATTTAAGGTCATGTCTTCAAGGCATCGAGCAGCATCTGCAAAGAATGGAAGCATGGTATTGAAGTACAAGATACCTCGATTGCATTGAATGTGATGCAAGCTCAGAAGACTGGATCTCCTACTCCTGCTCCTATTTTCCACTTTCCTGTGTTTCTCGTTCAGGATTCTCCATCTCTGAGATCAAGAGACAAGCTGCTGTATGCAAGCAGAAAATGTCATCAGAAAGCCTGGTGTTTGAAGCCAATTGAATCCTTTTCTCCTTTTTGAATCCCCGGTTTGATTCCCCTTCAACCTTCTGTAGCCCTGGGACTGCATGTTGCATTTATACCTTCTACCTTTATAATTTTACCTTCTAAGCCATAAGACCATAAGATATAGTGGCAGAATTAGGCCATTCGGCCAATCAAATCAGCTCCACCGTTCAATCATGGCTGATTCTTTTTTCAACCCCATTCTCCTGCCTTCTCCTCGTAACCCTTAACCCCCTTACCAATCAAGAACCTATCAAGCTCTGTGTTAAATAACCCAATGACTTGGCCTCCACCACCCTCTGTGGCAACGAATTCCACAGATTCACCACCTGCTGGCTGAAGCAATTTCTTTCATCTCAGTTTTAAAGGGACATCCCCTTATTCTGAGGCTGTGCCCTGTGACGTTCTGGTGAATCTGCACAGCACTTCCTGCAAGACCAATATTGCCTTCCTGAGATCGACATCCAAGACTGAACCTCATACTTGAGAAGGAACTTGGCCAAGTCTCTGGGCAACTCCAACGCAGGAGTGAAGGCCAGAATTCCACTGCCTTCACAGGACCCCAGCTTGTGACTGGCTCACTACAAAGCACAAAAATGGAGAAAAACAGGGCAACCTGCAGATATAAATCAGTCCTTTACTGTACGTTACCACACTCACCCAAAATGATGTAATATTTATATGTATTACCCTTCCTCAAATGAACCTTGAACACAGTCGCCGAGACATCAGCTGCAAGTTCCTCTGCAGATATTCTGGAACTTCTGCTTACACTATCCCTGTGACTGATGACAATTGAGGCAAAACTAACTAATCCTCTGGGAAAGACTTATTTTCACATTTTACTTTAACCTCACGCTATGTTCAGAGCTTGAAGGACACATGGTCAACAACCAATTTAGAATATCTGTATTTGAGGAAATCTGAACTACAATATTTATGAGAAAGGGCTGTTGTGATCGGAGAATTGAAAGATGAAAGAGCCTGCGTTTCTACAAGTTTCACAATACCTCAAAGCACTTTCCAGATAATTATATACTTCTGAGGAATGGTTATTGTTGCAAGGCAGAAGACATGGAAACTAATGTATGCACAGCCCTCAAAGAAGTGAAATAAGGTGGCGCTTTGTCATCATCTTCCTGAGGGTACTAATGGTGGACTGGAGGTGATGCCATATCTCATGAAGATTTTTTGAATTGGACATTCAGTGAGGCTATCATTCCTGTGGGTCATTAATCCAGATTTTTCTTGGATCAGGAAGTGAGCTTGCCATACCTGATGTTCCCATGGAAGTGGTAGGAGGTTGTCCCTCAGGAGAAAAGGATTCAATTGGCTTCAAACACCAGGCTTCCCGATCACCATTTATACTTGCATACAATGGCATCCACAGATAACTCAATGATTCATTGTTCTCCATCCCATGATGCATATAAGTATCTTATAAGATAAGATACATATAAGATACATATAAGTATCTTACAGTCTGGGACAATGGGGAGCTACCCCTTTGAAGAACGTTAAATGATCAATGACTTGCATGTAGGACCTTGGTTTTCCAGCTTATCTGGAACTTGGCACCTCCAATCAGACCTACCTAAGAGTGTCGGTGTGATTTAATGTTGGGCTGGGGTGTCAGTGTGTCCTCATCTATCCATGACTAAAATACTTCTTTAAGGCATGGATTGCTATAGTGGTCAATGCTCCGTGAAGGTGTGAAGAAGTCTGCAATGTCAAAGTTCTTGGAGCAAGCTGTTGACAGTATAAATAGCTGATCAAAGTTTGCTGCTGGAATGAGAAATGAGAGGAAGTGTATAAATATACATTTGTAAAGCACTTTAAAAGCAATTATCTGCAGCTCTGAGTCTAAACTGACGACCCAGCTCATGTATTTTAATGTACAGTGCTGCGCTCGTAAACTTCACCACAGCAGGAGGGCGGTTTCCAGTCACGAAAGCACCAGGTCAGTATAGACTTGTCACACAGAAATAGCAGGCAGTGGGGGGTTTAACCTCTGCACGACATGGGAGACTTGGGCAGCTGGAAAACAAAGTGCAAGCATTTATTTGTGTCCATTTTTTGCATGGCCCAAGTCTCCGATGGTCACTTGAATGGCTGGTCTTCTCCCCTCTCATGAAATGAAGCCATCGCTCAGTGAGCTTTAGCACGAGCCTGTTCCCCAGTGACTGAGGGCTGACTGTCTGTCAAAACTGTGGATTCAGGGGATCCTGAGCCTTGGAAGAAAACATAACTTCAGTAATAATTTAGGTATTATTACCTGAAAATTCAATTACTTAGCACTGCATTTGGAAAGTTATGCAATTGAACTAGCATTATTTCCGCAGTGAAATGTGACAGTAAAATTTCCAGGTCATTTCACACAACTCCAGAGATTATGAGGATAGGTTGAGTGAGCTGGGGCTTTTCTCTTTGGAGAGAAGGAGGATGAGAGGTGATTTGATAGAGGTGTACAAGATGATAAGAGGCATGGATCGAATGGACAGTCAGAGACTTTTTCCCAGGGCAACAATGGCCAACACGAGAGGACATAATTTTAAGGTGTTTGGAGGAAGATATAAGAGGGATGTCAGGGTTAAGTTCTTTACACAGAGAGTGGTGGGTGTGTGGAACACACAGCCAGCAGAGGTTGTGGGGGCAGATACATTAGGGATATTTAAGAAGCTCTTAGATAGACACACGAATGATAGAAAAATGGGGGGCTATGTAGGAGGGAAGGGTTAGATAGATCTTAGAGCAGGATAAAAAGTCGGCACAACATCTTAGGCCGAAGGGCCTGTACTGTGCTGTAGTGTTCTATGTTCTATTTGGATAACCTAGAGTTGCAGCCTCTGTTGGGGGCAGCTCAGGTTTGAATGTGAAACCCCAATGCCAGCTCAGTTACAGATGCAACTTAAATTTGTAGCTGGGGGGCCAAGACCAAAACAGTTGTTGGCGTCCACCATGCAAAGCCCTCTGGGTGACGAACACTGATTCTGAGACCGGGACTACCTACAGCAGGCACCTCAAGCCATTGGAGAGAAACCACTAACACAGCCTCCTGCAAAATCCTCCAAATGCACCGGAAGGGCAGGCAAGCTAGTGTAGCGGTTAGCGTAACACTATTACAGCACCAACGACTAAGGTTCAATTCCCACCGCTGTCTGTAAGGAGTTTGTACATTCTCCCCGTGTCTGCATGGGTTTCCTCTGGGTGCTCTGGTTTCCTCCCACATTCCAAAGATGTACGGGTTAGGAAGTTGTGGGCATGCTATGTTGGCGCTGGAAGCGTAGCAACACTTGCGGGCTGCCCCCAGAACACTCTATGCAAAGATGCACTTCACTGTGTGTTTCAATGTACATGCGACCAATAAAGGTATCTTAATCTTAAGAATAAGTGAACCGTCATCAGTGTCTTCTGCCAGGCCAGTGCCCCATCAGTGAGGCCGCGGCTTCTCTCTGTCAGTTGTGTTAAACAGGCTATGTTGTTTGTATGCCCAACACCAAATTCCCAAAACAGACACTCTATATTGAGCTCTGTTGCGGGGGGAGATCACCAGGCAGACAGAGAAAAAGATTCAAGGAACTGCTCAAAGCTTCCTTGAAGAAATCAATATCCCCACTGTCTCCTTGGGACCTCAAAACGGAGAAGTACCATTTGGGACAGTTTTGAGAATCTCAAAGCCATTCATCAGGAACACACAGAAGACCTACGTAAGTGGCGGAAGGAGTGCGCCAAACTACAGACTACCCACCTGTTTACCCCATCAGGTGCCTCCTGTGCAGTCTGTGGAAGAATCTTCAGATCCCGCACTGACCTCAGAACCCATGAAAACTGAAGTGGAAGCAAGTCATCTTCAATCCTGAGTCAATGCCCAGGAAGAAAGAGAAAATTCATTGAATTATAAAATTGATAAAGCACAGAAGAAGGTTGTTCAACCCATTGAGTTTATGCCTGCACCTGTCGGAGCAATCAATTTAAATCCATTGACCTCCTCTTTCCCTTCTGCCCTGCCCATATCCTTACCCCCAAGTACCTATCCAATTCTCCCTTGACTGAATCTGACCCTACCATCACTACAGGCAGTGCGTTCCAGAATCTGTAGGTGTATCAGAAGCTAAAAAGGTGAATTCGTGGTGTTACCTGTCTGGATTAGAGGGTATGAGCTATCAGGAGAGGTTGGACAAACTTGGATTGTTTTCTCTGGAGCGGCAGAGGCTGAGGGCGGACTTAATGGAAGTTTATAAAATTATGTGAGGTGTAGATTGGATAGACAGTCAGAAGATTTTTTTCCAGGGCAGAAATGTCAAATACTAGGGGGCATGCATTTAAAGCGAGAGGGGAACGTTTAAAGGAGATGTGCGGGGCAAGGTTTTTTTATGCAGAGAATTGTAGGTGCCTGGAACGGGCTGCCAGGAGTAATGGTGGAAGCAGATACAATAGTGGTGTTCAGTAGGCTGTTAGATAGGCACATGGATACGCAGGGAATGGAGGGATATGGGACATGGGCAGGCAGAAGAGATTTAGTTTAATTTGGCATCGTGTTCGGCACAGACATTGTGGGCCAAAGGGCCTGTTCCTGGGCTGTACTGTTCTATGATCTAAAAAGATGGGGTAAGACCAGCTCAGACAAAGGAAGAATGAATTTAGATACAGTATCCTGTTGACTTCCTTCACGCACAAAATAAAGAAGACGTGAAATAAATATCTGAGGCTGGGTTTAGAGTGAAGCTATGTGCCAAGCAGTTAAGGATCACATGTGAGGAGGGAGAAGCTGTGAATTTTTGTTGCTAGCTGGTCAGTTTCATATGATGTGCTTGGTTAAATACAGCACAATAAACAGTATAGTTACTCCAATATCTTACTGGGTGACTCCTGGAATGCTGTAAACTCAGTCTGGTGATCCGCTGAATTTCTGGAGAGCTTTTAGTCTGAAGTTTGAAGCTAATCTTTAGAAATAAAAGTGTCCATTATTTAATCTTGTTAATATCGCACTAATTTCTGCTTGCCTCATGTTCTGTAAACAAGCTAAAATTTACTTTGGAAAATTTAGCTCACATTATAATTTAAGATTAACACTTTCAAAATTACACCAGGTTATTAATTTTCCCTTAAATTCAGCCAGTAACCTACAAATTTGGAATAGAGAAAGGACTTAAAATTATCCATTAATCAAGATCCAACTTTATATCTTCAGTGTCCCAGGCAGAATAATACAAAAAATTCCACTGTGAATGCAAAGGACTGCCAGAGTGGAAGAGTTCAGTTCTAATCTTTTAGCCAACGGAACTGGATTTCCCAAAGAGACCAACATACTGTGCATCTGCGATCCCTGCAAATGTGTGACTGAAACTCATTGCGTGCAGAATGAATGCAGATATCAGCGATGTGCATTTTCATGGACTGGGAAGCGCACTCTCCCAGTGATGGTTTTTAATCTGTTGCAGAGAACGTCTTTTGCACTGGTCAGGTGCATTTTACAGAGAAAACCTCTCTCTCATTTTTGCAGCATTAATTTCTAAAATCTGCTTCCTTTTTAAAAATATTTTCAGGGTCCATGATACTCAGGTTAAATGCTATCAAATAGTTTTGAAAGGGTTGTGTGAAATACCATTAACAGATCTTAGTGTTCCTCCTGTACTGGTGAATGCTATTTTCATGTAAAATGTCTATTGAAGTAGGTTTTCCTTTGCATTGAAATTTTACTTTTACAGATCATTATAATTAGGTTAACTGCAGCTTGCTGTGCCATCATTAACAGGTTAAAATTCAAGTCATCTGGTAACATAATAACTTTATTTCATTTATTACTTTTGAAGATTAGGTGTGCTGTTTTCCCCAAAAACTTTGAGAACAATGCCTCCTGCTCTTTGATTGTGAATTCTGAAACCCAGGGTTTCCATGGGAGATTAATTAGGACTGCTTTTCCAATGCCTTGTTGCTCCAGCCCCTACTGTGCTGAAATACCTGGGTCCAGAAATTCTAACACATGCCCCTTTATGAGCTACATCACAGTTAAAAATCAGTTTGCTACATTCAGCCAAGTACGTACCTTATTATTCCGGCACATAAGGAAGACATCTGCCCCATCAGGTCCATGCCAGCTTCCAGCAGAATTATCCCACCAGTCACGTTCCCCCTCTTCCTTTTCCTGTAACCTAATCTCTCTCACATGGCCACCCACTTCCTGCTGGTTCTCCTGATGCCCACCTATACCAAAGGCTAATTTACAGTGGCCATTTAACCTACCAGTACACTTTTCAGATGTAGGAAGGAACCAGAGCACCTGGAGGAAATCCACACGGTCATAGGGAGAACACGCAAACTTCACGCAGAGAGCATCAGTGTTCAGGATCGAACCTGGGTTGCTGGATCTGTGAGCCAGTGGCACCAACTGTTGTGCCACTGTGTCACATTGAGGACACAAATAGTGTACCTCCGGATTTTTGTTTTGAATCTATTGAGCAAGTGACTAGGACATACAAGGAGGGCTTGGGGTATACTCAACGATGTCAAATGGAAGGGAATCCATGATAGTTGGTTCTAAGTCTACAACTGGATGGGTAGGGATGGGATTAGACAAGTGCAGTGCTTCCCGGATACTCAACAAGGAGCAGTGTTTGAGGAGAACAGTATGGACAACTAGGCCGAAGGCTGGCTGAGAGATTTGAGGACAAATACCTTAATTACACTGGGATGCCATTTATGGCTTTGATGAACCATTTCAATCCCAGCTGCCTCAAATTATTCATTGGTTTCTCCAGTTTATGAACTTAGTACAATAATGTCCGAGGATCAATGTAGGATGGTCCATAGGCTTTTGAAGTTCAGAACCATGCCAACAAATTCTCAAGTATTTGAGTCCCCGCTGGGGGAAGATTACACCATGCTCACCCATACAAACATTCCTGGTGTCTGCAATGACTATTGAGTGTAGGGGCTCCACAGAACGGTCAAGCCTATTTTCAGTTGAACAACAGACATCGGCTGTGGGAAAACATAACCAAATCTCATCCCGTCCATCCAATGTTAATGTCCTGGCAAGAAGAGCCATTGCATTCAAAGTAACAGTGCTTTTTACATCGATCAAGGGTTCTGAGGTCAATTGTACAGCTTGGTCTCCCTCCCAAGCTGACAATGACCAGTTCAACACAGATCCAAACTTAAGCCTTTATCATTTGTTCAATTTACTGACTCAGTGGGTTCACTCATTGGATCTGAATGGAAATAATTAATGAATCTACTCACTTCAACAGAGAAAAGATAAGTGCAATTAGGTCCAGTTAGAGTCTTGCTTCTTTATACGCTCATATGAAAGGCTTGCTTTTTTTTAGTGTAAATTTATTTAGGAAGGGGAGACGTAATATATCAATTTTAGAATGAATTGAAAGCATAGAGCAACAGATCAATAGCATTTCCTTGATCTGGTTTCTCAGAGCAGATACTGTTAACTCTCTGAGACCTTTGCTCCTGACCAGTGCTGCAAATTTTTGTCATGTGCTTTACAAATGGAGTCTGTGAAAGCAACTCCCAATCCTTCCCTCCCCATCTCCTCACTCCTTTGTATGTACACCATCAAAGTTCAAGGGGAAATGCTGGTAGATTCAGGGCTGATGTTTCCCTTGGCTTAGGTGTCCAGAATCCAGAGACACAATCTTAAAGTAAGAGTTTGGTCGCGTAGGACAGAGATGAGAAATTTTTCACATAGAGACCAGTTAAACTTTGGAATCTTATCCAAGAGAGCTGTGGATGGAGGTTCAGTCACTGAATCTATTCAGGACAGAGACTGATAAATTTTTAAATATGAAGAGAATCAAGGAACATGGGGTAGGTTTAGGAAAATGGTGCTGAGGTAAAAGATCTTATAAAATGACAGAGCAGGCAGGAATGGCCAAACATTCTTGCAAAACTGCTCTTACAAAACATTCCTTAATGAATGAACATGAAATAATAATATGGGACAATATATTGGCATTCTATTTCTGTTAGCCAATTGAGAAATTAAACCCGTTTGATAGTCTGAAGACACCCAGCCTGCAGAAGCCAAACTGGCAAAAAGATTTCATTTCAACGGTGTCCGCTGGTTCACCAGTGTGTGTGGAGAAGTTATGTGACAGACTCTGGGTTGGATGAATGTGTCACTTTCAGGCAAATGGTCTGAGGCCAGAGCTGCTGGTAGTTTGGTGATCTTCTGATCCTTTAGGTCTTCCTGTGAAGTGAGATCACTTCCAGAACTCTGGCCATTTATCTGAGTCAGTGTGAGTTGAACTTGTTAGGCAGCGAATACCATTTAATCCTTCTGTCAGTGGCTGATCCAGAAGGTTAGGGTTAGGGTTAGGGTGACAGAGAAACTCACCATAACTCAAGAACCCAGATTGCTCCAAAACATAGGTGATCTATTGGTAAGAAAATAAATTGGCTTTTGTTCAAGAGTATCTTTACATTTGAAAATATTTTTCCTCATGATTAATAAATGCTGCTTCTGGCCATTATTCCACTCAGTTGCTTCTTCCATTTCCCAAAACCAAGTGGTATTAAAGGTGCCCAAAACAGCCACCTTATGTGTTCATGAAATCAATTCAATCCTAGGCTATACAGTGTGCTGGTATTTACATAATTAGTAATAAAAAAAATCACACATGCACTTACTGCTGTAAAACAGCTCAAGGGACTGAAGAGAAGTCTTCTGTTCTAATCAACCATGCAATAATATGCTGGAGCACTCACCCAATTCAAATCTAAACAGGCCCTCAACTGTACCAAGTGCTGTGGAGGCTGGACCTGCAGCAAGCATCAAAGATTTTATTTTTAAAGGCTTTATGATGTTTGAATAATAATTCTGAAGATATATAACAAAATAGGATAGCCGTGTGTTCCACACATAGCTCAGTAACGAAACAACCTAGAAATTTGAAATTTGTGTGCAAGTTATGTTGATAATAACTACACTTAGTTTTCCTAAAACCCCCATAGGGGGGTTCTGTAGCCCATAGGGGGCCTCATTTTATATTCCCCCATTGAAAATTGATGAGATTGTTTTCAGATCTCTTGTTAAGGTCCGAACTATTTGGGTGGACCTGACCCAAGTATTTTTGGTCTACCTGGACCACAGGAAGAAACTGAAAATTTGTGCACCGAGTTTCTGTGGGAGACCAGATATGACTTAAACCAGTTAAATGAATATGCCCGACAGAAAGAACCAAGTTTAGTGAGATACCAACAAAATGCCTCAGATATGATTACAGGGGCTGTTTACCATGACCAAGGAATCTTTTTTTGTTGGATGCTGCTGGTGGAATGAGAAGAACTTTCCCTATTAATCTACTTTTGGCTAACTTTCGAAGACAAACCATGATGTCCTTGGCAGTGACGTCATCAGGCATTGCTTCAATACTTCTGACTGGGGGAAAGCTTTGGCTTTTAAACTCCCTTTAAATCTGACAAATGTGGAGACTCTGTTGTCCTGATTTTAAGTTCCCACTCCTGTCTGCTGCAAAGTAACACAGTGCCACAGATTAATTCTGTTAAAACGTGTTTTTCAGCAGTATACTGCGGGAGAATTCTCCTCAAACTCTCATGTAGAGTCTTTATCGGAGGTCTCCGCAGTGCAAAGGAGCAGACAGTGATTTATACAGATGTTGTCATGCACACTTAATGAATTCGGCTCCACGAGTCTCGGTCAGGCCTCAGAGATCCCGAGACAGACATCGCACCTATTGTCCAACATAACTGAGTCATAATCAAGAGATTCAAAGACAGGTATCACCCTCATTGTTTAGGACAAGCTTCCCACTCATTGTTTATTGCACCCAGTACCCCTATTGTCTAGAATAACGGGACTGAAACCAATGTTCTGGATACAGTAATTCACACCTATCCATTGAGTCAGCAGCTTGCGTGCTCTTGCTTGCGAGGTATTTTTCCATCAGCTATATGCATGGCTACAGTTAGTCACAGTTTTTAACCCCTTACTTCCTCAACTCCAACATGTACATTGGTCGTGGACCTGCAAAAGAAAAAAATTCTGAAAAAAGCTGTCTGGGATGAATGTACAATGACTCACCAAGCAGCCACTAAAGCATTAGATTGAACATTGCAAGATCTTAGGAACAATAATCAATTAATGGGATGTGTTACTTCAGTGCCAGCTGGAGATTTTCATCAAACATTGCCAGTAATTCTATGAGGTACTAAAGCAGATGAATTGAAAGACTGTATTAAAGCATCATATATTTGGGAAAATGTCAAACGATTACACTTGAAAACCAATATGCAAGTGCATTTCATAGGTGATCCATCTGCGAGAGTTCACTTCGAACTTACTCAAATTAGGAAATGGGGAAATTAAACACGAAGACTCAACAGGAATGACTTTGATGAAAAACTTTGGCTGAATTTTTGCATCACTTCATGATCTGATGTAAGCTGTTTCCCCAAATGTCACTCAACGCTATTTGAAATATCAATGGTTGCACCAAAAATCGGCACAGAGCAAGCCACGAGTAAAGACCTTTCAAAGTTTCCTGGATAACCTGTACAATATAACTGACAGTGTGACAGACATGAGGCTGTACATCTTCCTGTTGCATTTTTAAACTCTCTCCCACCAGCTGGTGTGTCATCACATAATCCTGAACGAAAAGGAGCTTCAATCATGCCGCTCAGTAATTTGGATCCACTAATACTATGCAATGGCACAAAATTATCAGTTCAAAAATTACTGCCACATGTAATTGGTGCACCACTAATGCATAGCAATACTGTTGGGGAAAATGTCTTTATCTCTCAGATACCAATTATGCCATCTGACCTACCTTTTCAATTCAAGCGACTTCAGATCCTTATTCAACTTAGTTTTATTATGAGAATCAACAAGGCACAAGGACACTCACTATAAGTTGATGGCCCTTATCTTGAAACTCAATGTTTTTCCCATTATCAGCTGTACGTTGGTTGCTCCAGAGATGAAGATAAAAATAATCCAAACATTTTTATACTGGATTCAAAACAAAGAAATATTGTGGATTCTGAAGCACCTCAACATTGAAATCAAGTAAATTTACACATTGTTACACCTTTCTTGGATTTTCATTAGTTTCTGTTTTAGGAGCTTAACTCCCTTTTACACTTACCAAATTAAGTAAACATATGATTAACCTAATTGTTAAACATACAATACGAATATGGTTTCAATTTCGTAAATTTTTTGGATTGAATAAATTTAACTTGTCGAGTCCCATTCAATTTAATTTTTTCTTTCATCCATCCAGAGTTGACTCAGCTTTTTCCATATGGAAGAGGAAGGGAATCGTATGTTTTCCTGATTTATTCATTGATAACTGTTTTTCATCTTTTGAACAATTGTCTAACAAATACAATTTGCCTAGATCACACTTTTTTCGATATTTGCAGATTAGAAATTTTTTAAAAGCTACTGTACCCTCTTTTCCCATACCTTACAAAACTGAAATTATGGAAAACATTTTTGGTTTTAATCCTTGTCAGAAGGGCTTGGTAGCAATAATTTATGATTTAATTATGAAAATTCATTCAGAACCACTGGACAAATGAAGAATGAATGGGAAAGGGAACTCCAGACATCTTCACCTACAGAGACGTGGAAGAAAATTCTTCATTTAGTTAATACATCTTCAGTGTGTGCCAGACACACGCTGATACAGTTTAAGGTAGTTCACAGGACCCATATGTCAAGAGATAAGCTAGCTCGTTTTTATCACCAGATAAATCCTATATGTGACAGATGTAAATCGAATGTGGTTTCTTTGACACATATGTTTTGGTCCTGTCCTTTTTTGGAAAAATATTGGAAAGACATTTTTAACATTATCTCAACTATATTGAATATTGATTTACAACCTCACCCTATCACTGCAATTTTTGGATTACTAAGGATAGAGTCTAGCCATTTATCTGCTTCCACTAACTGTATGATTGCCTTTGTTACATTAATGGCCAAACGATTCATTTTGCTTAAATGGAAGGATCCAATACCCCCTACTACTTTTCAATGGTTCTCTCAAACTATATCATGTTTAAACCTGGAAAAAATTAGGAGTGGTACTGTTGATCCTTCGCTTAAATTTGAAGATATTTGAAGTCCATTTATTCAATATTTTCACGTGATATAGATCCCCTTTCAATAACCTTCCAATTTGGAGGAACAGAGTTGACGACATAATATTGCTCTGTTTCTACTGAGAAATTTCAGTCCAGTCTTTTTTTTGTTTTTTTTTTGAAATTTTTCTGTTTAGTTTGGTTTGATATATTGTTTATAATTTTTCTTATTGATTTGGGGATTTTTTTTTACCTTTCCTTTCTTTTATATATATATATATATATATATAATAAATCTTTTTCTTTCCTTTCTTTTATGTTATATTCATTTACTAAGAGATCGTGGGATCTGTAGATTTTTTTTATATTTTATTGTTCTTTATGGTTATCTATGCCATGATTGTTCTCCTGATCTCTTTGTATTACATGTACAAACATTGATGTTATATATTAATCTGTATTAATTTGGAAACTAATAAAAAGATTGAAAAAGAAATTTACACATTGTGCATGGGTACATACCTACTTAAAGAGTACCATATTAAATGTAATTTTGTATACATATTTATTTTCAGTGTGTAAGTTTTGATGGTAACTTTACTTAAACTACATAATTTTAACCCCTTAATTATCTTATTCATAGAATAATTACATATTTAAATTAGATTTAACTTCATTTATAAGGACTGTTATAAAACCAGGTGTAGCAGCCACTACTTCAATAAATTAATCTGGGTCCTCATGAGTTGGACCCCTCAAGGAATAAAGAAACCATGGTCTGAATTGTTCTGCATTTGGCCCAGGGCCTGTTCGTACCTTTCGTACTGTCCGTACTGAAATAAAAACTGAAAATGCTGGAAACACTCGGCAGGTTAGGCAGGTTCTGTAAAAAGAGAAACAGAGTTAACATTTCTGGTCAAAGACCCACAAGGATTTAAGATGACTTGGTGATTCATGTCTTCATGTAATCAATTGTCAACTTTTGGACAGGGTTTTGGAAGAGGTGGAGCAGATTGAGACTTATCATTAGAAGGGGAATTTAATACATACAGAAGGGAAAATGTAAGTGGGCTTTGGAGGTTGTGCAAGGGAATGGAACCACCTTACTTAAAGATCTCCTTTAAAGATCAATTGTGTTTTGGTACCGGGCTCCAGACTGAATATTCTCAGGGAGGGTCCGATTTTTGCTGGAAACTCCAACCTAAGCATAAAGGTAAAAAGTTATTTTCAGCACTTTTCTGTTAAGATCCTTTACAAAAAGGATTCTACTTTCAGTGTGAAACAATTGTACCAAGAATGTCTTTTCATTGATTGTTGTTTCATTGACTGTTGGTTACAGTGTTAGCTTGATCCGGTTATCGTGAATGTTGATTGGAGATGTCGTCTTTGTTGAACAAATTGTGTGGCTTCTCCCTTTCCCCATGATACAGGAAAATTTTACTTCCACAATTACATGGAATACCAATCAGAAGCAATAATATGCAGTGATAAAGAACTTACCTATTTTCAAAGAGCATTATTCCTCAAAAGGAGAGCTGGGCTTTTGTGAATGGCTGATGCCTCCTTTTCCTTTTGCAGCTGTTACAATGTTTTGTCTTCAAGCATTAGACTCAAATTAGCAATTATTTCCTTTCTAAGATTTGTCATTATTCATTGCTAAGTTATTCTAAATATGTTTTGCTATTTATTGCTAATTGTAGAAAATTCTGCATTTGACTGCAATGTATTAAGAAGTGACAGTTTAGGCACCTGACTGTATATGACAGTGGATTTTAGGAGCCTAAACAAACTGCATTAAGTGTGTTGACAGTTAGACATCTCATTGAGAAATGGCATTGCAATTTGTCCTATTAAGTGTGACACATCAGTGTCTACTCCCTTTGAAGAACAGGCTATTAACACATTCTTGCCCTTTGCTTGTGTCTGTGCCTTATTAATGACTGACATCATTGACAGCAATAGCCAAACTTCACCAGTTGTAACGAGCCGCTTTGAATATTCTTGTCCCAAGGTATGTGAGCTGACTGAGGGAGAGGGAGTTAATACCCAATCACCAGCATTCCTGATAACGATAATGCATGGGGTCAGTAACGGGGTGCAGCAATTAAGGGAATTAGAAAGTCTCTGTTGGTCTGCCTCTCCCCTACAGCTAGGTGCCTGCAAAGTCTAATTTCTCCAGTGTAAAGCTTCTCAGTTACAATGAAGCATGACTGATTAACTGGAGAAAATTTATATTTCCCTTTGTAAATTACCCATCGGTAATAGAATGGTGTCAAAAAGGCACTAATAAAAATGCATCTCTAAATAAAGGACATTCTTTGCAAATCAAGTTTGCCCTAACAACACTCTTACTGTTATTTCCAAATTAATATTTTGATTGCCTGATCTTGTTTTGTGGTCTCAGTCCTATATCATCCTCTTCTGTGCCCACAGATTCCTTTCCCATGTTTTGTCTTTTACCAGTTGGTGGTGAGCCATCTGCTGTATTCAAAGCTGTTCAGCCTGTCTTTCTCACCTTCCCCTTCACTCCTCATCCCTCCCCTGCCTACCCCTCCCCTTACCTCTCCCAGCCTCACCCTGCCCCCTGTCTCCGCATTGCCATTATACCCTACCACCTCTCCTCTTCTCCTACCCCCTCCGCCATCTCCTCCTCCCCTCTTCCTCCCTCTCTTGCCCTGCCCCTACCCCCAGACCTGCTTGCTGCTCTCTCACCAATCATATTCCCTCAATACTCAAAAAAGACAACTTCAAAATTAAAAAACTACCAATATGAAGTAAAATGGAGGAACCACAGCGTGAAGGACAGATACTGTGACCTCACTGACAATTAATCCAGTTTGTAAACCTTAAAATTGTTAGGTCTTATTTTTGCTAATTTTTTGTGTGTTAGCTGTAACTAAACACTGAGCAAAGTAATGGAAGTGGACATCAGAAGGTAACTTGGGAACAAACTATTCAATAAGAACTTATTCAATAACCCAGGATAAGACTGATGTCATTGATTGAAAGCAGATGATTCTTAGACTCATGGATTATTGGACTTTATCTCAATAGGGCTGTAAGGAGGACAGTCTGATGTTTCAGTTCATAAAGCTTTGGTCTGACTC
Source organism: Pristis pectinata (assembly GCF_009764475.1). Taxonomy (NCBI): domain Eukaryota; kingdom Metazoa; phylum Chordata; class Chondrichthyes; order Rhinopristiformes; family Pristidae; genus Pristis; species Pristis pectinata. The sequence continues at coordinate 2,848,715 of NC_067430.1, forward strand.
TGCAGGACTGGTGTACTGCATTCAGTTTGTGTACAGCACTTCAGGATGGGGAGATTGGTCATGGAACAAGGGTAATGAATGTTCACCAGACTGATACCGGGGCAGAAAGAGGGCTAGTTGTATAAAATTGTACGTTCCATTGAATTTTGAGAAGTATGGAGGATTGGTTTAAGGAGCTCAATAGAGTTTGATAGGACAGCTGCTGACAAACCATTGTCTCCTCAGATGGATCAGAAGGATTCAATCTATAAATTACAGCTCGTTTTAGAGGGAAATCAATTAGTGTGTTTTTTTTTTCACCTAGAAGAAATCCAAAAGCCTCTTCCCCAAAAGCCTGTAGGTAGTGAGGAATCTGGAGCTCTCAAAGCTGAAATCAAAGGATATTTTAAATTAAAGAAGCAAATACTTGTTAGGTCAGGCAGCATTGGTGAAAGGAGGAACAAAGTCAAAGTCGAGTTTGTCATCATCTGCACAAGTCCATGTGAGCATAGGTGCAATGAAGAACTTACTTGCAGGAGCATCACAGGCACAGAGCAACAGATAAGCAGCATTCGCAAGAAAAGCACAAATTAAACATAAATTATACACAATATTTACAAGAAAGAATACAAATCAGAACACAAAAAAAAACAAAGTCCATTACAGTGATCAAAGTGGTCGTAGTGTTGCTAAATTGTAGTCATTAGGGTTTTGCCATTTGGTTCAAGAACTGAATGGTTGAAGGGAAGCAGCTGTTCCTGAACCTGGTGGTGTGGGACTTCAGGCTTCTGTACCTCCTGCCCAGTGGTAGCTGCGAGAAGATGGCACGGCCCCGATGGTGGGGATCTATGATGATGGATGTTGCCTTCTAGAGGCAGCACCTCCTGTAGATACATCCGATGGTGGGGAGGGATGTGCCCGTGATGTATTGGGTAGAGTCCACAACTCCCTGCAGCTTCTCACGTTCCTGCATATTTGAATTGCCGTACCAGACCGTGATGCAACCAGTCAGGATACTTTCAACATGTTTATTGCTTCCGGTTGATGACGTTTTATTAGAACTAACAGCATCAATTCTGGAAAATCAGAAAAACTGCAGATGCTGAGAGTCTGAAATAAAGGATTCAACATGAAACACAAACTGTTTCTCTTTGCACAGTATACACTCTTGCTCTTCCTAATGCAAACAATGCTGTGACAACAGTTAACTCCTTCCTGAGACCCGTCCCATCATGCTGAAGTAGTTGGATTGCCCAAGACCTGGCACCACCAGCTGCCCACTGTAAACCAGGGCAGATTAAATCAGAGACCTCCAGTTTCATCAACACTCCTTCTACATAATTAATTTGAGATTTTTATTTCCCTTTGAACTGGACTTGCTCAAAAACAGTGGTGTGGCTGGCCTCAGGTTGGATTTATGTAGAATGCATGTTCTGTCTGTGACTGCATGGGCTTTCTCCGGGTTGAGTGAGTAGGTTAATTGGCCAAGTCAGTGTGAGTTGGTGGTACATTCTTTCTGCCACTTTCATGTGCTTCTGATGGAAGATCTCATGTTTCCCAGTGTCACCTTAGATGTGCCTTCTCCATTTGGAACCATCATGGGCCAGAGATTCCCCTGAGTCAGTGGGGATGTTACATTTTGTCAAGGAGACCTTGAGAAAGTCCTTGTATCTTTTCTCAGTCCACCTGGTAATCTCTGACATGACAAAGCTCAGGATATAGTGTCCATGGTCTGTTGATCAGACAAATAATCCTGGTGGTATGTGCTTTCAGGCTTTTGTATCTTCTGCCCGATGGGAGGGTGGAGAAGAGAGAATATCCGGGGTGGGTGGGGTCTTTGATTACGCTGGCTGCTTTACTGAGGCAGTGAGAAGTATTGACAGAATCCATGGAGGAGAGGCTGGTTTCCGTGATGTGCTGAGATGTGTCCAACAACTCCCTGCAGTTTCTTGCAGTCCCGGGCAGAGCAGTTGCCATACCAAGCCGTGATGCATCCAGATAGGATGCTTTCCATGGTGCATCAATAAAAATTGGTGAGGGCAAAGGGGACATGCCAAATTTCTTTAGCCTCCTGAGGAAGTAGAGGCACTGGTGACCTTTCTTGGCCGGGGCATCCACATGGTTGGACCAGGAAAGGCTATTGGTGATGTTCACTCCAAGGAACTTGAAGCTCTCAACACTCATGACCTCAGCACCATTGATGTAGACAGGAGCATGCGCACCGCCCCCCCTTCCTGAAGTCAATGACCAGCTCTTTTGTTTTGCTGACATTGAGGGAAAGGTTGTTGTCATGACACTATGTCGCTAAGCTCTCTATCTCTTTCCTGTACTGCGACTCATCGTTATTTGAGATATGGCCCACTACGGCGGTATCATCTGCAAATTTGTAGATGGAGTTAGAGCAGAATCTGGCTGAACACTCGTGAGTGTATAGGGAGTAGAGTAGGGGGCTGAGGATGCAGCCTTGTGGGGCACCAGTGTTGAGGATAATCGTGCTGGAGGTATTGCTGCCTATCCTCACTGATTGTGGTCTGTTGGTCAGCAAGTCAAGGATCCAGTTGCAAAGGGGGGTGTTGAGTCTCAGGTCTAGGAGATGGGTTTGCTTGGAAAGATAGTATTGAAGGTGGAGCTGTAGTTAATAAACAATAGTCTAACGCAGGTGTCTTTCCTGTCCAGATGCTCCAAAGATGAATGTAGGGTGAGGGAGATGGCGTCCAGCGTAGACCTGTTTCGGCAGTAGGCGAATTGCAGTGGGTCGAGGTTGTCTGGGAGGCTGGAGTTGATGTGTGCCATGACCAACCTCTCGAAGCACTTCATGATGGTGGATGTCAGAGCCACCGGGCGGTAGTCATTAAGGCATGTTACCTTGTTTCTCTCAGGTTCCAGGATGATAGTGGTCTTCTTAAAGCAGGTGGGAACCTCACATTGAAGCAGGAAGAGGTTAAAAATGTCTGCAAGTACCCTGCCAGCTGATCTGCACAGGATCTGCGGACACGGCCAGGGACGCCACCCTGGTCAGATACTCTTTGCGGGTTCAATCTCCAGGAGACTGTTCTTATGTCCTCAACGGTGACCATGGGTTCAGGTGCATTGGAGGCTGTCGGGGTGGGTGATGACAAACCAATCCCCTTCTGTTCAAAACGTGCATAGATTGCGTTAAGCACATTGGGAAGGAATGCGCTGTTGTCAGCGACGGTGCCCGACTTTGTTTTGTAGCCCATTATAGCATGTAAGCCCTGCCACAACTGACGGCAATGAATATTATTTTAATTAAGGGAAGTACTAGAATTACAAAAATATGGATATAAGTGAAGTAATTTGGAAGTAAAATACAAAACAAAGCTGCTTCCAAAAGTGTAACATTCTTCATTACCATGTGTTCAGGTATTCAGTTCATTGGGACTCATAACTGTTCAGGGAACTCTGAATTCGGAAGAATGCTGAAGCTGTTAGTTGAGAGAGACTCAGCATAATTGCTGCTCTTGCAAGATGATATTCCCAGCTGATTCGGTCTTCCCACATTATGGTTTGCCTTTGAAAAGACATGCACCTGCTCCAGAGGATCCTTGAAGAACGAGCAGATCTCAGAGAGATGGCTACAATCCCCTTGGCAATGGGCTGGAGAGCAGCAATGGAGAAGTGAACCTTCTGAAGATAATGATGCCCCACCTTTTGGTAAAACTGTGCACTGCAGGTGTGACTGTATGACCAGACATTTGTGAGGGGAAAACCTGACTGACTGAGACAGAACTGGGAAAACGATGGACTGACTGCCGATGTCTAAGTGGGGGGGGGGGGGGGTAGGGGGACGGTGGGTGAGGGGGATATTTAGTAGAGTATGGACTGGGCACAAGTGATGATTCACTTGCATATTGCAGACACTTCTTCATGAATTTCAGATCAATCTCCTTCACATGTCACAAAAAGAAAGAAAAATTGTCAGGAACCAGAGTAATTGGGCAATGTTGTCATACTTACTCTCTTTCAATGCTTTGCTTTAAAAATATCCTGTTGTATTTTTAAGGCCGCTGCCCATACAGGTTGATTAATGTTAATGAAAAATCCACCGCTTCACAGCTCCAGTGACCTGCATTCAGTGCTGACCTTGTTTGCGCAGAGTGGCCACGTTCTCTGACTGCGTGAGTTTCCCCCGGGTGCTCTAACTCCCTTCCACATCACAAAGACACACTGGTTGGTAGCACAATTGGCTGCTGTAACTTACTCCCAGTGTGTGGAATCTGGGAGGAGGTGATGGGAATGTGGAGAGAACAAAACATGGGAGTAATGTAGGATTAGAGTAAATAGTTGGTGGATGGTTGGTATGGACCCGTTGGGCCGAAGGGCCTGTTTCCGTGTTGTATCTCTCTATGACACTTAAGATGAGTATCTTAATCTGGATCTAAACCACCACCAAATAGAACACAGAATATAAAAGGAACAGGCCCTTCAGCCCATGATATTGTGCAAAACTAATTAAACTAGTCCTTTCTACCTACACAAGCCTATATCCCTCCATTCTCTGCACATTTGTGTGCCTTTCTAAGAGCATCTTAAACACCTCTAATCGTATTTGCCTCCATTACCATCCAGGCACCCACCACTCTGTGTGTAAAATACTTGCCCCGCACATCTCCTTTGAACCTACCCCCTCTTACTTTAATTGCATGCCCTGAAACGAGTAAATATATAAACATATTAAATTTTAAAAAAACATATATATTCAATAGCTTTTACAAGGTGCTAGTGACCGTGCATGTAAAAATAAGTTAATGATGACAACGTCCTTGAGGGCCTTTAAATGAGTAAAACTAGTGGAACTTTGCCATGTGATTGATTCACCTTTGAGGGACTGGTTCAGGATCAAGCACAGATCTCTGTTAACTAGCATAGAGAACTGTAGAATCTTGCAGTTGTAATATATCTGGAATCTACAATCTTGTGATTTTTGCTGATATTGGTGAAAATATCAAGGTCACTGTCCATTCTTAACCAGAGATGACTTGGACAGATTGACAGAGAGTGAGGTTCATAGATAGATACCAGTAATGATGAGCAGGGAACGGGACTGATGGACAGAGTGAGAGTGATAGACAGAGACTGAAAAAGTGAGATTGAGAGAAAGTAAGATTAAATGACAGACAGGGAGATTGATTGACAGGAGAGTGATAATGATCAACAGAAAATAATAATGACGAGCAGCAAGTGAAAATGATTGACAGGCAGTGGGGGACTGATGCTTTCGAGCAAGAATGATTGCCAGAGAATGGAATTGGCAGCTAAAGGCTGGGGCTGCCGCGAGCAAGAACGATTGACAGAGGGTGAGAACGATTGACAGAGGGTGAGAACGATTGACAGAGAGTGGGAATAATTGAAAGTGGGAATGATACGCAGAGAGTGGGAACGATTGACAGAGAGCGGAGTGACTGATAGGTCATGAGAACTGATTGCCAGAGAGGAGTCTGACTGACGGAGAGTGAGATTTATTGACAGAGAGAGGGAGTGATTGAGAGAGTGTGGACATTTTGGCAGTGATGGGATAGTTGACAGATAGCGGGGAAGGATGGACTGATGGATGGACAATGAATGGTAGAGAATGAGGCTGAGTGCAAGGAATTGGAGTGACGGACAGTGAGGGAGGAGGTTGTAAAGATGATTGACAGGCAGCGTATTCACTGACAGCAAGCAGGACTAACTGTGAAGGTACAAAAGTGATTGGCAGAAAGCAGGACAGAGAGAGGGGTGTGGTGGACAGAGAGTGAGGCTGATTGACTGTGTGAGTTGGCAGCGATCTGGACTGACTGACAGAGAGTGAGGTCTGATTGAAAGAGAGTTGGAAGTTGCTCTGAAATGAGAGTGATTGATGGTGAGTGAGGCAAATGACAGAGAGTGGGACTGGCTGACGAACAGTGCAACTGATGGGCTTACAGTGGAACTGGTGACAGAGAGTGGGAATGATTGACAGGGAGTGGGAGTGATTGACAGGGAGTGGAATGATTGACAGAGCGAATGATTGCAGAAAACGGAACTGATGGACAGTGGTTGAGAAATACTGAGCCGAGGCTGAGAGTGATCGACAGAAGGTGGGACTGATTGACAGCGATTGACTGATCGGAAGAGTGGCTTACCGACGTAGAGTAAACTGATCAACAGACAGCGTCAGATTGATGGGGGGGGTGAGGCTGATTGATGTTGTATTAGACCTATTGACAGTGAGGTGAGACTGACTGCAACTTGGACTGATTTCTCGAGAAGGGGTGAGGACATTACAGCGATGGGCTCTGAACACGATGACATTGATGAAATATTTCATTACCAATCTGCCAGTTATAATGAATTAGAATCATGCGGTATTATAATTAATGTTATTGTGGCAATATTTAATTAAAGGTAGGTTTATTAATAGCAGATATAATGGTGCACAATTAATCTAAAATTCTATATCTTAAGGATGGTCTTACAAATAACCTGAGTGGGACCTTTGGAATAATCAGAATCAGAATCAGATTCATTATCACTGACTTAGATGAAGTGAAAGTTGTTGCTTTGTGGCAGCAGTACAGTGCAAAGACATAAAATTGCTATAAATTATGCAATAAGTAAATAGTGCAAAAAAAAAGGAATAATGAGGTGGTGTTGATGGGTTCATGGACCATTCAGAAATCTGATGGAGGAGGGGAAGAAGCTGTTCTTGAGTCATTGAGTGTGGGTCTTCAGGCTCCTGTACCTCCTCCCCGATGGTAGTAATGAGAAGAGGGCATGTCCCGGATAGTGAGGATCCTTAGTGGTGGATGCCACCTACTTGAGGCACCACCTCGAAGATGTCCTTGATGGCAGGGAGGGTGGTGCCTGTGATGGAGCTGGATGTGTTTTGCTGTATCATCTATGATGCTTTCTGTTACCCTTTTGATACCGATTCAGTTACCACCTTCAAGAGTTGGGAAGAACACATTTCAAGATGGTGGGAACAGGTCACCTGTCCAACCATTCAGTTAGTTCATGAATGGCCTGACCCTTCCACTCCTGCCCTTCCCTTCCTGCTCCCCCATCCCACCCCCACCCCCACCTTTTACCTTCATTTCCTTTATCACCCAAACCTCAAAGGTATTTTTAATTGATCCAAGGATCTGTAACTTTTTGAGGGATGCAGAATCAGTTTTCCGCTCGTCTTTTTGTTCTAAAATGTTTCTTGATTTAATACCTAAATGTCCAGGCTCTGATTTTAATATTTTATCTCCTTTCTCTGGGCTTTTTCCCGGGTGCATCAGTCTCTCACTGGAGCTCCAGTGAGGATTCAGTCCATCTCCTATCATGGGTCACACATGAACCAAGTGGAACCTGTCCCATTACCTCATGTCCCACTGACTTTGGAGTTACTATTTCATCCTAGGTTTCTGAATCCAATGGGCAGGAGATCAGCTTGACTGGGAGATGCCACAGTGTAGCCAGGTCTACTTCCATTGCCACCATCGTAAATTGTGTTTAACCCTATTCTTCACGGAGATTATCCGCCTGAACTGCAACAGAGTCGAAAGGACGAATGAACAGATCAGAGATGAATACTGTAAAACAAATACAGATACATCCATTGTTCCACCTGGTATATTCCTGGAGTCCAATGGAGCAAGAATGAGGAGGCGTTTCACTCTCTGGATGTGAAGTCATTCAATCTGAATCCCTGAAAATCAAAGGCACCTTTTCTATATATTTTTTCAGGGTGTCAGCATTGCTGACAAGGCCATTAATTGCTAACCACATACTGCTCTTGAGCAGGTGGTGATGAGCTACATTCTTAAGGTGATTCAGTCCTTCTGGTGAAGGTGAATGCACAATGTTATTGGGAAAGACTTCTCAGGATTCAGACCCAACACAGATGAAAGAAGAGTGATTGTTTTCCCAGTCAGGATGGTGTGTGACGTGGAGAGGAACTTGTAGGTGGTGGTGTTCCCATACTTCTGCCGACCTTTTGGCGGTATGGGTTGTGAATTTGGGAGGTGGTGTCAGAGTTGTTTATGTGAGTAACTGCTGTACAATTTGTAGCTAATACACGTTGCAGACACTGTGCAGCAGTGATGGAGGGAGTGAAGGTTTAGATTAGTGCAGAGATTGCCCGTCAAGCAGGCTGTGTTCAGGATGGTGTTGAACTTCTTCAGCATTGTTAAAGCTGCATTCATCCAGACAAGTTGAGGATATCCCATCACTCTCCTCTCTTGTGCCAGGCCAATGGTGGGAAGGGTTTGGGGTGTCAGGAACTGCTTCACTTGCAGCAGAATACCTGACCTCTGATGTCGACCTGTAGCCACAGTATTCATTTGGCTGCTCCTGTTAAACTTTTGATTCATTGGTCATTCCCAGGAGTTTGATGGTGGGAGTGGGGTGGGGGCCTCAGTAATGTGCCACTGAATGTCAAGGGAAGGTGGTTAGACTCACTCATGTCAGAGAAGGTCAATGCTCCTGGTATCTATGGCATTAATGTTACTTGCCATAATTATTAGCCTTACCTGAATGTTTTCCAGCTCTTGCCGTGTGCACGCATGGACTGGTTCATTTACTAAAGAGTTGCAACTGGATTGAACAATCGCCTGTGAACATGCCCACTTCTGACCTGATGATGGAAGGAAGGTCATTGATGAAGCAGCTGGAGATTGTTGGGTCTTGCACACTGCCACAAAGAACTCCTGCAGAGGTGTACTGAGGCTGGGATGATTGACTGTCAACCACAGCCATCTTCAGAATGCGAGGTGTAAGTCCAGCTAATGAAGAGTCTTCCTCCTGATTCCCATTGTCTTCAGTTTCACCGGCTCCTGGAACCCATTTTCAGCAGATTAATGCCCTGATATCAAGGGAAGTCAATCTCACCTTACCTCTGGAAAATGGGTCTTTTTCTTATATTGGGCCAAAGTTGTGATGAGGCCTGGAGACATGTGGTCCTGGTAAAAGACAGCCTGAGTATTGGAAAGAGGAGTAGTGGAGATGAAGTGGTTGAAAAATTGAAAAAGAAACCTGCAGATGTTGGAAATTTGAAATAGAAGCTGAAAAATGTTGGAAACACTCAGCAGGTCAGCAGTGCCTGAGGAACAAGGAACTGATTTAACCTTTCAGATAAGATTTCTTTATTAGTCACATGTACATCGAAACACACAGTGAAATGCATCTCTGACTCATGACTGCTCAAAGCGGAAAAGGAGCACTTTCAGATGATATTAAGAACCCTGAGGCATTGGAGCATACAGAAGCCCTGAGTAAATGATGAAAGGAGATCACCACCTCACCACCTCACCACCTACCCCCCCCCCCCCCAATCATCCACCTCCTGCCTCATCAGACACCTAAGAACCCACAGAACGAGAGTGAAAGCAAGTCCTCTTCAATACTGAAGGGCTGCTTAAGAATACCAGACGACCATTTTATGATTGGCTGAGGCAGAACTAGTTGTGGCATCACTAACATCTGTCCATTGAATGCTGCTTTTTCTTACCGCACACGTGGATGGTGGAGTTTTGCAAGGTTGGCACCTCCATGTTACATACTGATTCAGACATGTCCTTATGCCCTTCTCATTGAACCTGGGTTGGTTCCGTGGTTGAGAGGAAAGGTAGTATGGAGACTGCAGGTGCTGGAATTTGAAACGAACAACAAACTGCAGAAGCTTGGGCAGTCTTGGGCAGACTGCAGAAATGGGCAGTCGACATTTTAGCTCGAGACCCTTCATCTGGAGAGAAACCTGGCCCATGAGGTTACAGGTTTTGGTGGTGTACCACTCTGCTGCTGCCAGAAGCCAAGTGGATGATCCATCTTGACGTCCTCCTGAGGTTCTCACTGGCAAAGAACAGAAGCTTCAGTGATTCAATCTGCTCCATGTAGTTAAGAAATTGCAGTGCCTGCTGGATAATGTAAAGACAATGGGAACAGATAACATCTAAATTTTGTGCTGAAGGCTAGTTTTAGTCCAAAACTGGAATGCCGAGATTGGAGGACTTTAGTTATGGGGAGAGATGGGAAAGGCTGGGCTTGTGTTCCCTGGATTGAAGGAGGCTGAGGGGTGACATGATAGAGGTATAAAGGATTATGAGAGGAATAGGTAGGATAGATGGTCAGAATCATTTTCCCATGGCAGGGGTATCAAAAACAAGAGGTCGTCAGTTTAAGGTGACAGGAAGGAGATTTAAAGTGGATCTGAGAGGTAAGTTTTTTGCACAGAGAGCGGTTGATATCTGGAACGTGCTGCCAGAGGAGATGGAGGAATCAAATACAATCACTCTGTTTAAGAGGCATTTAGACAGACACTTAAATGGGCAAGGTATAGAAAGGTACAGTCCTAATGCAGGCAAATGGGATTAGTGTAGTTGGGCAAAAAGGTCAGCATGGACATGGTGGGCCGAAGGGCCTGATTTGGTGGTGTATGACTCCATGGCTCTCTGACTCTATGAAGTGGCCATGCCACAGACAGACTGTTCCAGCACAGATACAACAAGGACATCCAGATGATGATGTTGAGAATTCCCCAGGTATGTCATCACCACAAAAAACAGGACAAGTCCAGTCCAGTTAATCACCACCAATCAGTCCACAGTGCCAAGTGAACTTTCAGGTTTAGGTTGCCAGATCTATTCTTATTCTATCCCACTGAGAATCACGATCACGCTGCACAAAATAATGGAGGTTGTTCCAAGTGTAAGGGTGGGACTTCTTCTCTCTGATGACTGCACAATGGGCATTCCCAGCAAGACTGACATGAACAAATGCATCTGTTGTAGATGGATTACTGAGGATAAATTCAAATAGTCTCATTCAATCCTTGCTGCAGGCTTAGTCTTGTAGGTGTGTCAGACCTGGCCACCTACCTACCGTGGTAATAAACACTGAACTCCACCATCCAGGATACATTCTGTGCCCTTGCTAATATTTGTGCTTCTTCCAAGTGTTGTTCAACAGGGAGGAGCTGAGGTAGTTTGACCTGATGTGAGAATTCATGGGCACTGGACTCAATGCTGAGAACTTCTGGAGCACTCCTTCCTAATTGTACACCACTTTATCAGTGAGATGGGACATACCCAGGGATTGTGATTGCAGAATCAGAAATGTTGATTGAGAGTAATCATTCTTTAGGTCTTGTTATGGTTTGGTTTATTTATGGTAGAATTCTCCCAAATTAGCCACCAGTCCCCAGATTACGAAGGCAGACCATTATTTTTGGCAAAGGGTTGAGAATAGAAGGGTAAGGAATTGGAACTGCAGTTGTACAGCATTTTGTAAAACTGTGGCTAGGATAACAATACAGTTTTGGTCATCTTACCTTAGAAAGGAATGAGGTTTTCCTATGTGAAAAGACTCAGCTGAATAATCTGATATTTTTTTCTGGTTTAGGAGAATGACAATTCTCTGAATAACTTAATTTTATAAAGGGGGTTGACAAGGTGTCTACTGAGATATTGTTTCTGATGGATCTTGAGTTCAAGAATTTGTATGCATGGGATTGAATGGGAGGAATTTCTTCACTTAGAGTATTATGAATCTTTGGGATTTTCTAACCCACAGATCTGGGGGGTGCTCAGTTGTTGAGTATACTTCAGGGTGATGTTGATATTTTTTGAATATAAGGAAATCAGGAGACATTGATTACAGGTCCTCCCCAGGTTACGATAGGGTTCCAGTCCTGAGAACTCTTCGTAACCTGAACAGTTTGCAAGTTGGAAATGTGGCAACAAACCGATTCCCCAGATGGTAGAAGATGCCTGCAGCCCTGCAGTAGCCAGCAAATCCATCCCGCTGGTCTCCCAAACACATGTATGGGCTGTACATATGTCGGCTGTTTATAAGCTGGGGAGGACCTGTATTGGGAAAGTGGAGTTGAAGTAGAAAATAAGCTGTTGTCTTGAATGGCAGAGCAGACCTGAGGGGACTTGTTGAATAGACCTTCTCCTATTTATCTTCCTCTATTCCCCTCCACAAAAGTCTGTCTTCACAATAGTAATTTTGAACAAACTTTCAAGAAAAATATTGGCAGACATTAAAACTGAACGGTGTTAATCTTAATTCACCTATGGTTCTTTCAGGAATGTTTGGAATCTGATCATAATAAAAATTATAAATTGGCATCTAAGGGAATATGTATTTTAAGTATTTCCAAGTCCAAAGGATATGAAAAATAGATGCATTTGCAGAACATGGGATATATTATTTCTTCTCAGAATACTTTTATTTATCTATAACAAGTCTGATTAATGTGGACATATTCCATAATTTGATTATAGTGTATTGCCTCTCTTATGGGTTCAGACGAAATTCCAAATTATTTGAAAGTTGCACTGTACAAGTGAAAGGAGTTGGGAGTCCAATATTGGAGGCCAGCTCATTTTTGGTGCAACTGTTTGGCTGCCATCTCATTCAGCTTCATCAGAAAATCAACTCAAGACAACTGAGTGATGACAACAACTCAATGCCAATGTACAGTTTATTCCCATTGAAACAGCTAATATTCAATCCATTGCTGAAATTAACAAATTTTAACACTGTCTGAGTTGGCCTGATCATCAGCGAGCCAACTGTGTCCAATCTGAATTTGACTTAATCTGATCTCGTAATATATTGTTTCCTCTTCTCCAGCTCAAAGATGTGTTCTACTATTTAAATATATTGTGCAGAATTATAATTGAAATGTTCTCAAGCACAATCAAAGTTTCAATGTTGGTCATATTCTTGGGGTTCTGTTCTAGCAACATATTCAATATGCTTAAAGGGGTGAAATCTGTGAGGAGGAAGTTGCATTTAAATAGTGCTTTGAACATCCCTAAGATTTCTTAAAGTTACTCAGAGATGACGAATCTCATTCAAAGTGTAGAACTAACATGGCAGGAAATGCAGCAGTGAATCTGCATGTAGTAAGATTCATAAACATCAGTGAGATTAATGAGAATGGTGAATTTGGGCCAATATCTGACTCTTCTTCGAACAGTGACCTGAGAAGAAGTTTGAATTAACATCATTAAAATTAATTCAGTGTGAAGAGTACATAACTTCTTCCTTAACAGGGAAACATCTCTACTTAATGACGATGCTGATTTCTGCAATCTTTTCACAAAAGCCATGGCTGCATTTTTCATCCTAATTGGATCTGTTCTAACAATACTCTTCCACAATTACCTGACAATTAAAAAAAGTCTTTCAACAGTGATTTCTAATATCCTGGAGGCAAAGCGTATCATGTGCTTATATCTAGCATTAGAAGTATTCTCTTGATCAGAATTGTCTGGGAAATGCATGTGTACAATATCTCTTTAGGGACTTAGATTAACATAATGTCCTTACATTCTTGGGTCCTGGGCATAGGATCAATGTTGATGGCTTGTCTGGATATCTCTTCCTCATGCATTGCATATGAAGTCTTTATACCATGATCTCAGTTCACGTTTTCCCTCTGCAAACCAGCCAGCTTTCATATATTGGACATAACAATGTTATTTCTATAGTGTAAATTGTCTGCCAGACCAGATAAAATAGGCAAAGACTTCTGAATGGTTTAAGATATAGTTGAAGGTTGTAATGACAAACTAGGGGATTCACTGTGTTGCTCCACAATATCTGTATGTCATTCAATATGTTCTTATAATTCTTTATGCCCTGTTTAATCACTTCCTTATTCTATATATTTGCACCCAAACATCTCTCGAATTCACATGATAATTTTGGTGAACATTAATACACATCACATTGCATTCAAACAAGACAAATGAGAAAATAATTTATATCATTTGGACATGATGCATGAATCTGGAAGGAGCATATCTGTAGAAAGGCATTTTGATGAATCTCTTCCCAAACAATTATCCCCAGAATTGGCTCCTATTACTCGGTGGGACAGTGGGTATGGTTTATCCTTGTCGCAGCAACTGTAGTTTTTCTTTCAAGTTATTAATGTTGAAATGACTTACCATATTCCATCGAAGGAGGAGGTAATTATTTCCAAGTGCCTGCTGCTCTTGTTCTTCTGGATTATGGAGACTGCAGTAGGGGGTTTGTCAAAGAAGTCTTGATGAGTTAATTCAATGAATGGTGTTGATAGGCCGTCTTCTCAAGTGAGTTGAAATGATTCGGAGGAAGGTTCTTCTTACACATTCCAGCAGCTCATGTGATCATTTATTTGGTAACAGCCCGCAGATTTATTGGGATCATTTACACAGCTTGTTATGATGGCATTTGAATTAATGATCTCCAGTTCCAAATAGGACCGTAAACAATATAATAATATCACACTTACATTAGCATGGTTTGTACAGGAATTTCTCAAACCTCTTAGTAGATATTGAATATTGTTTTAATGTTCTACATCTTTGGTCCTTGCAGGAACTTTGAATGAAATAACTTCCAATCAAAAGCATTAACTGTTATAGTAAAAACATGTTTTTCTCTCAACATGTATTGGCTGTCGTATTACGAAGGGCATCATTCAATCAGAATGACAATACTAACTCTTTTATCTTTAGTTATTAGGATTTAGCTTACATCCTTACTTCAATTTTTTTAAAGGTTTCATTTGAGAATTTTTGTTTGACTCTTTATCAGCATAAGGATTGCAAGGGCCAACTAATTTTATCCGTTTGTGTGACTGTTATCAGATTTCAAAGGCATTTCAGCTCTAATTTTGTTTTCCATTCATTTAGCATTTTTAATTTCTTTAAGTAAAAATTCCAGGTGTTAATTATTGTGCAATGTCTCGGCAATGCCTTGTCAGAACATTCAAAGAGAAGATAATTTCTTACCTCTAATGAGAAAAACTGTCAAGCAGAAAATTATGAAAGCTTTTGGAATGTTACCAAAACCAACCAAAGGAAAAATATAATGCCGACATTGGAAGCGCTGGTTTCTCACTAATTGGGAACAACACACAAATTCTGTCTGCTCCGTTTTATATGGATCTTACTGCTTCCCAAGTGCACTGTGAAACAATTGATAGCAGAGTCACAGCACGGAAACAGGCACTTTGGCCCAACTGGTACAAGAAGAAGGCATTTGTTAAAAGGTTATGGCATAAGATTAAAGCTCACAGCATTGAGCTTAATATATAGCAGGGATAGAAATGTATTAAATATTATATAATAGTGAGTCAGGTTAAATGTTTTATTTTCATAGAGTCAGACAATACGGAAATCAGTCCTTTGTCCACCAAGTCCATGTTAACCATCAAACACCATTTTACTTTAACCCTACACTAATCCCATTTTGTTCTCCCAGTTTGCCCAGTTTGAGCTTGGCAAGCTATGCCTCACTGAGTACCACGGTCTTCACTGTCTACAACCTGTATTAATATCTCATTTGAAGGGACAGAGGATATTGTGGCCAGATTTGCTGATGATATAATGATAGGTTGAGGAGGGGAGTCAAAGAATGAAGGCAAGTATCCCATGTGTATTCTTCACCACCTTCTCTCTATTCTGCAACTTTCAGGGGTCTTAGAATTTATACAGCACGATCCCTTTGTTCCTCAGTATTCTCCAGGGCCCTACTGTTCATGTCATACCATTATTAAAGGCTACCAAAACTTCATTAGGAGGAATAGAAAAAACAGAACATTGTTTGAATGGAGAGGCCACAGAATGCTGCTGTAGAGAGGGATCTAGGTGTCCTTATTTTTTTCTTATTCATTCAAGGGATGTGGGTTTCGGAGGCTGAGCCAGCATTTAATTATAGCCTATTTAGCCTAGTAATTTCCAGGGTAGGGACATGTTCGGCACAGCTTTGTGGGCCGAAGGGCCTGAATTGTGCTGTAATTGTTCTATGTTCTATGTTCTATTGATCCTGAGTACTTAAACAGGAAACATAGAACTTTAGCATACAGGCACAGCCGGTAATCAGAAAGGCAAGTGGAATGCTGGCCTTTGTAGAAGGGGAACAGAGTCTAAAAGTAGGGACTTCTGCAAGACCTTGGTGAAGGAGGATTGCATATAAGGTAAATTGCTTATTTAAGGTCGAGTTCTCCGGCAGTTAGGGAGTCGAGAAAAGGTTCAGTAAGCTGATTCCTGGGATGAAAATGTTGTTGTATCGGAAACAATTGGGCAGGTAGGGCCTATACTCAGTGGAGCTTGGAAGAGTGAGGTGATTTTACTGAAACATCTATGATTCTGAGGGAGATTGACACGGTTCATGCTGGAAGATGTTCCCTTTCATAGGAGAACCTAGAACTGAGGGGCAACGTTTCAGAAAAAGGTGTCACCGATCTACAGGAGGGTAAAGATTTAAAGGGTACCTGAGGGGCAACTTCTACACAGTCAGGGTGGTGGCTATGTGGAATGAGCTGCCAGAGGAAGTGGTGGAGGCACTTGGACAGGCATGTGGATAGGAAAGGTTTAGATGGGCCAAATGCAGAGAAATGGGATCAGCTCAAGTCGGCACCTTGGTTGGCATGGAAGAAGTGAGCTGAAGGGTCTGTTTCCATGCTGTATAACTCCAGAAGAGCGTGTTGTGGAGGAACTTCTCCTCCCAGACGGCTGTGAATCTTTGGAAGTCTTTGTCTCAGAAAGGCAAGGAGACTGAATCAGTGCATGCATTGCAAGCTTGAGGCAGATATGCAAAGTCAACCTGCCTACACCACATACTTGAAGATGATGTTATCCACATATTGCCTGAAGTCCTCAGCAGTATAGCATCTGGCTCAAATTATACTACATGTGCACATGGGCACCTCATACACCATATTGTAATGAATTTAGCATTTGTGGTGCCCAAACAAATCATACTATAGACCCAAAGTTGTAGCAAACCTGTTTTATTTCTTTTTCAACCACTCAGTAAGCATTGGAACTTTAAGGAATGTCCACGAAAATCTGGGTGACCACTTCACAGAACACATACGCTCTGTCCGCAGTGGACATCCTGAGCTCCCAGTTGCAGACCATTTCAATTCCCCTTCCCATTCCCACACCAACCTGTCCATCCTTGGCCTTCTCTACTGCCGGGATGAAGCTCAACACAAACTGGAGGAACAACACCTTATATTCTGCCTGTGTAGTCTGCAACCCAATGGCATGAATATAGAGTCTTCCAATTCTAAGTAGCTTCCTTCCACATCCTCCTCTTCTTCTAAACCTACTCTGTTCTTCCCATTGTTTTCCCCTCCTCATCCTGGTTTCATCTATCCACTTGATACACAAGTGTTGTTCCACCTCCCCCTGCGCCCCCCCCAAAATCCAGTTCCATCTGCCATACACCTCTCCCCTAATGGTTCCCTTTCTCACCTCTATCAGAATCTAGGACTGGTAGCATTTGTGTTCCGCCTTATCTCCTTCCAGCAGCTGTCTCCCGTCTTCATACTCCCCTCTTCCTCCTTGTTCCATTGTTTTTCCCCCTTTATCCTCTCTCCCTCTTTGTCATCTTGCACCCCTCCTCAGTCCACTAAGTGCCTCAGAATCCTTTTCCGCCACTCCCCTTCCCCTCTTGATACCGGCCATCTCCCCTCTCCACTCTCAGGACCTGATGCAGGGTTTTGACCCAAAGCATCGACAATTCCTTTCCCCCCCCCCCCCCCCCAGATGCTGCTCGACCCGCTGAGTTCCTCCAGCAGATTGTTTGTTGTTCCATGAAAAGTGTGGGTGGTAGGTATGTTGGAATTAGTCTATTAGGAATTAGGTGATAACTATCATGTTCACGTTGTTGATTTTGTTATACATAGTATAGCCTAACACAAAATGACAGACTGAAAGCATATTAGCTGGTTACTGTCGGATACGAGACAATCTCACACACTCGATATTTTTGCCTATAATCTCATCAAATAATATTGGGAATGAGTTGGAACTTGCTGAGATTTTTCAACTTTGTGGCAAATTAAAATCATTATTTAGAACTATTCATATCCTTTAGCCCAATCAATATTGTTTATCTTTATGCTACTTAATGAAAAGTCAAACTTTCAGAAAGCAACTAGCTTCCTGAGAGCAGTCTGTTCAAATGCCAAGTCATACATCACTGTAAATCTGTGATAGCAGAGGGATGAGCCAAGGCAATTATTCCCATCCCTCTTTTTGACTAAAGGGCAAATTCATGCTTGTCCCTCTAAGCCAGAGAAATTTTTGTTGATTAGGTTGGTGAAAAAAGACTGAAACTATGTTCAAACTATAGAATGATACCGCACAGAATGTGGCCATTCAAAACCACTGTGTGTTCTGTGAAGGGTTATCCAGTTTGTTTCTCTCCCCTGCCAATCCCCTTCTGAAATTAATGATTTAACAGAAGTATCTGCCCACTTAAACCAGCTGCATGAAGATTTTCTTTTATTGAATGTGGGATGTGGACGAGGCTGGCGAGGCAGCTGAGCCTCCTCCTTGACCTGTCAATGTTTTTGTCCTGAAAATGCTCCCACTACGGTGGTGGTGAGCATTAACATGGAATAATATCTACAGAGTCTTACAGCACGGAACCAGGCCCTTCGGCCAACCATGTCCATGCCATCCATCAAGAAACTACCTATACCAGTCCCATTTACCAGCTCTTAGTCCATAGCTTACTATACTTTGGAGATTCAAGTCCTCGTCCAGATGGTTCTCAATTGATGTGTGAGTACCTGCCTTCACCACCCCCTCATCAGTGCATTCCAGATTGCAACCACCTTCTGGATTTTCCTCAGATCCCCCCTGAACCACCTTAAATCTATGCCTCCGGCAAAGCAAGGTCAGGTCAGGATGGTGAGTGGTTTGGATAATCCAACATCTCTGTGGTTTCCCTTGCTATTGTGATTCATGTCACGAATGAGGGCAATGTTGCTGAAATAAAGTTGACAAGTTACAGCTCTGCATCCTGGATCTTGTACATCCTCCGCAGCACTGCGCCAGCGCTGAGCACCCTCAGAACTTCTGAATTTAGCTCAACAAGGACGCCACAAAAAACAATCTCCCTGATAATTCTGCAGCATTTTCTTTGTAAAGAAGGTACTCGGACTGTGGAATCTGCAAATTAATAACGTAGTTTCCATGTTGTGCTGGTTCATACACATTAAATTAGCCTAAGATAATATTCCTTGCTATCAACACCACCACCAATTTTCATGTTGTTGAGGCTACAGAATGATATTGATCATCTGGTAAGTAGTGCAGGGCAATGGCAGAAGGAATTTGATTCAAATAAGTGTCAGATGATGCATTTTGGGGTTTACTAGAGGTAGGACAATAGACCGTGATTGTAGAGCCCAAGGGAATATTGGTATTGGTTTATTATTGTCACTTGTACCAAGGTACAGTGAAAAACTTGTGTTGCATACCGTTCATACAGGTCAATTCATTACACAGTGCATTGAGGTAGTACAGGGTAAAAACAATAACAGAATACAGAGTAAAGTGTCACAGCTACAGAGCAAGTGCAGTGCAGGTAGACAATAAGGCGCAAGGTCATAACAAGGTAGATTGTGAGGTCAAGATTCCATCTCATCGTATAAGGGAACCATTCAATAGTCTTATCACAGTAGGATAGAAGCTGTCCTTGAGTCTGATGGTATGTGCGCTCAGGTTCCTGTATCTTCTGCCGGAAGGGAGAGGAGAGAAGAGAGAATGTCCCGGGTGGGTGGGTCTTTGATTATGCTGGGTGCTTCACCAAGGCAGTGAGAGGTAAAGACAGAGTCCATGGAGGGGAGGCTGGTTTTCATGATGTGCTGGGCTGTGTCCACAACTCTCTGCAGTTTCTTGTGGTCCCGGAGTGAACATCACCAATAGCCTGTCCTGGTCAAGTCACTTAGATGCCATGGCCAAGAAAGCTCACCAGCACCTCTACTTCCTCAGGAGGCTAAGGAAATTTGGTATGTCCCCTTTTACACTCACCAACTTTAATCGATGCACCATAGAAAGCATCCTATCTGGATGCATCACAGCTTGGTATGGCAACTGCTCTGCCCAGGACCGCAAGAAACTGCAGAGAGTTGTGGACACAGCCTAGCACGTCATGGAAACCAGCCTCCCCTCCTTGAACTCTGTCTTTACCTCTTGCTGCCTTGGCGAAGCAGCCAGCATAATCAAAGACCCCACCCACCCTGGGTCATTCTCTCTTCTCTCCTTTTCCATCAAGTAGAAGATACAGGAGCCTGAGGGCACGTACCACCAGACTTAAGAACAGCTTCTATCCCACTGTGATAAGACTATTGAATGGTTCCCTTATACAATGAGATGGACTCTGACCTCACGATCTACATTGTTGTGACCTTGCACCTTATTGCACTGCACTTTCCCTGTCGCTGTGACATTTTACTCTGTACTGTTATTGTTTTTACCTGTACTACCTCAATGCACTCTGTACTAACTCAATGTAACTGCACTGTGTAATGAATTGACCTGTACGATCGGTTTGTAAAACAAGCTTTTCACTGTACCTCGGTACAAGTGACAATAATAAACCAATACCAATACCAGTACCAATACCATACCAAGCCGTGATGCATCCAGATAGGATGCTTTCTATGGTGCATCGATTAAAGTTGGTGAGTGTAAAAGGGGACATACCAAATTTCCTTAGCCTCCTGAGGAAGTAGAGGTGCTGGTGAGCTTTCTTGGCCATGGCATCTAAGTGACTTGACCAGGACAGGCTATTGGTGATGTTCACTCCGGGACCACAAGAAACTGCAGAGAGTTGTGGACACAGCCCAGCACATCATGAAAACCAGCCTCCCCTCCATGGACTCGGTCTTTACCTCTCGCTGCCTTGGTGAAGCACCCAGCATAATCAAAGACCCCACCCACCCGGGACATTCTCTCTTCTCTCCTCTCCCTTCCGGCAGAAGATACAGAAACCTGAGCGCACATACCATCAGACTCAAGGACAGCTTCTATCCTACTGTGATAAGACTATTGAATGGTTCCCTTATACGATGAGATGGAATCTTGACCTCACAATCTATCATCGATTAAAGTTGGTGAGTGTCAAAGGGGACATGCCAAATTTCTTTAGCCTCCTGGGGAAGTAGAGGCGCTGGTGAGCCTTCTTGGCCGTGGCATCTACGTGGTTCGACCAGAGGAACAGAGGGACCTTGGTGTACTTTCAAAGATCCCTGAAGTAGATAGGGCAGTGAACGAAGCATATGGTGTATTTCCCTTAATTAGCTGTAGCATAAAGAAAAAGAGAAGGGAGATGTTGGTACCACTTTATAAAACATTGATTCTGTCACAGAGGGAGTACTGTGTGTGTTCTGGTTGCCACACTATAGGAAGGGTGAAACTGTGCTGTGCTCTTCTATCTTTGTTGTACAGTTCCACGTTCTGTTACAGGCAGAAGGGAATTAGTTTAAGTCAGTATCATGTTCGGTGCAGACATTTTGGACTGAAGGGCTTGTTCCTATGCTCTATTGCACTGGAAAAGGTGCAGAAACGATTCCCCAGGACGTTGCCTTGGATGGAGCATTTCACTTCTGAGGAGACATTGGATGGGCTCGGTTTGTTCTCCTTGGAGCAGGAGAGGCTCAGGAGAGACCTGATAGAGGTATGCAAAATTTTGCGAGACATAAATGAGCAGATAGTAAGAAATTTTTTTCACCCAGAAGATAGTTGCAATCTGGAATGTGCTGATGAGGGGGTGGTGGAGACAGGTACTCACACATCAATTGAGGACCATGTGGATGGGGACTTGAATCTCCAAAGTATAGTAAACTATGGACGAAGAGCTGGTAAATGGGACTAGTATAGATAGGTTCTTGATGGACGGCATGGACATGGTGGGCCGAAGGGCCTGGTTCTGTGCTGTAAGACTCCACAACTATTATTTCATGTTAATGTTCACCTTAAAATAACACACAGCAGAACCTCCATTGTCAAATATTTAAAGCAACACCACCAAAAGTAAAATCCATCTATTTTTTCCATTCTCGGGATGTGTCAGTTGAACGACCAACATTAATCCCCAAACCCACCTCCCCTTGAAAAAATGATAGTGAGCCAACGACTTGAACCACTGCAGTTTAAGCAGTGCAGCAATTTCCACAGCACTATTTGGTAGAGAGTTGCAAGCCTTTGACTCAATGACAAGGTAGGATTAACAATTAATTTTCAAGTCAAGATGTAACATGGAAGGATGTTTCCAACAATGAGAGTCCCATGTATCTGCTGCCCTTGTCTTTGTAGCAATTGAAGGTCATGAGGTTGTGAGGTGGTAATAAAGAAATTACTATCTACCTAATGAGCTGTCTGGATGCATCACAGCTTGGTACGGCAACTGCTCTGCCCAGGACCGCAAGAAACTGCAGAGCGTTGTGTAAAAGTATCTAAGATTATGAGAGGCATGGCTTAGGTAAATTAGTATCCTTTTCCTAGGATAGAAATATCAAATAGTAGAGGGCATAGGTTTAAGGTGAGTGTGGGAAAGCTTTCGAGGAGATTTATGAGGCAAGTTTTTTACACAGAGAGCAGTGGGTGCTTGGAACGTGCTGCTAGGGGAGGTGGTCGATGCAGATACGTTGGTGATGCTCAGGAGGCATTTAGACAGACGCATAGACAGAGAATGGAGGTATATGGACCATGTGCAGGCAGATGGGGTCAGTTTAAATCGGTATCATGGTCAGTACAGAGAAGGTGGGCTGAAGGACCTGTTCCTGTGCTGCACTGTTCTGTGTTCTATGCTCTGTGTTCTATTTTCTAGACTTCTGAACACAGCCCAGTCTATGACTAAAAGCAGCCTCTCCTCCATGGACTCTGTCTACACTTCCTGCTGCTTTGGGAAAGCAGCCGACATAATCAAAGACCCCTCCTACCCTGGACATTCTCTGTTCTCCCCCCTCCTATTGGGCAGAAGATACAAAAGCCTGATAGCATGTACCACCAGGCTCAAGGACAACTTCTATCCTGCTGTTATAAGACTAATGAACAGATCTCTTGGACAATAAAGATGAACTCTTAATCTCTCCATCTACCTCTTCATGGCCCTTGCACCTCATTTGTCCACCTGCCCTGCACTTTCTCTATAACTGTGACACTATATCCTGCAACACACACATAAAGTGCTGGAGGAACTCAGCAGGTCAGGCGGCATCTTTGGAGGGAAATGAACAGTTGATGACCCTTCATCGGGACTGGAAAGGAAGAGGGCAGAAACCAGAATAAGAAGGGGGGAGAGGGAGGAGCACAAGCTGGCGGGTGATAGGTGAGTCCAGGTGAGAGGGGGAAGGTGGGTGGTTGGGGGGGGGGGCGATGTAAGACGCTGAGGGGTGATAGATATAGATATTAGATATTTATTTATTAGTCACATGTACATCGAAACACACTGAAATGCAGCTTTTTGTGGTACTGAGAATGTGCTGGGGGCAGCCCGCAAGTGTCGCCACGCTTCCGGCACCAACATAGCATGTCCAACCTGTACGTCTTTGGAATGTAGGAGGAAACTGGACACCCGGAGAAAACCCACGCAGACACGGGCAGAACGTACAAGGTCCTTACAGACAGCGGCTGGAATTGAACCCGGGTCGCTGGAGCTGTAATAACGTTACGCTAACCACTACGTTACCATGGCAAAGAGGCAAAGGGCTGAAGATGAAGGAATATGGTAGGAGAGAGCAGTGGACCATGGAATAGAGGGAAGGAGGTGAGGAAGGAGAAGGTGGGAGGGGGCCACAGGAATGAGGGAAGAAATAGGAGAGGAGGGAAGGAGAGAGAAAAAAAGGGGGAGATAAGGGGAGGGTTTACCCGAAGTTGGAGAAATCGATGTTGAGGCCGTCAGTTTGGAGACTCCCAAGGCAGAATGTGAGGTGTTCTTCCTCCAACCTGCATCTGGCCTCAACGTGGCAGTAGAGGAGGCCGTGGACAGACATGTCAGTATGGGAGTGGGATGTAGAATTGAAGTGGTTGCCACTGGGAGACCCTGGCTGTTGCAGCGGATGGAGTGAAGGTGCTCGATGAAACGGTCACCCAATCTGCGCCGGTTCTCACCGATGTAGAGGCCATACTGGATGCAATAAATGACACCCTCGGATTCACAGGTGAAGCACTGCCTCACCTGGAAGGACTGTCGAGGGTCCTGAATGGTGGTGAGGGAGGAGGTGTAGGGACAGGTGTAGCACTTGGTGCGGTTGTAGGGACATGTGCTGGGAAGGTCATCAGTGGGGAGGGATGAGTGGACAAAGGAGTCACAAAGAGAGTGATCCCTGCAGAGAATGAAGTGGAGAGCCTTAAAGCCTTCCTGATGGGGTGTGGGAGTGCACAGGGACTGGAGGTCCATAGTAAAAATATGGTTCTTTCTCAACAACAGACCCAACCAGTTCCCCTCCACCACCACCCTCCTCCGTCTGGCAGAACTGGGACTCACTCTCAACAACTTCTCCTTTGGCTCCTCCCACTTTCTCCAGACCAAAGGTCTAGCCATAGGCAGTCGCACGGATCCCAGCTATGCCGGCCTTTTTATCGGTTACGTGGAACAGTCCACGTTCCAAGTCTACACTGGTAACGCCCCCCAACTCTTTCTCCACTACATTGACGGCCGCATTGGGGCTGCTTCCTGCACCTGTGCTGAGCTCGGCAATTTCATCAACTTTGCCCCCAACTTCCACCCTGCCCTCAGATTCACTTGGTCCGTCTCCGACACCTCTCTCCCCTTTCTGCATCTCTCTGTCTCCATCTCCAGAGACAGATAAACCGCAGACATCTGCTGCAAACCCACTGACTCCCACAGTTACCTGACTGGACCTCTTCCCACCCAGTCACTGGCAAGGATGCCATCCCCTTCTCCCAGTTCCTCTGCCTCCGCCACATCTGTTCCCATGATGAAGCTTTCCATTCCAGGGCGTCCGAGATGTTCTCCTCTCTCAGTAACCGGGGTTTCCCTTCCATCACCATCAGTGCTGCCCTCACCTGCATCTCCTCCACTTCCCGCACGTCTGCCCTCACCCCGTCTCCACACCTCTGACATAACAGGGACAGGGCTCCCCTTGTCCTCACCGACCACCCCACGAGCCTCCACATCCAACGCATCATTCTCCCAACTTCCGCCATCTCCAATGGGATCCCACCACCAGGCACATATTTCCCTCCCCTCTCTGCTTTCCGCAGGGATCGCTCTCTCTGCGATTCCCCTGTTCACTCGTCCCTCCCCACAGATGGCCCTCCCAGCACTTATCCCTGCAACCGCACTAAGTGTTACACCTGTCCCTCCCTCACCACCATTCAGGGCCCCAGACAGTCCTTCCAGGTGAGGCAGCGCTTCACCTGTGAATCCGAGGGTGTCATTTATTGCATCCAGTGTACATCGGTGAGAACCGATGCAGATTGGATGACCACTTCATCGAACACCTTCGCCTCGTCCGTCGCAACAGCCAGGACCTTCTGGTGGCCACCCACTTCAATTCCACATCCCACTCCCACACCGACATGCCTGTCCACAGCCTCCTCTCCTGCCATGTTGAAGCCAGGCGCAGGCTGGAGGAGCAACACCTCGTACTCTGCCTTGGGAGTCTCCAACCTGACGGCCTCAACATCGATTTCTCTAACTTCCAGTAACCCCTCCCCTCTTCTCCCCCCCTTCTTTCTCCCTCTTTCCTCCCCTCATTCCTGTGGCCCCCTCCTCTTTCCCCTTCCCTCGCCCTCATGATCTGCCCATTGATCAGGTCCACAGCATTCTGTAGGAGGAGGGTGAACAGCCAGGGGTTGTGGTACATATTGGTGCCAATGACATAGGTAGGAAAAGAGATGAGGTCCTGAAGAGAGAATGTAGGAAGCTGAAAAGCAGGACCTCAAGGATAGTAATCTCTGGATTGCTGCCTGTGCCACTCACCAGTGAGGATAAGAAGATGTTGATTTGGCAGATGAATGTGTGGCTGAGGAATTGGTGCAGGGGGCAGGGTTTCAGATTTGTTGATCATTGGGATCTCTTCTGGGGAAGGTATGACCTGTACAAAAGGGATGGGTTACACCTGAACTGGAGGGGGACCGATGTTCTTGTGGGCAGGTTTACTAGAACTGCTGGGGAGGGTTTAAACTAGTTTGGCAGGGGGATGGGAACTCGAGTGATAGGTTAGAGGTTGGTGCATTCAGTGTACAAGTAGATGCAACGTGTAAAAATACTGTGAGGAAGGATAGGCAGTTGAAAGGGCAAAATTGCAGTCAGTTGGATGGGCTGAAGTCCACTTTAATGCGAAAAGTATCAGGAACAAGGGTGATGAATTTAAAGCATGGCTAAGTATATGGAACTAAGACTTTGTGGCCATTACAGAGACTTGGCTGTCACAAGGACAGGAATGGCTGCTGGATATTCTGGGGTTCAGATGTTTCAAAAGGGATAGGGACGGAGGTAAAAGAGGTGGAGGAGTGGCTTTGCTGATCAGGGACAGTGTCACGGCTGTAGGAAGGGAGGACGTCCTGGAGGGATCGTCCACTGAGTCAGTGTGGGTGGAAGTCAGAAACAGGAAGGGCACGATCACTCTATTGGGAGTATTCTACAGACCCCCCAATAGCAGTAGAGACACTGAGGAGCAGATCGGGAGGCAGATTTTGGAAAGCTGCAGAAATAACAGGGTTGTTGTCATGGGTGATCTCAATTTCCCTAATATTGATTGGCACCTCCTTAGGGTAAAGGAGATAGATGGGTTAGAGTTTGTGAGTTGTGTCTAGGAAGGAATCTTGACACAGTATGTGGACAGGCCGACTGGAGGAGAGGCCATACTAGACCTGGTACGAGGCAATGAGCCTGATCAGGTTTCAGATCTCTCGGTGGGAGAGCACTTTGGAGACGGTGACCATAACTCCTTGACCTTTACCTTGGAGAGGGATAGGGAGCAGACAATATGGGAACATATTTAATTGGGGGAGGGGCAATTATGATGCTATTCGGCAGGAATTTGGGAGCGTAAATTGGGAACAGATGTTCTTGGGGAAGTGCACAATGGAAATGTGGAGGTTGTTTAGGGAGTACTTGCATGGGGTTCTGGATAGGTTTGTGCCATTGAGGCAGGGTAAGGATGGTAGAGTGAAGGAACCGTGGTTGACGAGAGATGTAGAATATCTGGTCAAGAGGAAGAAAGAAGCTTACCTGAGGTTTAGAAAGCATGGATCAGACAGGGTTCTAGAGAGTTATAAGTTAGCCAGCAGGGAGCTTAAGAATGGACTTCAGAGAGCAAGAAGGGGGCATGAGAAGGCCTTGGTGAGTAGGATTAAGGAAAACCCCAAGACATTCAACACATATGTGAAGAATAGGAGGATGACTATAGTGAGGGTAGGACCGATCAGGGATAAAAGAGGAAATATGTGCCTGGAGTTGGAAGAGGTAGGGGAGGTCCTTAATGAATACTTGCTTCAGTATTCACCAGTGAGAGAGACTTTGACGTTTGTGAGGATGACGTACGACAGGCTGATATGCTAGGGCATGTTGATGTGAGGAAAGAGGATGTGCTGGAACTTTTGAGAAACATTAGGATAGATAAGTCACCGGGGCCTGGTGGGATATATCCAAGATTACTATGGAAAGCGATGGAAGAGATTGCTGCGCCATTGACAATGATCTTTGCATCCTTACTGGCAACAGGAGTAGTGCCAGATGATTGGAGGGTGGCAAATGTTGTTCTTTTGTTCAAGAAAGGGAGTAGGGATAACCCCGGGAATTATAGACCAGTGAGTCTTACTTCAGTGGTGGGCAAATTACTGGAGAAGATTCTTAGAGCCAGGGTTTATGGGCATTTAGAGAAGCATAGGCTGATTAGGGACAGTCAGCATGGCTTCATGAGGAGCAAGTCGTGCCTCACGAGATTGGCTGTATTCTTTGAAAATGTGACAAAGCACATTGATGAAGGTAGAGCACTGGATGTGGTGTACATGGATTTTAGTAAGGCATTTGATAAGGTTCCTCATGGAAGGTTCATTCAGAAAGTCAGGAGGCATGGGATCCAGGGAAACTTGGCTGTGTGGATTCAAAATTGGCTCATCCATAGAAGACAGACTGTGGTGGTAGATGGAGCATATTCTGCCTGGAGGTCAGTGACCAGTGGTGTCCCTGCTCTTTGTGACTTTTACAAATGACTTGGATGGGGATGTGGAAAGGTGGGTTAGTAGGTTTGTAAATTACACGCAGGTTGGTGGTGTTGTGGATAGTGTAGAAGGTTGCTGTAGGTTACAACAGGGCATTGATAGGATGCAGAGCTGGGCTGAGAAGTGGCAGATGCCGTTCAACCTGGAAATGTCTGAAGTGACGCACTTTGGAAGATCGAATTTGAAGGCAAAATACAAGATTAATGGCAGGACTCTTAGCAGTGTGGAGGAACAGAGAGATCTTGGGGTCCACGTCCATAAATCCCTCAAGGTTGCAGCGCAGGTTGATAGGGTTGTTAAAAAGGCATATGGAGTTTTGGCCTTCATTAGTAGGGGTATTGAGTTCAAGAGCCATGAGGTGATGTTGCAGCTCTATAGCACACTGGTTAGACCACACTTGGAGTATTGTGTTCAGTTCTAGTCACCTCATTATAGGAAGGATGTGGAAGCTTTAGAGAGGGTGCAGAGGAGATTTACCAGGATGCTGCCTGGATTAGAGAGCATGCCTTATGAGAATAGGTTGAGTGAGCTAGGGCTTTTCTCTTTGGAGAGAAGGAGGATAAGCCGTGACTTGATAGAGGTGTACAAGATGATAAGGGGCATAAATCAAGTGGACAGTTAGAGACTTTTTCCCAGGGGGAAAATGACTAACACAAGGGGGCATGATTTTAAGGTGATTGGAAGAAGGTATAGGGGGATGTCAGGGGTAAGTTGATTACACAGAAAATGGTGGGTGCGTGGAACGCACTGCCGGCAGAGGTTGTGGGGTGCATTGTGGAGGTCGTGGCTGTCATGTGATTGTGGAGGTCGTGGCTGTCACGTGAGAACACTGCCCCCCCCGGGTCAGATGACAGCATTGCCCTTATCTGGTCAGAAGACACACCACTGTCAATTAAGGCCCGGCTCCACCCCACCCATCGTGCACACCTGACTATTGGTCTTTTAAGCACCTTTGTACCTAGCACACTCAGGCGATTGGCCTGTTTGAACTACCTGGGCTGGACCACCCAGCCCTCCAGCAGTATAAGGGGTGCCACGTGCTTGGTTCTGTTTCTTTGTTGTCTCTGAGGGATGCAGAGGCAAGCTGTGCGCTGCTTAAGAGTACTTAATTAAGGATCCCTGGGACCCTAGAACTGTGCTTGCACTGAGATCGATGGGTGGCAAGCAGCGTATTGTTTCTTCCTTGATTCATTTGTACCCGGTTTGTTGTGTGTGTGTGTTTGCATCTCACCTTTGTTGCAATTTCCCCCACGTTCGGTTTAGAGGGATATGGGCCTAACGCAGGCAAATAGGACTTGCTCAGCAAGTCACCTTGGTTAGTACGGACGGGTTGGGCTGAAGGGCCTGATTCCATGCTGTATGACTCAAAGGAACGTGGAGTTAGCACAGGAAAGTGGCACTGAGCAGACACGAGGAGTGAGGTGACCTTCTCCTGTTAATTGATGCTCCCATGTTCCCTTTCAGATCTGCTGTCCGATCTGCTGTCACCAACCCACTTCAATCCCCGGCCCTCTCTCCCATTTTATCTCTTATCCCTTCTCTACCCACTCCGAATCCCAACTGTTTCCTCCCACTCTCCCCGCCTTTCTCCAATTCCTGGGAAAGAGGGAGTGTGCTCCACCTCACAGGCTCGGCTGGCCGTGTGCGGAGGGATATCTTTCCGCGAGTGAGGAGGGATATCGGTCCACGTGTGGGGAAAGATATCTTTCCATGTGTGGGGAGGGATATTTTTCCGTGTGTGGGGAGGGATATCTTTCCACGTATGGGGAGGGATATATTCCCGTGTGTGGGGAGGAATATCTTTCTGCATGTAGATACTGAAGTCCCAAGAAGTCCAGTCACCTTTAATAAATGACTGTTGGTTCTCAGCCGGATCGAAAGGTTCGCAAGTACAACGTTGACTGGTTCAGCAGTGTGAATAAAGGGGAGTTTATCTTGAATGGTGCAAAACTCTTGAATGTTATTGCAGTTGAAGCCAGTGAGATAAGTGGTGATTATTCCATCACTTTCCTGACTAGCCTTGTGAGGCTCTGAGAGGACAGAAGCTGAGCCAACAGTGACTGCACTAATAAAGCTGTGAATGGCTCTGGGAAATCCTGGGGCTGTGAACAGAGCTGTTTAATTCAGCTTCTTCTCAAATGCTATCCTACAGCAGCCAATGTCTCTGGCTCGTCTCATCCTGCTGTGGATTATTGCTGAACCAATACTCATTCACCATGCACAGCGGAGAGCCCAGCTTGATGCTATTCACTCCACTGCTGGTGTGCACAAGCTCCTGCAGACCACTGATGAAAATACCAGAAGAACAAAAATAGTAAGTGGCTCACAGCTTCAACCACCCAGGTTTGATCCTGACCTTGGACGCTGTCTGTTGTGGAGTTTACACATTCTCCTGTGACTGCTTGGGTTCCCCCTGGTGCTCTGGTTTCCTCCCAAGTCCCAAAGACATGTGGGTTGGAAGTTTAACTGTAATAGCCCCTTCTGTGTAGGAGGGTGGTAGAATCTGTGGGCCGTTGAGGAGAAAGTGAGGAGAATAAAGTGGGGCTAGCGTAGGTTTTGTGCAAATGGGTACTCGATGGGTGGGTGTGAACTCATGCGTCAAAAGCTCTGTTTCTATGCTGGGTTCAGTGTGAAATAACAGAAAGAAGGCAACCTACTCCATCTCCGATTCCACCTCACTGAATATGGTTTTTATTTCTTCATCGATTGATCTATTGACGGGAAACACACACAGGGCAGGAGCATGTTCAATTATGTTGGACATCACCTGTTATGACACATCAGCGACAGTCCCACATGGAACTAACTGATGGTTTCAGATATCAGGAATTGGCATCCTTGGTGTTGTCTGATTTATGGAAGGTTTGTCTCACTCATTGAACATCACAAGGTTTCAGGTGCACGTGAGTATTGATTGTTACATTCATTTACTCAGTAGAGATTGTTGTGCCTTGTGAATTAAGCTGGAGAGTCTACAGTAGGTTATTTCAGGCAGTGGATATCCCACAATAATGCACAAGGATTCCATAATCAAGCAAATAGCAATGTCTGTGATATGCAACATCATGCCATTATTCATCGTGCATCCTAAATCCTGCAGGTACCCTGACCACTGTCAGTCCTTTACTCGGGAAGAATAAAATATTAACACACATCTACAACATCTGTGACCGTACACGATGTGGCATCGCAAACAGAGCTGGTGGAGTAAAATAGGAAACGACCTAAAAAGGTTGCAAGTTGTTGAGGCTGGGGAGAGACGTGTGGAGCTACTCAGTTGTTATGATTTTCATTTTGTTGGGTAATAGTGGTCATCTTCACCATTCTATATATTCTCCTCACGCAAGTCTTTTGGACTTGTTAAGCGAAGGATACAGAGCTGGATTATGTGTTTTGGAACATGGATGTTGACATGCGTACAGGTTCTCAGAGATGGTTGTTGAAACTAGGCAGGGAATCAAGCTGAGACTCTGGGGCGAGTTCTTGTATTTTTTTCTCTTATTTCCTCATTGCATCGGAGGCCCTTTGGCCCTTTGCCTCCCAGGGCATTCCCGTCAGTCCTATGCTCCCTCTCACATTCACATCACCTCCCCTCAGATTCTACCACCCGCCTTGGTGAAGGACAAATTTACAGCGGGCAATGAACCATCAACCCACACGTCTGTAGGATGTGGGAGGAAACCGAAGCATCTGAGTGAAACCTCACAGAGGAGCAACTTGCAAGCTCCACAACAGACTGCACCTAAGGTCAGGATTGAACGCAGGTCAATGGAGCTGTGAGGCAGCAGCTCTACCCTCTTGTGCCTCTGTGTTAAGTATAATGTTGAGGAAATATTATCCTTGGTTTACTATGTTGTTTCCCCCATGTGGAATAAAGTAATAAAACATTTGTTGTTGCCAGATTTCACAGTGGTTTCATGACAGGAACATCCTGAGCCAAACCAATTAAAGGCAAAGATATGTAGCCATAGATTCCATGATGTATGGATCATAAAGTGAAACCCATGGCAAGGTACCAAGTGCTTTGGAAGGGGCTGTTTTAGTAAGCACACACTATTCTTGCAAAATTAAAATGAGACTTCCTAAACAATGGGCGGAAAACAGCATTGCATAACTCTCAAAGTAAACTATCAGACAATGCAGAAAAGTGAACCAATTTCTCAGTGGAATTCATTTACAAGACATAAAGGACCTCAAGGGGATGGAGATGAACAGCACAATCAGTCTGAGTGACGATGCCTGTCATTGTAACACTCCCTGAATGCCCTCCCTACACTGCTGGCTCGCAGAGTGTGACAACTAATCTGTGATACGAGCTGTGAGAGTCAGCATGAAGCCATGCCAACTCAGTGACACACTCACTTAGAAATATCAAACCATTTTGAGGTCAAGCACTCTCTTTAAAAATACAACATTTTAGCAGGGGCATGAGTGTTAATCAAAAGGGGCTGAGCAGTGACGTCTTTGCAATTTGCTAAAAATAAAAGTCTTTCAACCAAGGACCCAAAAGCAGAGTTCTGCCTATTGAATATGAATGTTGGCCCACATTGTCGAAAAAGCAAGTTTGTTAGAATTTGTTCTTGGGATGTGGGTGACAAAGACACGGCAGTCCAAGCTGCCCTGCGGGAACAGAACCACCCATGTCGCACAGGACTGAATTTACATGTAGGAAGGACCAGGTTTCCTTTCCTGTGCAGCAGTGGACAATTGTTTTTTTCATAACAGTCCAACACATTTATTTTCCAATTCCTGCCATGATTTACAACATTTAATTTCATGTTGTTCCAGTAGGATCTGAATGACAGAATTCCTGCACTTCCTGACTAAAGTGACAAACAAGAAGACCGTCTCTTGAACGTCGGATTCTCCAGTTTCAGGTAAAACTGCTCCCCCTTTGTCCCTTTTTCTCTTCTTTGTCTGATCTCCCTCCTGTTACTTTTCCGTCCCCCACCCACTCTATCTGCCCATCACCCACACACTCCTCCCACTGGTTCCCCTCCCCAAATGTTTCCATCTGTTTTCCCCACCCCCCCTACTTGACTCCATGCTCCATCTTCCTCTCTTATCAGATTCCAACACCTTCAGCCCTTGGTCACCTCCACCTATCATCTCCTACTCTCCCCTCCTCACCTGGATCCACCTATCACTTGCCAGCTCTTGCTCCACCCCTCCCCTTCACCTTGTTACACAAGTTATCTCCCCTCTGTATTTCAGTCCAGATGAAGGGTCTCGACCCAAAACGTCGACTGTCCATTTCCCTCCATAGATGCTGCCCGACCCACTGAGTTCTTCCAGTATCTTGTGAGTTGCTCCAGACTGCAGCATCCATAGTCTCTTGTGTACCTGCCACTATCTCTTCCTTGACTGGCCAGAATCAGGGCAGGTACTGTCAATATTTACAATCTCCCTACTCTGCTCCCAGTATCACAGATTATAGAACCATAGAGACACAGTACACAGAAACAGGCCCACCTGCCCACCAGGTCCATGTGCATTACCAAACATCCATCTACACAATCCATTTACCAGCACTCGGTCCATACCCTTCCTATGCCTTGGTGATTCAAATTGCCTGTCCAGATGCACTTTAAGTATTACGAGAGTCCTCTGCCTCTACCACTCCTCAGGCAG
Organism: Pristis pectinata; assembly: GCF_009764475.1. Lineage (NCBI taxonomy): Eukaryota > Metazoa > Chordata > Chondrichthyes > Rhinopristiformes > Pristidae > Pristis > Pristis pectinata. The sequence continues at coordinate 2,882,290 of NC_067430.1, forward strand.
TGTGTTACAGATTCCAACCATCCTCTGGGTGAAAAAAATTCCTCCTCAGATTCCCTAGATGGGCGACATGCAGTTAGCATAACGCTATTACAGCACCAGTGATTGGGGTACAATTCCGGCCACTGTCTGTAAGGATATTGTACGTTCTCCCTGTGTCTGCGTGGGTTTCCTCCAGGTGCTCAGGTTTCCTCCCACATTCCAAAGACATACGGTATTGGTATTGGTATTGGTTTATTATTGTCACTTGTACCGAGGTACAGTGAAAAGCTTGTCTTACAAACCGATCATACAGGTCAATTCATGACACAGTGCAGTTACATTGAGTTAGTACAAAGTGCATCGATATAGTACAGGTAAAAAAAACAGTAACAGTGCAGAGTAAAGTGTCACAGCTACAGAGAAAGTGCAGTGCAATAAAGTGCAAGGTCACAACAAGGTAGATCACAAGGTCATAGTCCATCTCATTGTATAAGGGAACCGTTCAATTGTCTTATCACAGTGGGGTAGAAGCTGTCCTTAAGTCTGGTGGTACATGCCCTCAGCCTCCTGCATCTTCTACCCGATGGAAGAGGAGAGAAGAGAGAATGTCCCAGGTGGGTGGGGTCTTTGATTATGTTGGCTGCTACACCGAGACAATGAGAGGTGAAGACAAAGTCCAAGGAGGGGAGCCTGGTGTCCGTGATGCACTGGGCTGTGTCCACAACTCTCTGCAGCTTCTTGCGGTCCTGGGCAGAGCAGTTGCTGTACCAAGCCATGATACATCCAGATAGGATGCTTTCTATGGTGCATCGGTAAAAGTTGGTGAGTGTCAAAGGGGACAAACCAAACTTCTTTAGCCTCCTGAGGAAGTAGAGGTGCCGGTGAGCTTTCTTGGCTGTGGCATCTACGTGATTTGACCAGGACAGGCTGTTGGTGATGTTCACACCCAGGAACTTGAAGCTCTCAACCCTCTCGACCTCAGCACCATTGATGTGGACAGGTGCATATACACCGCCCCCTTTCCTGAAGTCAATGACCAGCTCTTTTGTTTTGTTGACATTGAGGGAAAGGTTGTTGTCATAACACCATTCCACTAAGTTCTCTATCTCCTTCCTGTACTCCGATTCATCGCTGTTTGAGATACGGCCTACAACGGTGGTATCATCTGCAAACTTGTAGATGGAGTTAGTGCAGAATCTGGCCACACAGTCGTGAGTGTATAGGGAGTTGAGTAGAGGGCTGAAGACGCAGCCTTGTGGGCACCAGTGTTGAGAGTAATCGTGACGGAGGTATTGCTGCCTATCCCCACTGATTGCAGTCTGTTTGTTAGAAAGTCAAGGATCCAGTTACAGAGGGAGGTGTTGAGTTCTAGGTCTCGGAGTTTGGTGACAAGCTTGCTTGGAATTATTGTATTGAAGGCAGAGCTGTAGTCAATAAACAATAGTCTAACGTATGTGTCTTTACTGTCCATATGCTCCAGAGCTGAGTGTAGGGCCAGGAAGATGGCATCCGCTGTAGACCTGTTTCGCCGATAGGTGAATTGCAATGGGTCCAGGTTGTCTGGTAGGCTGGAGTTGATGTGTGCCATGAGCATCCTCTCAAAGCACTTCATGATGGTAGATGTCAGAGCCACTGGTCGGTAGTCATTGAGGCATGTTACCTTGCTTTTCTTCGGTACCGGGATGATAGTGGTCTTCTTAAAACAGGAGGGAACCTGAGATTGAAGCAGGGAGAGGTTAAATATGTCCGCAAATATTCTGCCTGCTGATCAGCACAAGATCTGAGCACATGGCCCGGGACACCATCTGGGCCAAGTGCTTTCCTCGTGTTCACCCTCCGGAAGACTGATCTTACGTCCTCCACTGTGATCACAGGTTCAGCTGCGTTGGTGGCTGTCAGGGTGGACGGTGACAATCCACTTCCCTCCAGTTCAAAACGCGCATAGAATGCGTTAAGTTCATCTGGAAGGGATGCGCTGTTGTTAGCTATGCAGTCCGACTTTGTCTTGTAGCCTGTTATGGGATGTAAGGCCTGCCATAACTGGTGGCTGGTCAGGGACTCTATTTTGAGTTGGTAAAACCAGTGAAAAAATATGTCCAAGGCGTGAGGTCATACACTTGGACCCTGTTGTGATCAGCAGCATCTGCTGCCTGGACATTATTGCTGCCGTTTGGGAGGACATCAGTGTTGGAGCCTCTTGCTGTTGCCATGAACCTGCCCAGTCAAGGTTGTTCAACATTAGCGGAGGGTCCTCAGACACAGAAACAGTAACAAACCAGTTCAGCAGGTTTTAGTGAGATGATTGCAGTGTGGAGCTTTCTGCTGCCATGTAGAGTGGTACAGACAGAAACAGGAGTTACACGGATAATGATGTCATTTGGTGCGTGCCTGATGCCGTGAAAGCATCAGGCACACTAATGTAAATAGAGCATGACGTGCCCAGCACACCTTTATGTCTGATGTTATTTACAGCATGATCTACTGGAACTAGACCGCATTGTGTTAAAATAACGTCATTTAATTCCTAGGCTTGTTTTCCTGAAAGTGCAGAATATAGTTCCTGTATGGAGTTTGAGATCCTCCTTTCACAGAAATCATAGAATCATGGGATTCATACAGCACGGAGACAGGCCCTTTCAGTCCACCCTGTCCATGCTGATAGTGATGCTATCTATGGCAATCCCATTTGCCTGCATTAGGCCCGTGTCCCTCTTCATTGGAGAGAGTTGTGGACACAGCTCAGCACATCACAGAAACCAGACTCCCCTCCACTGACTCTGTCTATGCTTGTCGCTGTCTCAGTAAAGCAACCAACATAATCAAAGACCCCACCCATCCTGGACATTCTCTCTTCTCCCCTCTCCCATTGGGCAGAAGATACAAAAGCCTGAAAGCACGTACCACCAGGTTCAAGGGCAGCTTCTATTCTACTCTTTTAAGACTATTGAATGGTTCCCCCAGTACAATAAGATGGATTCTTGACCTCACAATCGACCTCGTTATGGACTTGCACCTTATTATCTGCCTGCACTGCACTTTCTCTGTAACTGTAACACTTTATTCGTGTAGCGGTTAGCATAACTCTATTACAGGGCCAGCAATCTGGGTTCAATTCCAGCCACTGTCTGTAAGGAGTTTCTCAGTTCTCCCTGTGACTGCGTGGGTTTCCTCCGGGCACTCCGGTTTCCTCCTACGTTCCAAAGACGTACGTGTTAGGAAGTTGTAGGCATGTTATGTTGGTGCCAGAAGCGTGGTGACACTTGAGGGCTGCCCCCAGAACACTCTACGCAAAAAAGATGCATTTCACTGTGTGTTTTGATGTACATGTGATTAATAAAGATATCTCTTATATTATTCTGCGTTCTGTTATTGTTTTCCCTTGTACTACCTCAGTGCACTGATGTGATGAAATGATCTGTATGGATACAAAGTTTTTCACTGTGCCTCGGTACATGTGACAATAATAAACCAATTTACCAATTTACTTCTTTCCTATCCAAGTAGCTGTCCAAATGCCTTTTAAACATTGTAAGTGTATCTGCCTTCACTACCTCCTCTGGCAGCTTCTTCCAGGTATTCACCACCCTCTGTGTGAAAAACATACCCCTCAGATCTCCAAACAGAATTAAAATAATTAAAAGTTCAACAACATTTTCTGCCAATGAAACTTGAACAACACTTTTGTCTAATGCTAGTGCACAGATAAGTTTAGGGTATGGGATAAAAGGTTTAACTTTAACTTGAACTTTATTTATACAGCACAGTAAAAGACCCTTCCAGCCCAACGAGTCCACACTGCCCATTTAAACCCATGTTACCCTACCCGTACCTGCCTCACCTGACTGTGCTATTCAACCTGACGGCTTCTCAATTCATGGAATGGACCGTACAGATTCCTCAGGCAAAATTAAAAGCGGAGGGGTCTGCTTCTTAATCAATAACTTGTGGTGCTCAGACATGATGGTCCTGGCGAGCTCCTGCTCACCCAGCCTGGAATATCTAATGGTGAAGTGTCGACCATTCTACCTGCCAAGGGAGTTCACTTCAGCTATCCTGATGGCAGTCTACATACCACCACAGACGGACATGAATCCTGCACTCAATGAGCTATACTCCGTGGTCAACAACCTTGAGACAGGATACCCTGAGGCCTTCTTCATCATCGCAGGGGGCTTCAACTGGGCCAACCTCAAGGGTGTGTTACCAAAATACTATCAGCACATCTCCTGCTCCACCAGGGGCACCAACACCCTTGACCACTGCTATACAACCATCAAAGATGCCTCCCGAGCCACCCTTCGTCCTCACTTTGGGAAATCAGGCCACCAGGCTGTATTCCTCCTCCCTGCATACAAACAGAAACTGAAACGGGAGGATCTGGTACAGAGAGTCATGCAATGCTGGTCTGAGGAAGCAGATGAGCTCTTATGTGACTGCTTTGAGACGGTTCATGTTCAAAGACTCATCTGTCACCATTGTAGGCAGTATCTCAAACAGCGATGAGTCGGAGTACAGGAAGGAGATAGAGAGCTTAGTGGAATGGTGTCATGACAACAACCTTTCCCTCAATGTCAACAAAACAAAAGAGCTGGTCATTGACTTCAGGAAAGGGGGCGGTGTACATGCACCTGTCCACATCAATGGTGCTGAGGTCGAGAGGGTTGAGAGCTTCAAGTTCCTGGGTGTGAACATCACCAACAGCCTGTCCTGGTCAAATCACATAGATGCCACAGCCAAGAAAGTTCACCAGCGCCTCTACTTCCTCAGGAGGCTAAAGAAATTTGGTTTGTCCCCTTTGACTCTCACCAACTTTTACCGATGCACCATAGAAAGCATCCTATCTGGATGTATCATGGCTTGGTACAGCATCTGCTCTGCCCAGGACCGCAAGAAACTCCAGAGAGTTGTGGACACAGCCCAGCACATCACAGACACCAACCTCCTCCCCTTGGACTCTGTCTTTACCTCTCATTGCCTTGGTGAAGCAGCCAACATAATCAAAGACCCCACCCACCTGGGACATTCTCTCTTCTCTCCTCTTCCATCGGGTAGAAGATGCAGGTGCCTGAGGGCACGTACCACCAGACTTAAGGACAGCTTCTACCCCACTGTGATAAGACTAGTAAATGGTTCCCTTATACAATGAGAAGGACTATGACCTTGCAATCTACCTTGTTGTGACCTTGCACCTTATTGCACTGCACTTTCTCTGTAGCTGTGACGCTTTATTCTGTACTGTTACTGTTTTTACCTGTATTACATCGATGCACTTTGTACTAACTCAATGTAACTGCACTGTGTCATGAATTGACCTGTACGATCGGTTTGTAAGACAAGCTTTTCACTGTACCTCGGTACAAGTGACAATAATAAACCAATACCAATACCAATACATTCATATAATTGGTTGTCATCTTTTGTAGCGGTTAGCGTAACGTTATTACAGCACCAGCGACCCAGGTTCAATTCCAGCCGCTGTCTGTAAGGAGTTTGTATGTTCTCCTCGTGACTGTGTGGGTTTCCTCTGGGTGCTCCAGTTTCCTTTCACTTTCCAAAGACATACGGGTTAGGGAGTTGTGGGCGTGCTATGTTGGCGTCGGAAGCGTGGCGACACTTGCGGGCTGCTCCAGAACACTCTACGCAAAAGACACATTTCACTGCGTGTTTTGATGTGACTAATAAAGAAATCTCTTTTGTACTTATCTGTCCCCCATGTGCTTCTTTCTGACTCTGCCAGCATGGTGCACAGAATGTCTGATCTGGAAGTGCTTGAGAGGGAAGAAACCAAGGATACACTTTGGGGAGGGAGAATTTCCCCACTGAAATGGATTGGGAGAGGGAGGGGCAAGGCTGGCAGCTACCGTGTGTGCGGATGGGTGAGGCCGCAGAGGAGTAAGGGAGCTGGGTGCTGCCAGGTTGCAGGGGAGCTGGGGGTCGGAGCACTGCTGTATGCTACACTGGATGCTCGGGAGGGAACTGGGTGGGCATCGGCCTCTGAGAGAGGACCTGCTTGCTGCATTACAAGCAGAGAAGAGGGAGCTGTGTGTTGGACTGGAGGTGGGGAAGCACACTTCAATGTTGCGTTGGAGGGGAAGGGGAACTGCAGTGCTCCAACCTCGCAGCACCCAGCTCTCTCAGCCCACCCCATCACCTCGTGCAGTGCGCCCACTAATCCAAGCTCTCCCCAGGACCTGTACCATCCTCACATAGAGTACTTACCCATTATTCCTTTAAAAATTAAATGGTTTCTGGCTTGATCCACCTTCTCACACACCAGAAACTCCTCACGCAAAGAAAGTTCTTTCCACTTTCTTGGCTTATTGCTAATTACAGCTTCTTCCCCTTCACCATCAGATTTCTGAACAGCCCATGACCTCGTTATTCCTTTTGTTTTGCACTATTTATTTATTTTTGTAATTTGTAGTAATTTTATGTCTTTTTACTTGCTGCTGCCGCAAAACAACAAATTTCACTTCATATAAGTCAGTGATAATAAACCTGATTCTGGTTTGAGAGGCAGCTGGAATATTTCTCTGTATAAAATTAACGATATAAGCAAAAGCTGTCATTGGGCGGAGATGTTTCATGAATGATTTTGGACCATTGGGCTGGGTAAATTCCTGCCTCCTACACCTGGGTGATTGTCCCTCCCCAGCTTGAGTGATAGAAGGTGTCGCATAGCCCAAGTGTGGACAATGTGGGCAGGCAAGGTTGCGTGGTGGTTAGCGTAACACTATTACAGCGTCAGCGACCCGGGTTCAATTCCGGCTGCTGTCTGTAAGGAGTTTGTACGTTCTCCCCGTGTCAGCGTGGGTTTCCTCTGGATGCTCCGGTTTCCTCCCACATTCCAAAGACATAATGGGTTAGGAAGTTGTGGGCGTGCTATGTTGGCGCCAGAAGCGTGGTGACACTTGCGGGCTGCCTCCGGAACACTCTACGCAAAAAGATGCATTTCACTGTGTGTTTCGATGTACATGTGACTAATAAAGATATCTTACCTTATCTAATCTAAAGTGTGCCCACAGTTTAAATGTGTTGGTCAAACTGCCAGGAATGTTTTTATCCCACCTGGGCCAAGAGACTGCCAATGAAAGAAGAAGTAATTGCAATGGATGCCATGGTCACGATCCCCTCACAGAGCCATACAGCATGGAAGCAGGCCCTTCAGCCCATCAAGTCCGTACCGACCATCTGGATGCTGTTCAAGATCTGATCCTTAGAAATTACAGGGCGCATTACTCATCCTGCCCGTCTCTCATCACCCAACTGGAGATAGATCTATTGAAGGTGGTCTTTTCCCAGGCATTCTTCCTAATGGAGAGAGAAGAGCAATGAAATAAGAACGTCATCGGATCACCCTCTTGTCTGCTGCAGTCTGTGTCTCTTGCAGAGAGCAGGCTGGAGAGGAGCACAGGGAGTCCTGGTGTCACACTGAGATGGCCTACACCTAAAGTCACGAGTCTCCTCTGTTATTCTGTGCTTTGTGACTGCCGAATCAGAGATCTTGGGTTCTAATCACAGAAAAAAATTGGCCTCAGTATCCCTCCCATTTGGTTTGAAAGCTAATTTACCAAGGTCTCTTGGCACAATGAATTCAATTATCCTCACACTGACCTTAAGACGCCTGAAATATAAATGGTTTATTAATGGTGCATTCTGGAATTGTAACAGAATGTTAATTTAGATATTGCATACTCACTGAACAAACAGAGCTAATCTAAAAACTATTAAAGGTCAGATTTGCACGGTGAAAATCCTGAGTGGTGCAGCATTACAATAGCTTAATTTTAAAATCTTCTCTTATGTGCAGGAATTCTAGTCAGTCTCTACATTGTGCAGGACCCAGACCAAACCTGGGTGACTAGTCTGGGGTCATATCACTGAAACATATAGGATTCTTAATTGGCTTGACAGGGCGTTGTGAGAAAAGGTTCATTGAGGTCTTAAAGATAGAGGGCTCTGGACACAGTCTTTGGAATTTTAAAAATGATTTATTCACAAAGACAAACGCGGGAACAGAATGAACGGGAACGGATGCACACTCTCACACACACACGCACACACACACACACACACACACACGGGTGATCATGAGACGTGGGGGAAAATCACAACAGGTGAGATGCACACGCACACACACACACACGTACACACACGCACACACGCACACACGCATGCAACAAACTGGTTACAAATGATCAAGGAATAAACAATACGATGGCTGAACACCCTGAATCTGGACAAGCATCGGCTCTTTGGTCCCAGGAGTCCTTAACTAACTGCCCTTAAGTAGTGTACAGCTTACCTCAACATCCTCGGAGAAACAGAAAGCGAGACAACCAAGTGTGCGGCACTTTTTATACTGCTGGAGGGCTGGGTGGTCCAGCAAGGACAAAGGTGTTTAAACAGGCCAATGGTTAGGTGTCAAGGACAAAGGTGTGTTACAAAAGCCAATCCTTAGGTGTGCACTTAATGGGTGGGTTGGAGCCAAACCTTTGATTGACACTGGTGTCGCTTCCGACCCAATGAACAACGCTGTCATCCGACTAGAGGGGTCAGTGTTGTCACTGTCACATGACAGCCATGACCTTTGTCACTGTCCACAGGGTTGAAGCAGGGGTGACGTTTCCCCCTGGGTTGGGGTGTCTGGGACCAGGGGATGTCCATTCAGGACACAAGAAAGAAGTAATTTCTTTACCCAGATAGTGGTGAATCTTTGGAACTCCCTACCCAACAGGGATGTGGGGGCTCCATCACTGAGTATATTCCAGACCGCGATTGATAATATTTTAGCTGTTCAGGGAATCAAGGGATATGTGGGAAAATGATACTGAGGTACAGGATCTGCCATGTTCTTAGTGAATGGCCTGCTCTGTTCTTCTGTTGCAGTCTCATGTGTTCCAGGGCATTGATCGTTTTACCTGCCCTCTCACTTTCCGGTTCCCCAGGTTTTCAGAAACAAAATCTGACGGAGAGTTGTCTGGGTGCTATTCCTGCCACACTGCAATATACAGTTCCAATGTGCCGTACTTTAATATAACATTAGCCATGCACAACTCTTAAAATGGAGCACGTTGAACCCTTTTTAATTGAAAATGAATGCACAGCTAAACTTCTGGAGCAAGTTGAATGATTTAACCCAGTTTTAAAAAAAAATCCTTCTCCAAGAAATGTTTGGCTTTCAGGAGGGATATTCAACAACGGGCGGATGTTCTGGAACATGCAAAGGATGCTAAAGATGCTATATAAATGGAAGCATGACCTTTCTGACTGTCTGCATAATTAAACTGCTATCTGTGCCTGCTTCGAAACACTGGGCCACAAAGACCTACGTATAATGTACGAGCGTTCCCTTATGCAAGTCATGTGCATCGCAAGTTTTCAGAATTTAATTTAAGACGTTATGCAACAATCTTGTTTAACTACTTGAGATATTAATGAAGTAAAATCCCTATTGATTTTGGTAAAGTGCCATGTACATATGTTTAAATAAGATAATGTTTTTCAAATCTTATCTGATTTAATTTAAATGTATGTGCTCCTTTGCATTAAATTATTAGCAGTGAACATAATTTAAAAATTAGAAGCAGGGTCGAGCATACAGCCCCTCAACCCTGCTCTACCAATCAATATCAACTCCACCTTCCTGTTCAATCGTCAAACCCATGGATATTTTCTTGCCCAAAAAATTTATGAATGTCAGTCTTTAATATGTCCGCCTGATTCAGCATTCCCAACCCTCCGGGGCTGAGAATTCCAAAGATTCACAATCCTTCAGGCGAGGGTAGGGCAGCACAGCCGCACAGCCAGTAGATCCAGTGCCTCAGGGTGCTGTCTTTGTGGAGTTTGCATGTTCCCCCTGTTACCGCGTGCGTTTCCCCCGGTGCTCCGGTTTCCTCCCACATTCTGAAGATGTCTGGGTTGGCCGGTTAATTGTTTACCATAACTTGCCCCCGGTGTGTAGGTGAGTAGTAGAATCTTGGCGGGGGTGGAGGGGGGGGATGAATTACTGTGAATGCAGAGAGAATAAAATGGGATTACGTATGATCGGTGTAAATGCGTTCTTGAAGAAATTTCTCCTCATCTCAAACCTAAGTAGGCAAACCTTTCTTGAGAGACCATTTCTTACTTTATCTGAAAACTTATTTTTACATTTGGAATCTTTTTTTCATTTTCAATTCTTATTTATGTTATGGTTGCATACATTGTTATCCTTACTCAAAATGTAAGATTAAGACTACTCTTTCAATCCAAAAAATAAGTGAGTTAAACAGGACAAAGCTGGAAATTGTGGATTAGAATCAAAGTGTTTGATTATCCTGTGCCCTACACACTCAACATCCAGACAGCTCCACCTGTGCTGCAGCTGCCTCAGTTGCCAGTGGGCTAGCTGCTCGAGTGAAGCCAGATCCCTTAAGGGGAGGTCTCGTTACTAAAGGTTGGGAAGCTTGCCAGCGAGGAGAGTGGGCACTGAGTTCTTGGGTATAGTTTTGGACAGCTTGATTAACAAAGCAGGGAGTTCTGTCTAGAGTCCCTGGTGCTGCCTGGGTGGCCTGGACCACTGCTACTCGTGGTGAGATGGTCCAGTCTGAGATCGGGCAACTGAGGGCAGGGCTTCTGCAACCTCCTCTACTGCGAAGGAGCAGCAGCATCCCAGCTTAGCTGCAACCACTGGTGCAGCGCTGCACGGGAGCAGTAGGGCAGGAAGCTGCTCGTGATTGGCTAATGTTCACCCGTCTTTTGATTGGATGAGTGAATATAGTATGGAATGATGGTTTGGTTAGTTTTGTATTCATCAAGTGGAGACTTGGATGCTGAAATGATCAACAACAGGAGGGTACCTGTTGGAGACTGTGCTAGGATGAGGGATATTTCTTTATTTCTTTATGGAGCAAAAATTGATGTGTATTTTCGTGCCTGGATGCATGTCAGTGAGGTTCACGGGGCCTGTGCGCCAGTCCTGTGCTTTTCATGATGTTTGTTAATGACTTAGACTTAAATGTAGTGGGCCTAATATAGAAGTTTCCACATGATTCCAGGGGCATAATTCCAGTTTCCAGGGGCATAATTTTAAGGTGATTGGAGGAAGGTATAGGGGGGATGTCAGGGGTACGTTTTTTACACAGGGAGTGGTGGGTGCGGGGAACGCACTGCCAGCAGAGGTTGTGGGGCAGATACATTAGGGATATTTAAGAGACTCTTAGATAGACACATGAATGATAGAGAAATGGAGGGCTATGTGGGAGGGAAGGGTTAGATAGATCTTAGAGCAGGATAAAATGTCGGCATAACCTGTACTGTGCTGTGGTGTTCTATGTTCTATACTCTACGATATGAACATTTGCTGTGTGGATGACAGTGAGGAGGGAACCATTAAACTGCAGGATGATTATAGGTGGTCTGGTCTGTTGGGCAGAAAAGTGGTAACTGGAAGTTAATCCAGAGAAGTTAGAGGTCATGCACTGGGGAAAGGTCAACAAGACAAGGAAGTACTCAAGAAACTGAGTGGTGAGGAGATCTTGGAGTGCATGTCCACCAATTCTTCAAGGTAACAGGGTGGTCAATAAGGTGGTTAAAAAGGCATATGGGATGTTTTATCAGCCACAGAACAAAAGAACAGACGTTATTGCCAGAATTGTGTTCAACACTAGCCAGGCCATAGCTCAAGTAATATGCACCATGATTACAGCATGGAAGGAGGCCATTTGACCCATTCATTCTGTACTAACTTCATGTAACAGCAATCCAAGGTCCCTACTTTCCCCCCATAGCCCTGGAAATGTTCCTTTGGACACTTGTGCAACTTGCAACTAACCCTGCCTCCACAACTACCCCTGGCAGTACAGTTCAGACCCTGACGTGGCTGTGTGAACATTTTTTACCTCATATCACTGCTGGTGCATTTGTCAATCACCTTTATTTTTATCCCCTAGTTCTTGAGCCCTCTGACAATGAGATCAATTTCTTGCCACCTTCGCTGTCTTTCAGTACATCCATCAGGTTCCCTCGCGACCTTGTGTGTCTCAGGGGAACAGCCCCAGCTTCCCACTGTATCCACATAACTAAAGTCCCTCAGCCCCGCAGTCGTTCCAGTAAATCTCTTCGACACCCTCTCTAACTCCTTCACACTCTTGCTACAGTGTGGTCCCAGAAAAGGGAACGACATTCCAGTTATGGCCAAACCAACATTTGACAAAGATTCATCATGACTTTGCTTCTCTTGTCGTCAGTACCTCTTATTTATAAACCCCAGGATCCCACGTGCACTTTAACCATTTCCCTCTCCTGCCCTGCCACTTTCAACAAATTATGCACATGTACAGGCCGTTCCTGGGTCATGAACACCTGCCTTATGGACATCCCCTACTTACAAATGAGCTCCCATAATATCATTAAATTCAGAAGTCTGATGTACGAACATACATTGGTTCCTATGAACAGCAAAACTAGTTTCCTCTCTCTCCATCTTTAGTAATTGTTCTTTCTTATCAGTCTTGTGTGCTTTTGATGCCACTCAATACAATGCTGTGTCACCATACTCAGTGATTTTTGTGTATTTGCCAACATCTGTAAAAATGGAACCCGTTCACTACCCTGGGACAGCCTGCACCACAGACCGTTCTGTTCCTTTACCTCTTTTAGGACTGGGCCCTCGAGCTTGTATGCCTCTTCTGTTCTTCCTGTGAAAATGTACCACCACATTTCTCAGCCATAGTTTCTACCTGCCATGTAGCTGTCTATTCTATCAGCCTGTCTACATCAGTTCCCAACCTCCGCACAGTGCACTACACCTGCCATGGTCCTACCTCCGACCCCTGGGGAAAGCTACTCTGCTTTTCCTTCCAGTCTGAAAAGCAACCTTTCTCTGTTTCCCGATATCTCGTCATTTTCTTCCCATACTACTTCAGCCCCTTTTATACTTGGCTTTCAGTGTGATAACAAACCTTGTCAAATGCCCTTCAGAAGTCCATGAGTTGCCATGTCAGCCGCACCTCCCTCACCAACGCTCTCTGTTACTGAGAAGAAAAATAAAAGAAAGGGAAGCATATCATCCAAATGGAGAGAGGTGACAGACTCTGAGATGCAGAGAGATCTGGGTGTCCCAGTGCATGGTTTGCAAAAGGCTAGTGTGTGTGGGTACAGCAAGTGATTAGGAATTCTAACAGTTATTGTTAAGGGAATTGAACCCAAAAGTATGGATGTTATGCTTCTGTTATGTGGGTTATTTGTGAGACCACATCTGCAGTACTGTGCATTGTATTGGTCTCCTTATTGCAGGAAGAATGTTAATAGCATTTCAGAGAAGGTTTAGTAGATGAATTTAATAAAACCTTGAACTTACTTTCTCTCTTTTCCATTTCTGACAAGGGGTCTTCAATCTGAAACTTTAACTGTTTCTCCCTCCACAGATGCTGCCTGACCTGCTGAGTCTTCCTGGTAATTCCTGTTTTTATTTCAGATTTCCAACATCTGCAGTTTTGTTTTCTATTTTCATACCTGAAACAGGTGGGTTGTCTTACGATAAATGGTGGGACAGGCTGGATTGTATCTGCTGCAGGTTAAAGGAGTGAGGGGGATATGATTGAGCTAGATGAGATGTTGAGGGGTCTTGTCAAGGATAGACCCAGAGAGGATCTTTACCACAGATTGTGAAGGCCACGTTGTTGAATGTACTGCCTGAATAAAGTGGTTGAGGCTGAAACCCTCATCACATTTACATCTGTGTACTTGAAGAGTAATGACCTGCAGAGCTATCGACCTAAAGCAAGAAGTGGGAATAGGTGGGGCAGCTATTTGCCAACTAGCACAGAGAGAATGGGCTGAATGGCCTGTTCCTATGTCATAGTTTTCCGTGATTCTATGAGTCAAGCTGCTAAAACCTTTGGAATGAGTTCCACCATCAGTTGATGTCATATTGCACCCTCCCCTTAAGAGGTCCAGGCTGGGTTTAATCAGTGCCACCTGCATTGAGATGATGCCATCCACTTATAAAATTGGGCCTCAGTCGGGACAATTAACAGCCCAGTTAGCAGTGCTGTGCTCTTAAATCCTGATAATGAGCCGACAACGTAAATGTTGTGTGTGTCCAGCTGAGGGTCGAACAGTTGCTGATTAATTGTGTATCGTAATTCCACTGTAGATTTTCCAGGATGATTCAATTTAGCCTCCGGTGACTTCAGTCAAGGCCAGGACCGGGATCAATAACATTCCTGTCAAACTGCAGCCCAATAATAACTGTCTCAGCTCACAGCTGAGGGCTGGTTGAGATGAGCTGCGAAGGGAAGAGGTGATTATTTGAACAGGAGCATTTGAGGTGAATAACAATATTATCAATAATTTATCATTAAGAAACATGGGTTGCAGATAAATGCAATTACTAATTCATAAAATAACTGCTGTGCTTGGAAGTTAATACAGAAACTGGTTGTTACCACTGAAATATAGGCTCCTGACAAAAACTGAAGCAACACAGATTCTTCTTGAGCATGAATAATAAATCCCCAACATTAATCCTGAGGACATAACCTGGAAGATTTACTATGCTGGTAAAATGGGGAATTTTTAAAGTAGATTATATTTTCCAATATTTTCCTTCCTCCACTTAATATTTACGAACAGTGTAGTTTTGCTATTTATCCTTGGCAAAGAAATCAATTAAGCCATGCTAAAATTACAAACGATTATTTTCTATGATTCTTTTTTTTTGGTTACGTACATCCACTCCACATTGCAAGCTCTGCATTCTAATCACTGGCTTAGTGCTGGCTCTCCCTGCAAGATTAATTTTAATTCTGAATATTGAGCCTTCCCCTTCCATCCCCATTCCCGCTCCTTGTGGATTTTCTCAGTTTTGCACAGATCTTCACCACCCAGCTCCCAGTGTCTCCCACAGGGCTTCTCCTCACCTGCACCTCCAACAGATTAAACTTAACAGGAATGGAGGCATCACTAGCCAGTCTCCATTTCATTTACTTTAGCTGCAAGTAGCAAGTGACTTACTCCAGGCTACAGATAAGTTGATGCAATCAGGAGGGATTTCTGAGAAGGGTGAACGGGTGGGAGAGAAAGTATCCTAAGAAGCCCCAGTAAGATCCATTTCTGATTTACAATATTTAATTATTTATTGTTGATTCTCAGGATGGAGGCATCATTGACAAGGTTGTCATTTACAGTGTGGCTAAGCACAGTTCAAATGCCATCCATAAATTCACCGATGACACCACTGTTGTTGGTAGAATCTCAGATGGCGACGAGGAGGTGTACAGGAGTGAGATAGATCGGCTGGTTGAGTGGTGTCACAACAATAACCTCGCACTTGTTACGTACCAGCAACGACAGAAACACAACGAGCCATGTATAAATGCTAGAATCTATTTATTAATAACTTCTTGTAATAATAAGAGAAATAAAAATGCTGGATATTAAACATTGACCCCAAAGTAAACCCGAAGTGTGTGTGTGTGGCAAGTTCCCAAACCCCCAAGTCTAGGAACAGTTCTCAGAGTTCAGTTCAGCAAGTCATGAGGCAATACGATGAGCAAAGGCTTCTGAAAACCACAGTAGAATGTAGAGAAAATGTAGAGAGAATGTAGAGAATTTACGAAATCCACAAGGAACCCATACGACACCCCAATCACCAAAGATCTCCATTGCTTTGTTCTGAAGTATCTGCCACACTGAGGGCACTCGATTCGTGGCCACCCACAATATACCTGCTTTCCAGTACAGGTCCACGACAAAGTGGACTCTACAAATTGCTCCAAAAATCCATACGTGAATTGTATAGTGACAGTTACAGCTATTGTTCTTCATCCATAGATACAGAGACCTGCAGTCAGTGCCACCAACTCTCTCTCTCTCTCTCTCTCTCTCTGTCTCTGTCTCTCTCTCTCTCTCTGCAACTGCCAGTACGCTCCAGCTATAGTCTTTTTTTGACTTGCAGCAGTCAGATAAAACCACACAAATACTACTACACTGTTATCCAGGTCCCTTAAAGGGACACTCGCCAAGTAGCAACTTGGCTCATAACACAGTCAATGTCAGCAAGACCAAGGAACTGATTGTGGACTTCAGGAAGGGGAAGTCAGGAGAACACACACCAGTCCTCATTGAGGGGTCACTGGTGGAAAGGGTGAGCATCTTCAAGTTCCTGGGTGTCAACATCTCGGAGGATCTATTCTGGGCCCAACACATTGATCCAATCATGGAGAAAGCACACTAGCTGCTCTACTTCATTAGGAGTTTGAGGAAATCAATCATCCCCACCTCAACATCATTGATACAGACAGGGGTACGTGCTCCACCCAACTTCCTGAAGTCAATGACGAGCTCTTTTGTTGCGTTAACATTGAGAGAAAGGCTGTTATCTTGACACCATGACTCCAGGCTCTCTATCTCCTTCCCGTACTCGATTTTGTCGATATTTGAGATCCAGTCCATTACGGTGGTGTCATCTGCAAACCTGTAGATGGAGTTAGAGCAGAATCTGGCCATGCAGTTGTGAGTGTATAGGGAGTAAAGTAGAGGGCTGAGGACACAGCCTTGTGGGGCACCAGTGTTGAGAATAATCGTGCCGGAGGTATTGCTGCCTATCCTCATTGATTGCGCTCTGTTGGTCAGGAGGTCAAGGATCCAGTTGCAGAGGGAGGTGTTGAGTCCCAGGTCTGGGAGTTTGGAGATATAAGGTAGCTGATATAATATTACAGTTATACCCAGAACCAGATCAACATAATTTTTGGTCTACTTTGTGAGTTTTCTGAAATATTTTTACTTATTGTGGAGTAGTTTCCTTTGGTTATGTTAGAATGGCAATCCTGGTTATTTTACCATCTCTAAATACCTCTGTCTGTGGATGGGTATTTTCTACATTGATTTATTTGAGAAGTGAATAATTAATTTTAAACACCAATTTTCTGCTTGACATAAGTTCAGGAATTACTTCCGCTGATCAAGGACATATATGACTACAGAGAGTCGTCACCCAAGAGATTGGGGCATTTCATGAATTATGTGGAGGTTTCACTAATATATGCAAAAACTGTGCCTGTATTTTATTGACTTTTTAGTTTTGACGGTAAAGTCAAACAAACTGAGAGTATTTTTTAACCTGGCTGAGTGAATAGACACATGTAAAACCATTAAACAATTACTGATTGCTGCACATTCATCTACACTTGGCTGGAGCATTAACTCAGGTTTACCTGGACACTGACAAATTAGGCACAGTGTAGAACTGAGGCTGTGAAGTGAAATATCAGCTAAATTAAAGGACTCTTTATGTCACAGACTGGCTGCAGCTGTGTGAAACGAAATTGGCAGTGACCAAGTCAGGGTTCAAATACAGGGCCCTCTGCTGTAGGATTTATAAGGATAATCCATTTGATCTTCAGGGTGTGAATTTAACCACCTCAACCCATTCTGAAATATAACTTGACAACCAACAGCAGTGACCACAGCTGCATGAAACCTGGAAGTTTGTTTGAGAGGATTTATTAGTTAAATGATTCAATACATTGAGTGTCAGTCTCAGTTTCCAACAAAGAAAAGCCTGACAACAGAAGAGTAAAGTGATAAATGAAACATTTCACCTCATGATGTAATTTTCCTTTGAGAAGCTTTTACGATGAACTATTTAGCAATAAAATCACTATAAATAAGTTAGTTACTTTTGTCACTGACTGCTTCTGCAGCTTGATCGAGGTTTGATTGCATCGCACACTGGCATCCAACTTCTGTGGGAAATAAATGATAATATAGTGATGATGCCTGAGAGTATTTCATGTAGGTTGCCAATGCCAATAACAAGAGCATTCTCGGTGATGCTAATATTTGGAGACCCACATAAAGAACTGGAATTGAAGCAAGTGTGGAAATAACTGGGTACAGTTTAAAAAAGGGAGGAGTAAATGGAACCAGAAAAGGTAATTGATCACACATAAGTTGTGAAACATCTTAATAGGGACTGAGTCTTCTGAAAATATCGGATATAGATGATGGCACAGATTACTGGAAATAGAAATAAAAGTGCGAATGGTAAAAGAATAAAAATTCTCCACACTGAAGAGAGTAACTTATTACCAGCAGATTCCCCATGGCAGGGGAATATCATTTCACGTAACATCAGCAACAACTTTCATTTTATATTGGGTCTTCAATACAATAAAATGTCTCAAATGCATTTTGTATAATAAGAAAGAGAGGGTTTCATTTATAAAGTTCCATTCAAAGTCTTGGGATTTTGCAATGTGTATTACAACCTATGGAGCCCCACTGAAGTGTAATCATTAATGTAGGAACACAGCAGCTAAATTGTGCACATTCGTGATGATGAACAGATGATGGCCTAGAGATTCTGTATTGTGACACCACCTTTCTGTGCACCGTATGATAGACTCTTCTGTTAAACCTGATCACCGTAAGTGATTGGCTGCTTATTGTGCAGCTGCAAGCCATTGGAATGCGCAGGAATGTAAGAAACTGCAGAGAGTCATGGACTCAGTCCAATACATCACAGACACATCCCTCCCCACCATCGATAGTATCTACAGGAGGTGTTGCCTCAAGAAGGCAATATCTATCATCAAAGATCCCCACCATCCGGGCCATGCCATCTTCTCACTGCTACCATTGTACGAGAACTGCTCTGCCCGGGACCGCAAGATACTGCAGTGAGTTGTGGACACAGCCCAGTGCATCATGGAAACCAACCTTCTCTCCATGGACTCTGTCTACACTTATCACCGCCTCAGTAAAGCAGCCAACGTAATCAGAGACCCGACTTATCCAGGTCATTCTCTCTTCTTCCCTCCCCCATCTTGCAGAAGATACAAAAACTTGAAAGCACATACTACCAGGCTTAAGGACAGCTTCTATCCCGTTATTATTATTGAACGGTCCCCAGTATGATAAGATGGACTGTTGACCTCACAATCTACCTCATTATGACCTTGCACTTTATTGTCTGCCTGCACTGCACTTTCTCTGTAGCTGTGATACTGCATTCTGTATTGTTTTGCCTTATACTACCTCAACGCACTGTGGAATGGATTGATCTGTATGAATGGTATGCAAGACAGGTTTTTCACTGTACCTCTGTACAAGTGACAATAATAATAATGAAAAACCAAACCAAACCATTGGGCAGCAGGTACAGAAGCCTGAAGTCCCACACCACCAGGTTCAAGAACAGCTACTTCCCTTCATCCATTTGGTTCTTGAACCAACCGGCATAACCCTAATCACTAGAGTTTAACAATACTCCGACGACTTTGATCACTTTGCACTAAAATGGACTTCTTTTGTTCTAACAGTGTTTTTTCTTGTAAAATTGTGCATAATTTCTGTTTAATTTATGTTAATTAAATTATATTAATGCAGCTGCAAGGAAGTTTTTCATTGCACATGGTCTTGTGTATATGACAATAAACTCAACTTGGACCTTATTACATCGATGTGAAATTGCTCTTCAATCTTCCATGCAAATTATGAGTCTTGTACCCAAACTTACACAATAGCATCTAACGTTTTCAATATCAATTACTTACCTCTGTGGACTCATGGCCTGTGAATGGACCACTCATGGAAAAGCAGGTGTTCCTCACAACTGCAAGGTGTATTTCAGTGCATGTTAGAGGTAGCTGGCTCACCTGTGTTGCCAGGGAGTTGGATCATTAAGCAAGTTAGTCCCATTTATGATTTTAACATCTGTCCCATCTAATTTCCCACTCACTGCAGGGCTTCTTTGGAAATCCATCACCACACTCAAGCCCTTCACTTCTCCAAACCCACCCAGCAGCTGAACTTGACCCCAACCCCAAAGCTGATTACTAAGGCACCTCCCTGTGCCACAATGCCTCTTTCACCTTGATATACAATGCCCCGCTCTGACTGTTGATGTCCCAATCTCACTGGCTGAAGCTCCCAGTCCCTCTCCACCATGAACCCATCCCTCTATAAAATATGCAGGGTGGATCTGTCACACACAATACTTTGCCTAGTGCATCAGTAAATGTTGCAGTGGGTGACCCAGCCACATAACATGCATTGGACTGCATGTTGCTGGTTTCAAACACCTCCTGAGGAACAGAACACATTTGGGACTTACCTGTTCAAGTGATAGTGGTGAAGAGACAAATCTTGGCTGGATTTCTGGGAAGGACACCCCAGCCTTCTTTGAAATCATTCAGTCCATCTTTCCATTTGAAAGGGGAGGAGGAACATATAATGTAAGGGAGGATTTTTATCATCCCATGCATTATCGTGATAAAGAGAAAGTTCTTAGAAATTCGTAAAAAATCAGTTAATTAAAAATGAAATGAAGTTATCCAGTGGAACATTCTGATGATTGTAATTAATTGGAGTTAAAATGAATTACTGTGAAATATATGAAATCAAATTAAAACATTCATGTGTTAAATGGAAATCTGTCTATTATAATGTAGATCTTATCTCAGTGATCTTTTGCTTCCAGTTGGAGACATTGGGTGGGTTACAGTCTAGGTCACTTCTGTCCAATCCTACAACCTTGTTCCCAACACATCTGGTTCCGTGATAGAAGTTAGAAGTGAGGATGCATGGAATCACCTATACTGTGTGTGTGCGCGCCTGTGTATGTGTGTGTGTATATGTGTGTGTTTGTGCGTCTGTGTGTGTGTGTGTTTGTGCATCTGTATCCGTGTGTGTGCACCTGTGTGTGTGTGCCTGTGTGTATGTGTGTGTGTTTGTGCATCTGTGTCTGTGTGTACGTGTGTGTTTGTGTGTCTGTGTCTGTGTGTGTGTGCCTGTGTGTGTGTGTTTGTGCATCTGTGTATGTGTGTGTGTGTGTCTGTGTGTGTGTGTCAGCTGTAGCAGATAGGTTTGTCATGAGACATGTCTGACATACTTTGTATGTTTCTGTGAACCCTTATATCTGCTTGTATTATTTTATTCTCTTGTAAATCAGGCTGGTAGGTGGTGCAGCTGATAGTGCTGCTGCCTCACAGCTCCAGTGACCTGGGCTCAATCTTGATCTATGCTGCTGTCTGTCTGGAGTTTGCATGTTCTCCCTGTGACCATGTGGGTTTCCTCCGGGTGCTCCGGTTTCCTCCCACATCCCAAACATGTGGTAGCTTAATGGGCCACTGTAAATTGCCCCGAGTGTGTGGGTGAGTGGTAGAATTGGGAGGAGTTGATGAAAACGTTGGGGGGAAAATAAAGGTGAGGGGGGAGAAACTTAAAGATCAAAGGGGTAAGTTTTTCACACGGAGGGTGATGTTTGTTTGGTTTTTGGCAAAGGAGGTGGTGGAGGCAGGTATAATTACAACATTTAAAAGGCATTTTGACAGGTACTTGGAGTGGAAAGCAGCAGAGGGATCTGGGCCTAATGTAGACCAATGGGATTAGTGTAGATCGACAAGGACAAGTTGGGTCAAAGGACCTGTTTTGGTGCTGTACAGCCCATGACTTCAATAAATGATGGGTTGAAATTAAGAACTGGTATAAATGGGTGGTTGACAGTCGGTGTGGACTCAGTGAGCCACAGATCCTGTTTCCATGTTGTATCTCTCTCTATGATTAAATGACTCCAATAACAAAAATGACATTATGAATGGGGCAACACACACAAAAAGTGCAGGAGGAACTCAGCGGGTCAGGCAGCATCTATGGAGGTGAAATGAACAGTCGACGTTTCGGGCTGAGACCCTTCATCAGGACTGGAAAGGAAGAGGGCAGAAGTCAGAATAGGAAGGTCGGGGGGAGGGAGAGGAGCACACGCAGGCAGGGAATGGGTGAGTCCGGATGATAGGTGAGCCCAGGTGAGAGGGAGAAGGTAGGTGCGTGGGGGAGGGGGGAGAGGTAAGAAGATAAGTGCATGATGCTCAGTGTGGACTTGGTGGGTTGAAGGGCCTGTTTTTGAGCCGTAAGACTATGTGACTAAATTGCTCTGTCCAGGAAACTTCTCAAGTAAATCTGTCATGCTGTATTTACACCTTACAACCAGTGATACACCTGTAGCACTGTATTGTGTCTCCCTGCTCCTCTGTGTTCACCATTGTCATTCTCCAGATCTGCCACCAACTCCAATTCTCTCATGTGTTGTCAACATTAAATATCAACATCAGATGATGGAATTCCTTTATTTCAATCATATTCCACCCCATTAGTGTGTTTAAATGGAAGAACAAAGATTGGCAAGTACACCCTGAATTGAACAGAATAGACTGCAGACCATGTCCAATGGCAGTCCATGTCTAATGGCAGTCCATGTCCAACGGTTGATTGTCAGCATGACTCGAAGGACCGAAGGGTCTGTTTTCATGCTGCATGCCTCCATGGCTCTATGATTCTGGGAGCCACACATCCCACCATTTGAAGTTGAATCACATCCTGTGGGCATAGAACATACACAGTGCAGTCTAGTTAGTGATAAATGTAAGAATCAAATCAGCATTAAGAACATTAGTTAATGGTTTGCTAGTTGACACAATAGATAAGTAGATTGTCAATGGATAAACAGAGCAGAGATGCCAAAATCCATTAAAGCACTGACATTTTTGGAACTGAACATCTGTGTTGCAGATCATCCACTGGGGCATACCTCCAACAGTGCAGGTCTCGTCTGCCAGCTACCTCACCCTCTGACCTCAGAAAATCCATGTTGGAAGAGGAATTTTACTGGGATACACCACAGTTAAGCTGGCTTTAAAATTTTATAGAAGTATTTTGGGATGCAAATTACGGTTCTCTGAGTGATCACTCTGCCACAACTGGAAACTATTATAGATGCCTTTCTGCCGCCTGTGTGACATTGGGTATCAGGGACCAACAGGTGACCCTGACACCAGGATACAAGAACTTGCCATCACATGCCCTGCTTGTGTGTGGTGTTGGGGTGAAGGGCAAAGAGTGTTTTATTCCCTATTTTGCGTATGCAGATTGATTTTACAACCCAGGTCTGGAAGTGGAAGATGGGAACAAAACGTCTAGTGCACAAGATGGAGACCGACACAGTGAGTAATTTTCTGTGCTTCTGCTCCCCAGATATGCTTAATAAACGGCTGTAGAAACTGGTCGTCTGCCCATTATTGCTGACGTTGGCAGTTAAAGCCATGCCCGACAGTATATATGTGCTCCTCTGCAAGGCATAATATCCAGTAGGGAAGTGAGTGCATGCACCTTTATGTGTGGACAGGATTAAACCTGTCTCTGACATCACAGCTCTCCTACCCACTCACCAGTGATGAAGGGTAACCTGCTGCCTTTGTTGGAGATTCATTGGTGAAGTGGCACTGCGTTAATATACAATATGGATTACAGAAACTTCAGCAGCAACTCTGTCCTACACACCTCACATTCCCAAAACACTGTTGAGGCTCAGGAGATTGAAATTTTCAGACTGAGGCTGACAGAATTAATCTAACAAGATGTGGTGAGTAAATTAGATATGAGGAGAGACACCCATGGTCTAGTTGAACAGATTCATGTGGCCTGCTTATATGGTACAACATAAAAGGAGGGCATCAGAACAACACAGGTAACTAATTGGTAATTGGTTTATTATTGTCACATGTAGCGAGGTGAAAAATCTTGTTTTGCCTCCATCAATAAGATAATTTCACCATATCAGTACATTGAGGTAGTACAAGGGAAAAGTAATAACAGAATGCAGAATAAAGTGTGACAGTTACAGAGAAAGTGCAGTGGGGACAGGAGGTACAGAAACCTGAAGTCCCACACCACCAGATTCAAGAACAGCTACTTCCCTTCAACCACTCAGTTCTTGAACCAACTGTCAAAACTCTAATCACTGCAATTTAATGGCACTATGACCACTTTGATCACTTTGTACTAAAATAGACTTTTGTTTTGTTCTAATTGTGTTCTTTCTTGTAAAAATTGTGTATAATTTATGTTTAGCTTGTGGCGACTCACCGTTTAGTCGGGCGAACCGGCTCGGCAGTCGGGTCGCGCGGCGTTGGAGCGACGAGGCCCAAGATGGCGGAGGGCCTCGTCTTTCCCGAGCGACGGGGAGAACCCGCGCGCTGGAAGGTCTTGATGACGTAGGACTTACGTCATTGCCGGTTGCTTTGGGCGGGAACATTCTCCCTTAAAGGGCCCGCGCAAGGCGGGAAAATAAACCACTTCTTGTTCGACAATCCTCTGACTAGCGTCTTGTTTTATTTCGCTGTAGCAACCACTACATTGGTGACCCCGACGGTCCAAACGGATTTTGGACCCGCGCAATGGCCGACAGCACAGCAGCCAACGCAGTGGCCCTCAAGCTGCCCACCTTTTGGACACTTCGGCCCAGCGTCTGGTTTGACCAGGCCGAAGCGCAATTCCACCTTCGGCAGATCACCTCCGACTCCACGAAGTACTACCATGTGGTTAGCTCTCTGGACCAAGAGACAGCTGCCCAGGTTGGGGACTTCATCCAGTCGCCTCTGGAGGAAGATAAGTACCTGGCTTTCAAAGACCTTTTGATTCGGACCTTCGGCCTCTCCCGTCGTGAGCGCACTGCCCGCCTGCTTCATCTGGACGGCCTGGGGGACAGATCCCCATCCGCCCTAATGAATGAGATGCTGGCATTGGCCGAGGGACACAAGCCATGCCTGATGTTCGAACAGGCCTTCCTCGAACAGCTCCCCGATGACATCCACTTGTTGTTAGCTGACGCCGACTTCAGCAACCCCCGTGAGGTGGCTGCCCGGGCAGATGTCCTGTGGAGGGCCAAGCGCGAGAGCAGCTCGTCCGTCAGTCAAATCACCAGGCCGTGAGCCCAACGCCCGCCTCACCTGGCCCCAGCAACCGAGCAACCACACCCCAGGAACGCCAACGACGACATGGGTGACCAGCTGTGCTTCTACCATCAGAGGTGGGGTGCAGAGGCCCGTCGATGCCTTCCACCCTGCAAGTTTCAGGGAAACGCCAGGGCCAGCCACCGCTGATGGCTACGGCGGCTGGCCGCCGACAGAGCCTCCTATTCGTTTGGGACAAGAAATCTGGACGGCGTTTCCTCGTTGATACTGGAGCGGAGGTCAGTATTTTGCCCCCGACCGGCCGCGACACTCGTAACAGGCCACCCGGTCCTCTACTCAATGCCGCCAAAGGTACAACAATACGGTCTTTCGGCACCCGTACACTTCAATTACAATTCAGCGGCAGCCGTTTTACCTGGACCTTCACCCTTGCCACGGTCACCCGACCACTCCTAGGAGCTGATTTCCTTCGGGCCCACAACCTGTTAGTCGACCTGCGAAGGAAACGGTTAGTCCACTCTAGCACCTTCCAGACCTATCCCCTGGGAGAAATCAGCACACCAGCCCCGCGCCTGGACTCCATTTCCCTTTCTGGCGACGATTTCACCAAGCTCCTAGCCGAATTCCCATCAATTTTGGCACCTTTGTTTACGAATTCTAGGCCCACACACAGGGTATGACACCACATCATTACTACAGGGCCACCCCTTCCTGCCCGAGCACGACGATTACCTCCAGACAAGCTCCGCCTGGCAAAGGAAGAGTTCCGTCACATGGAGGAGCTGGGGATTGTTCGCAGGTCAGACAGCCCCTGGGCCTCCCCCCTGCACATGGTCCCCAAAGCCACCGGAGGGTGGAGGCCCTGCGGCGACTATCACAGGCTGAATGACGCCACCACCCTGGACCGCTATCCCATCCCTCACATCCAGGACTTCGCAGCGAACTTACACGGGGCCTGCATCTTTTCCAAAGTGGACCTCGTTCGGGGATACCACCAAATCCCGGTCCATCCGGATGACGTCCCCAAGACTGCGATTATCACCCCATTCGGCCTGTTCGAATTCCTTCAGATGCCGTTCGGCCTTAAGAACGCCGCGCAGACCTTCCACCGGCTGATGGACGCAGTAGGCCGAGACCTGGACTTCGTGTTCATTTACTTAGACGACATACTGATCGCCAGCCGTAACCGCCAGGAACACCTTTCCCACCTCCGCCAGCTGTATTCCTGCCTCCGCGATTTCGGCCTCACGATCAACCCGTCCAAGTGCCAATTCGGATTTGACTCTATCGATTTCCTCGGCCACAAAATCACCAACGACGGGGCAACACCCCTACCCGCCAAGGTGGACACTATCTGCCATTTTTCCCGCCCCGACACAGTCAAAGGCCTACAGGAATTCCTTGGGATGATCAACTTTTACCATCGGTTCATCCCTGCAGCAGCCCGTATCATGCGCCCTCCGTTCTCGCTGCTGGCTGGTAAGGGCAAGGACATCACCTGGACTGATGAGGCTGCGGCTGCTTTCATTAAGGCCAAAGACGCCCTGGCAGATGCCACGATGCTTGTACACCCTAGGACTGACGTCCCGACTGCCCTCACAGTAGACGCGTCCAACACTGCGGTGGGTGGGGTACTGGAACAGCTACTCGAAGGCCGCTGGCAACCCTCGGCATTTTTCAGCAAGCACCTTAGACCGCCCGAACTGAAGTACAGCGCTTTTGATCGGGAACTTCTAGCGCTGTATCTGGCAGTCCAGCATTTCCGATACTTTCCAGAAGGCAGGCCTTTCACCGCTTTCACCGATCATGAGCCTCTGTCCTTTGCCTTCTCCAAATTCTCCGATCCCTGGTCAGCTCGTCAGCAGAGACATTTATCCTACATTTCCGAGTTCACAACTGACATCCAACATGTCTCCGGAAAGGATAATGTCATTGCTGATGCACTTTCCAGACCGACCATCCACAACCTATCCTTGGGTGTCGACTACACAGCCCTAGCTGACGTACAGCAAGCCGACGACGAACTGCCCAGCGACAGAACTGCAGTCTCGGGTCTGCAGCTCCGAGTTTTCTTGGTTGGTCCAGGTCAGCAGACCCTACTTTGCGACGTTGCGACTGGTCAGCCCCGCCCTATTGTCCCTGCAGCCTGGCGGAGACGCGTTTTTGACTCGGTACATGGGTTGGCGCACCCGTCCTTCAGATCTACTGTCCGACTGGTCGCCAGCAAGTTTGTCTGGCATGGCCTGCGCAAACAGGTCAGTGAGTGGGCCAGGACTTGTCCGCACTGCCAGACGTCAAAAATCCAGCGACACGCCAAGGTCCCACCACAGCAGTTCGAGCCTACCCGTAGGAGGTTCGACCACATACACGTCGACCTCGTGGGCCCTCTGCCGGTTTCAAGAGGAGCCCGGTACCTCCTTACCATCGTGGACCGGTTCACGAGGTGGCCTGAGGCAACCCCCCTGACTGACATCACAACTGATTCCTGCGCCCGGGCGCTGCTCACAACTTGGGTCTCACATTTTGGCTTTCCGGCCCACATCACTTCAGACAGAGGCACCCAATTCACTTCCAGTCTCTGGGCTGCATTAACGAACCTGCTAGGGACGCAGCTGCACACCACCACGGCCTACCATCCTCAATCAAACGGGTTGGTGGAACGTTTTCACCGCCATCTGAAATCAGCCTTGATGGCCCGCCTGAAGGGTCCTAACTGGGTTGACGAGCTGCCTTGGGTCCTGCTCGGCATATGCACTACCCCCAAAGAAGACCTCCGCACTTCGTCAGCTGAGCTTGTGTACGGGGCGCCCCTAGTTGTCGCCGGGGATTTCATACCTGCCCTTCGGGACCAAGGGGAACAGCCCCCAGCAGTCCTACAAAGACTGCGCAAGAAGCTTGGCAACTTGGCCCCGATTCCCACCTCACGGCACGGTCAAGCCCCATCCTGCCAGCCCAAGGAACTACGGGACTGTAAGTTTGTTTTCGTTCGCAGGGGCACACCTCGGGCGCCATTGCAACGACCATATGAGGGACCGTTCCGAGTCATACTCAATAATGGATCCACCTTTATTTTGGACATTGGAGGCAGGGAACAGGTTTTCACGGCGGACCGCCTCAAACTGGCCCATTTGGATCTGCAACAACCTGTCGAGGTTGCAACGCCGCGACGCAGAGGCCGGCCCACTAAGCGGCAGCTGGCACAGCCCACGGACCTTGGAGACTGTATCGCCGGTTCTGGCGGGGGTTGTGTGGCGACTCACCGTTTAGTCGGGCAAACCGGCTCGGCAGTCAGGTCGCGCGGCGTCGGAGCGACGAGGCCCAAGATGGCGGTGGGCCTCGTCTTTCCCGAGCGACGGGGAGAACCCAGGCGTGGGAAAGTCTTGATGACGTAGTACTTACGTCATTGCTGGTTGCTTTGGGCGGGAACAGTCTCCCTCAAAGGGCCCGTGCAAGGCGGGAAAATAAACCACTTCTTGTTCGACAATCTTCCGACTAGCGTCTTGTTTTATTTCGCGGTAGCAACCGCTACAAGCTTATGCTTTTTTTGTGAATGCTGCTTATCTGATGCTATGAGCCTGTGATGCTGCTGCAAGTAAGTTTTTCATTGCACCTGTGCATACATTTACTTGTGCTTATGACAGTAAACTCGACTTTGACTTTGACAATAAGGTGCAAGGCCAAGCCGAGGTAGATTGTGAAGTCAAGAGTCCATCTTATCGTTCAAGAGGTCCATTCAATTGTCTTGAAAGAAGCTGTCCTTGAGCCTGGTGGTACGTGCTTTCAGGCTCTTATATCCTCTGCCTGATGGGAGAGGGGAGGAGAGAGAATGTCCAGGATGGGTGGGGTCTTTGATTATGCTGGCTGGTTTCCCAAGGCAGTGGTAAGTGTAGACAGATACAATAGTGGGGAGTTGGTTTGCGTGATGGAGTGGGCTACATTCACAACACTCTTCGATTTCTTGGAGTCTTGAGCAGGGCAGTTGCCATACCAAGCTGTGATACATCCAAATAGGATGCTTTCTATGGTGCATCTGTAAAAGTTGGTGAGTGTCATTGGGGATGTGCCAAATTTCCTTAGCCTTCTGAGGAAGTAGATGCGCTGATGCACTTTCTTGGCCGTGGCGTCTACGTGGCCGGACCAGGACAAATTGTTGGTGATATTTACACCTAGGAACTTGAAGCTCTTAACTATCTCCACCTCAGTACCATTGTTACAGACAGGAGCGGGTACTCCACCCTGCTTCCTGAAGTCAATGACCAGCTCTTTTGCTTTGCTGACATTGTGGAATGTAGGAGCAGAAGGGAGCTGGAGGTAGAATGTATAAGTGGCAGGGCAAGGTTGAGAACGTGCTTACGCATTCCTGGGCATTATCAATAAAACACTGGTCTAGCCTCAAGTGGAATACTGTGTTCAATTCTGATTGCCACATTATAGAAAAGATGTAAAGGCAACAGACAGGTCCAGAATAGATTTACAAGAATAGTTCCTCAGATTGGAGACTATAGTTACAAGGATGGGGGGAGATGCTGGGACGTTGGAGAGGGCTGAGAGAGATTTGATAAAGTAAATAAGATGAAGAGGGTTCTGGACAGAGTGGACCTGGGAGGCTGTTCCCATTGGTGGTGGGGTCATGGATCGGTGGGGGGGGGGGGGGGGTCACAAAATAAAGGGAAGAGAGTCAAGCATGACATCAGTCAAACTCTTTTAAGCAGGGCATGGTCGGAATCTGGAATGCACAGCCTGAAGATGTGAAGGAGACAGGTTCTACTTCAAGAAGGGAATTGGACAACCATAAGGTTGAGAAAAATCTGCAAGGCTTCGGAGAAAGGGCTATTG
The DNA here is from genome assembly GCF_009764475.1 of Pristis pectinata. Classification (NCBI taxonomy): domain Eukaryota; kingdom Metazoa; phylum Chordata; class Chondrichthyes; order Rhinopristiformes; family Pristidae; genus Pristis; species Pristis pectinata. Next base: position 2,911,842 of record NC_067430.1, read on the forward strand.
GTGGAATTTGAGAGTTGCTCTTGTGGAGAGACAACATGGACACGATATGCTGTACCCATTCTATGATTCAATGATTTATAACTTCCATAGCTGTGCATTGCAACAGAATGGCCAGGATTGGGCTGGAGGTCAGAAAATGGTGCAAATGTTGCACCACAGGTCTCAGTGCTCACTCTTGACTAAGTTCAGGAGGTACTAGAGGTGGGCAAAAATACTGGCATTGCCAGCAACATCCACGTCCCCAAAGCAAATAAAGAAAATCTGTGCTAATCTGAGGGGGAGGGGAAGGAGAGGCGGGTGTACATCATATCTGGTGCTCAGTTTTAAGCCCAAGGTAGCTCAACTACATTCACTCAAAAGTTGGCATTCGAGATTCAGAAGCAAAGTGCAAATGTGCCATTTGGTATTTTCCATATTAATGCTGTCAATTTATAACAGGTAAATATGCTTTTAATATGTTTATTTGTTTTTAATCATGGAAAACATTTAGAAACAGTTGAACAGCTCCATCTGGCAGAAGATAAGCTTGAGAACATATATTACCAGGCTCAAGGACAGCTTCTACCCTGCTGTTGTCAGACTCTTGGACGAACCTCTTGTACGATAAAGATGAACTCTTGATCTCTCAATCTACCTCATCATGGCCCTTGCACCTTATTTGTCTACCCGCACCGCACTTTCTCTGTAACTGTAACACTATATTCTGCATTCTGTTTTTCTTTTCACTACTTCGATGTATTTATGGATGGCAAGATCTATCTGGATGGCATGCAAAGAAAAGTTTTCACTATCTTGGTACATTTGACAATAATAAATCAATTACCAATTATCCTTTATTCTATATTTCCTCTCCTCATTCTTCCTACCAAAATGCACATCTCTCTGCATTAAGCTTCACTTTCCATGGATCCATCCCTGAAGGTGACCAGGATTTCCCTGCTGGTTCTCTCCCAGACGGCCAGAAAATGGTAAAGGTGGCCCTTGGCCTTTCCTTCCAGTGGTTGTACTGAGCTAGATCATCCAGTAGCGGTAACAGTTTCTGACTTTGGAAAGTCCATGGTTCGGGTGAGACATGTGGCCCACATCTCTGCTGACCTTCCACTTCCTGGGCATCAGTGCTACAGTCAGTTGCTATCATTCTGAACATGCCAGTGGAACATCTCACTCCTTGCATCCATGGATGATTCCTGCCTCAGTGATCCCGGCAGCAACACAATACCTATGTTCAAGCTATTTATCAGTTTAAGTTAAACCATAGAACAATACAGCACAATACAGGCCCTTTGGCCCACCATGTTGTTACAAAGAGTTCATTAAAAATTACCTAAATTACGGAGACTTATCTCCCTAAATTGATGTTTTCTTTTTACATGCTTCATGCTTATTATATATGTGATGTTGGATATGGTTTGTTGCTCAGTTCTGTGGTAGAACAGTGAATGAAAGCACCTGTGAATGGCACAAGTGGTCCTCAGATGGAAAAGTTACTTCTTCCACAGCACAAAGTATTGGCAACTTTAAATATGTTAGAATCACAGCCTGACATATTCATACTTAAATCTAACAATGTGCCAGACTCGCCAACAAAATCATTAGGTATGTCTTGTCCTGCTGGTGGGACAGACCGAGCGGAGGGAGTGGCACATACAATCAGTGAGTTATAGAGCTGTACAGCATAGAAACAGGCCCTTCGGCCCATTGCACCTATGCCGACCTTCATACCTTTCTATACTAATCCCACTTGCCCGCATTAATTCTATATCCCTCTATGCCCTGAATATTCAATTACCTGTCCAGGTAACCTCTTGAATGCTGTTACCGTTCCTGCCTCCCCCACCTCCTCTGGCAGCTCATTCTAGATACCAACTATTCTTTGAGTGAAAAAATTACCCCTCACATCCCCTTTAAGCTTCCTCCCTCTCACCTTAAACCTATGCCCTCTATTTTTAGACACCCCTACCAAGGGAAACAGACACTGGCTACCTGCCCGATATATGCCTCTCATAACCTTATATAGCTGTATCATGTCACCTCTCAGCCTCCTTTTCTCCTGGGTAAACAGACCCAGCCTCATCATATAATTCAAACCCTCTAATGAAGGGAACATCCTTGAGAAGTGTTTCTGCACCCTCTCTGGCTTAATCGCATCTGTCCTCAAGTGTGACGCCCAGAACTGCACCCAGTATTCCAGCTACAGTCCCACCGGTGTTTGGTATAACTGTACCATCACGTCCTAACTCTTGTACCCAATGTCTCGGCCAATGAAGGCAAGCATGTCATATGCTGTCTTCACCACCCTGTCTACCTGATTGCCATATTCAGGGAACTACGTACTCATACCACTGTTCAACAGGGCCCTGCCATTCAATGGTGTATGTCCTGACCTGGTTTAATATGTATCACTTCGCAGTTGTCTGAGTTAAATTCCATCTGCCATATCTTTGTCCGCTTTCACAGTTGATCGAGATCCTGTTGTGACCTTCGACAACCTTCTTCATTGTCCACTATATCAGCAATTTGGGTGTCATCTACAAACTTACTGATCATGGTAAGAACATTGTCATCCAAATTGTTAATAGTATATGACAAACAGCAGACACAGCACCTATCCCTGCGGCACACCACTGGATAGAGGCCTTCAGTCTGAAAAGCAACCCTCTGTATCCTTCCACCAAGCCAACATTGTATCCAATTGGTTAGCTCACCCCAGATACCATATGATCTAACCTTCCGGACTAGCCTACCATGGTGGACCTTGTCAAAGGGATTGATAAAGTCCATGTAGACAATGTCTACTGACTTACCCTCATTAATCCTCTTCGTCTCCTCTTCAGAAAACTCAGTCAACTTCAGGAGGCATGACTTCCCATGCACAAAACCATATAACCAGTCCTCGCCTTGCCAAATGCAAGTAGATCCTGTCCCTCAGAAAACCTTCCAGAAATGTTCCCACCACTGATATAAGGCTCATCAGCCTGTAGTTCTCTGGCTTATCCCTGCTGCCCATTGGCTATCCCCCAGTCTTCCAGTACATCACCTGTCACTAATGAAGATAAATAAATCCCTACCAAAACCCCAGCATTCTTCTCCCTTGCTTTCCACAACATTCATTGATCCACCTGGTCATACCCTAGGGATTTATCCACCTTTATGCATTTCAAGACCTCTAACACCTCCTCCTTTGTAATATTGATATGCCCCAAGATATCACTGTTCCCTGTCCTGAACTCACTAGCTTCCATGTCCTTCTCCATGGTAAATCCAGACAAGAATATTCATTTAAGAACTCACGCATTTCCTTTATTTCCACACGTAGACAACCACACCGATCCGTAAGATGACCTACTCTCTCCCTAGCCACCCCTTTGCTCTTAATACACTTATAGAATCTTTCGGATTCTCCTTTGGTTTACAGTGGTATAGAGGGGAGAGGGTGAAGCACTGGGGCTCCTCAACATAAGGAGTGGGAGCAGAAGGAGTCCAGTTGAACCCTTAAGCCTGCCCTGCAATTCAATAAGTTCGTGGCTGATCCGAATCTTGGCCTTAGCTCCTCCTTCCCACTCTCGCCCATTGCCCTTCACTTGCTTGTAATTTAAATATCAGAGTTTAACTCAATATAACTGCACTGTGTAATGAATTGACCTGTACGATCGGTATGCAAGACAAGTTTTTCACTGTACCTCAGTACAAATGACAATAACAAACCAATACCAATACCAAGTATCAGTCAGTCTACTCCTTGAATGTGTTCAGTTACTCCATCTCCGCAGCTCTCTGGGCAGAGGATTCCAAAGTGTTGCAACTTTCTGAGACAAAAAACTCATCCTCACCTCTGTCTTAAATTGGCAACCTCTTCTTCTGAAACTCTGCGACTTGTTGTAGATACATCCGCCAGTGGGAGCATCCTCTCAACATCCACCCTGTGAGCCCCACTCAGGGAGTCTTGTAGGCTTCAATTTGATCACCTTATTTGATCAGGACTGATGCAGGGTTTCAACCCGAAACAGCGACCATTCCTTTCCCCGCACAGACGCTGCTCGACCCGCTGATCTCCTCCAGCAGATTGTTTGTTGCTCCAGGTTCCAGCGTCTGTAGCCTCTTCTGTCTTCAATTTGATCGCCTCTCATTCTTCTGAACTCCAATGAGTACAGGCCCAGCTGGCTCAACCTTTCCACACGTGTCAACCCCTTTATCCCAGGGATCAATCTTACGAACCTTCTTTGCACCACCTCCAATTCAAGAATGATCTCCCTTAAATATGGAGAACAAAACTGTTCCCAGTACTGCAGGTATGGTCTCCCCAGTGCTTGTAATGTTGCATCAAAACTTCCCTTGTGTTATTAAATATTTTTTAAAAATTTTATTTACAGCGTGGTAACAGGCCCTTCTGGCCCAATGAGTCCGCGCCGCCCATTTTAAACCCAAATTAACCTACCCGTACGTCTTTGCAATGTGGGAGGAAACCGGAGCACCCGGAGGAAACCCACGCAGGCACGGGAGAACGTACAAACTCCTTACAGACAGCGACGGGAATCGAACCCCGATCGCTGGCGCTGTAATAGCATCGCGCTAAACGCTACGCTACTGTGCCGCCCTCCGTGGCACTTTGAATAAAGACCAACATTCCATCAGCCTCCCTAACTACGAGCTGTACATGCGTGCTAACCTTCTGTGTTTTGTTTGCTAGCACCTCCAGGTCCCTTTGCACTGCAACATTCTATTGAACTAGTAATTTGGTTTTTCATTTTTCCTTCAAAAATCAGAAAAAACTTCCTTTTTTCCATATTGTCCTCCATCTGCCAGCCTCTCACTTAATACAATCTTTTTCAGGCTCTTTGTATCCTCCTCACACCAAACCTATTCATGGAGCATCAGCAAATTTAGTGACAGAACATTCGTTATCAGTATAGATTACAAGTCGTTGAGGTCCCTGCATTTACCCTGGTTGCCGACTGCCAATCTTGAAAATAACCCTGTTTGCCCTCGCCCTCACCAGTCTACCTCTGGTACATGTATCTGCCCATGAGGGCATTGGTTGAAGTGACCACTGCTCAGTCCTTGAGGAGACAAAGCCCCATTTTTACTCCATTTAAACAATCCATCATAGCAATATGGCTCTATAATTGTGCTAAGTCGCCTAGACTCAGAACTGGGCATCCATGAGCTGCCATGGACCATCAGCAGAGGCAGAAAAGTGCACTCCCACAGTCTGTAACCTCATGGGTCGACCTACGCATTTTTTCTACTGTTGAATCAAGCTGGATGATCAAACCTGAGGAGTAGAGGGTGCAGGAAACAGCAGCAGACACACCTGAAAATGATGCCTCAACCTCAGGAAGCTGCAACACAGGACCAAATGCAGGCTAGACAGCAGAAGCAGCATGCAACAGACAGAGCGAAGTGAACCGACAACCAATGGAGCAGATCAAAGGTCTGTAATCCTGCTACGTCTACTTGTGAATGGTGGTGGACAATTAAACAGAGAATGGGGAGGTTCCCAGAGGATGCCCACCCTCAGCGATGGTTGGGTCCTGTGCTTGCAAACGTGTTCGGTCAGAAGTGGATGTTCAAAATATGCATGGACATTTTTGGAGCAAACACGATGAAACAGGACCTACACTGGCATGGATAGACCCCAGTTAACTACACAGTGTACTTAGCACTCCTAGTAGGAGCAATTCATCTTTAAGGCAACTTTTGATACAGTTTCTACACTCATTTTGCACTGTCGGCCAACTGTTTGTTACATTGTTTTGTTCACAGTTTACAAGTTGTTTCTACATTGTTTACACACTCTTTGCGACCACTTAAATGCTCTTTCACTCAAGATTCAGATACTCCTGCACAGGCCACATGTTGTTTTACACATTGACTACATGTAGAATGTGCACAGTTTGCAACTTGTTTGTGTACCAATGTAAACATTGTTACATACACTGTACACTGCAACCCACACTGCTAACATCCTTAATCCATCCTGCTTACACACTGCTCACGCACTGTTTACACCGTACCATGTGTGCAGCAAAACAGAGACACACAAGATTCTGCAGATGCTGGAATCTGGAGCAACACACACAAAATGCAGGAGGAACTCAGCAGGTCAGGCAGCATCTGTGGAGAGAAGTAAACAGTCAACGTTTCAGGTCAAGACTCTGTTTAGACTCTGATTTAGCGATTGTAATACACTTTGTACAGAATGCTTACACACTTTACATACTGTTTATATGTTGTTTTACACACTTAGTATACATTGTTTTACATAAACCATTTCCCACAGTGTTTACATGGTATTTAAAATAGGTGGCTGATTGGATCGTATCAGTTTTCCAACCTGACAAGTTAGTTTGTAATAAAGGCTGCATTGTTTGAATGATCTTGCTCGAGGGGAATACAGTTTCCATTCTGGAGGTTTAATGAATGGATACTTTAAATCCTTTCTTGCACAGATGCTTATCATTGGATTAGACTGACATTTGCATTTCACTGTGGCATTTGTTGAAATATCACTTTATCACATGGAAGAATTCTAATCCCTGGATTCGAATTGTCTTTCACACTGTGACATTGGACTGCATTATTCTTTATATTTTATTGGGCACTGGATATAATAATACAGGAATAATGACTACTGCAGTGTTACACTGAAACTGAGGGAGGAATATTGATTGAAGCAAAAGTTTATGCTCAGTGCATTAATCAGACAGCAGCCTACTAATCCTGTTTCAATATTCCAGCATGTTTCTTAACACCAATATTAGGCTTTAGATGCTTCTGTGCACCTGTTTTCGAGCAGTGTCCTATTCCTGCCGCTGTATTTTTCAACCTCTTTACCCTGACAATGATAAAATGTGGATTTGATTTGAACAAATTAACCGAAAAAGCTCTCCAAAGAATTTCAACCCCAAGATTACTTTGGGCATCAAGAGTGCATACTAACATATTGAGCATTAAATTCAGACCTCTTTAATTGTACTTTGTATATTAATAGCGAAGGAACTTCAAGGATAGACACCAGTTGTTTGTTTAGCAGAGAGGAAATTGTTTCTTTTATTTCAAAAATAAAATTCATTCAGAAAAAATAAATACAACTATAAAAAAAGTGTATGGATCTGTTTACATTTATAGTGTTTTTCAATCTATACATCCACAGTGTTACTGGATCTATACATTGGCAGTGTTCACACAGAATCAGAATTAGAATCAGAATCAGGTTTATTATCACTGGCATATGTTGTGAAATTTGTTGTTTTGTGGCAGCAGTACAGTGCAAGACATAAAGACATAAAAATTACCATAAGATACAGAAATAGATAAATAGTGCAAAAGAGGAATCACGAGGTGGTGTTCATGGGTTCACGGACCGTTCAGAAATCTGATGGTGGAGGGGAAGAAGCTGTTCCTGAAACATTGAGTGTAGGTCTTGAGGCTCCTGTACCTCCTCCCAAGATGGTAGTAACAGGAAGAGGACGTGTTCCGGGTGGTGACGGTCCTTGATGATGGATGCCACCTTCTTGAGGCACCGCCTCTTGAAGATGACCTCGATGGCAGGGAGGGTTGTGTCCATGATGGAGATGGCTGAGTCTACAACCCTCTGCAGCCTCCTTCGATCCTGCACATTGGAGCCTCCATACCAGGCGGTGATGCAACCAGTCAGGATGCTCTCCACCGTACATTTGTAGAAATTTGCAAGAATCTTTGGTGATGTACCGAATCTCCTCAAACGCCTAATGAAGTAGAGCTGCTGGCGTGTCTTCTTCATGATTGCATCAATGTGTTGTCCCAAGGCAGATCCTCTGAGATGTTGACGCTAAGGAATTTGAAGCTGCTCACCCTTCCCACCGCTGACCCCTCAGTGAGGACTGGTGTGTGTTCTCCTGACTTCCCCTTCCTGAAGTCCGCAGTCAGTTCCTTGGCCTTGCTGACGTTGAGTGCGAGGTTGTTGTTGCGACACCACTCAACCAGCCGATCTATCTCAGTCCTGTACGCCTCCTCATCACCATCTGAGATTATGTCAACAACAGTGGTGTCATCGGTGAATTTATAGATGGTGTTTGAGCTGTACCTAGCCATGCAGTCATGAGTGTAGAGAGAGTAGAGCAGTGGGCTAAGCCCGCATCCTTGAGGTAAGCCTATGATGATTGTCAGCGAGGAGGAGATGTTACTACTGATCCACACTGACTGTGGTCTCCTAGAAAGGAAGTTGAGGATCCAGATGCAGAGGGAGGCACAGAGGCCCAGACTTTGAAGCTTGTTGATTAGTACTGAGGGGATGATGGTGTTGAACTCCGAGCTGTAATCGATAAACAGAAGCCTGACGTATGTTTTGCTGTTGTCTAGGTGCACCAGAGCTGAGTGGAGAGCCAGTGAGATTGTGTCTGCTGTAGACCTGTTGTGGCGGTAGGCAAATTGCAGCAGGTCTAGGTCCTTGCTCAGGCAGGAGTTAATTCTAGCCATGACCAACCTCTCAAAGCACTTCATCACAGTAGATGTGAGTGCTACCAGGTGATAGTCGTTGAGGCAGCTCACCCTGTTCTTCTTGGGCACCAGTGTGATTGATGCCCTTTTGAAGCAGGTGGGAACCTTCAGCTGCAGCAGTGAGAGGTTGAAGATGTCCTTGAACATTACAGCCAGTTGGTCAGCACAGATTTCAGAACCCTGCCAGGTACACCATTGGGGCCTGACACCTTGCAAGGGTTCACCCTCTTGAACGATGTCCTGATGTTGGCCTCTGAGACAGAGATCACAGGGTCACCAGATGCTGTGGGGATTCGCACAGGTGTAGTGTTATTCTCCCCTTCAAGCATGCATAAAAGGCGTTGAGCTCATCAGGGAGTGAAGCATCACTGCCATTTATGCTGTTAGGTTTCGTCTTGTAGGAAGTAATGGCATGTAAACCCTGCCACAGCCGTCGTGCATCCGGTTGCGGCTCTAGCTTCACACGGAATTGTCTTTTTGCTCTCATGATGGTCTTCTGTAGGTCGTATCTGGACTTCTTGTAGGATTCTGGATCGCTGGTCTTGAACGCCACAGATCTAGCCCTCAGCAGACTGCAAATCTCCTAGTTCATCCAGGGCTTCTGGTTTGGGAAAATTCATTATACTCTCGACGGCACACACTCAACCACGCAGGTCTTGATGAAGTCGGTGATGGCCGTGGCATATTCATTTCAGATCCAATGATGAATCCTTGAATATGTTCCATTCCACCGATTCAAAGCAGTCCTGTAAATGCTCCTCTGGCTCCCTTGACCATACCTTCACCGTCCTCACCACTGGTGCTGTGGTCCTCAGTCTCTGCTTGTATGCTGGGAGTAGAAGTACAGCCAGATGATCGGACTTGCCAAAGTGTGGGTGTGGGATGGCACGGTCAGCGTTCTTGATGGTGGTGTAACAGTGATTGAGTGTGTTGGCTCCTCTGGTTCCACAGGTAATATATTGGTGGTAGTTTGTCAGAGACTTCTTCAAGCTGGCCTGGTTGAAGTCCCCCACGATGATCAGGAAGGCATCAGGGTGCACTGTCTCGTGTCTGCTGATCACGGTGCTCAGCTCCTCCTGTGCCAGCTTGATGTTTTCCAGGGGTGGAATGTACACCACTACCAGGATGACGGCAGAGAACTCCCTTGGCATATTCTGTGTTCAGAGCACCATTGCCACTCATGTGCCCTCCTGGGATGGTACAAACTTCAAGTATTTGAGAGACTTCTACACCAGACCTCACCCCTCAATGTCTAGTGGCAGAATGACCTTAGACTACACCTTCCCCACAAAGCCTTGGCATTGGCTGCACTGAGCTTCAGTGCATCCCTCAGCATGTACTCCTGTAGCCTGGAATGTACCAGTCGGCAGCATTCCCTTACGAACATCCCATTGAACTGGAGGACCAACAAGTTTCAAGCAGACCAAAGGGCGTCTTTCACCGAGTTGATGACCTTCCAGCAGCACTTGATGTCTGTCACGGTGTGTGCCCCTGGGAACAGCCCGTAGATCAGAGAGCCCTCTGTCACGCAGCTGCTGGGCATGAACTGTGACAAGGACCCTTGCATCCGTCTCCACACCCTCTCAGCAAATCCACAGTCTGCAAAAAGGTGGGCAACTGTCTCCTTCTCACTGCAGCCATCCTGAGGGCAGCGTTCATTTGGAGTGAGATTCCATCCTTACAGGAAGGATCTGACAGGGAGGACCAAGCAAGGTCTTGGTGCTTGGTGGTGAGTTCTGGTGATGAGGCATTCTGCCAGATGATTTGGACAGTCTGCTCAGGGAACCACCCCACAGGATCTATTGTGTCTTTATCCCACAGTGGGTGCAGGATGTTCTGGGCTGACCAGTGGCTGATGGACTTGTGATGCAAGATGTTTATCTAAAAGAACTTTCCCATGATAGACAGGCAGTGTGGAAATGTCCCACTGATTGGGACATGGTGTGGCAACGAGGCCAGGCCTCTCCTGCAAACTGAAAGCCAATCATTCTGCTTGTGAGCAGGTTTTTCCTGTAGACCACTTCTTCCTGACAACTCATCCCACCTTTCCACAAGTCACTCTTGCTCCTCAGTACAGTTTGTGTAATCTCTACATTCTGCTTCCTGAACAAACTTTCATGTTTATCTTGCTTCTATATTTACTCTGGACCCAGCAGAGTTAAAAGGCTTCAGTTTTGTCACCAGTGGAGCAGGTATAAGCAAATTGAAAAAGGCAAGGAAGTAGAGGCACTTTGTGAAGTGAAAGAAAACGTCTTCCCTTAATACGGCAACGTTCACATCCACTGGTTGCCCAATGGGGTTCACAGCCAATAAAGCACTTTTGAAATGGAATCACTACGTGTAATATAAGGAAATGAGGCAAACAATTGTGCTTGACAGGCCACCACATAATGCAACAAATACCAAACCATCAGCTTTGGTGGTGTTGATTAGCTTGGATATCTGTAGAACCCCCTTGTTCATTTTCAAAAAAAAATACATTGGATCCTGAGAGTGCAGATGGGACTTTATTGTACCTTATATCTAAACAGCATCGCAGTACTGGATTGGCAGTGTTACTCGATCGGTTGCTTATGCAGACATTGACCCACTATCTCCTAACTCGGAGGTGCTACTAACTAACCCAGGCTGAGTTCTCACTGAAGGTGCTTTCACAGAATTTGTCTCTTTGCTATTCCTTGGCAGTTAGAGATCTGCTGCTTTGGTTTGCAGTGATCAGAATATCTCAGGACTTAGGTGCAGACCTGCTGAACTCTGGCCCCATGGGTCAGACCCTCATCAGCAGCCAATCAGCTGATGAGATTAAAAGATTGAGATTAGAACTGATTCTGTTTGCTGCAAAAGCAACTTCTGTACAAATAACTGCATCTAGAAAAGGAACATTTCACTGGAACTCTGGGCTATGTTTCCTACTTCCGTGAACACCTGAGTGTTTATTAAATATATTCTACATGTAATAAACATACAGGAATGTTAGGCATTTCTTCAACGATGTATACTGTCTTCTCCTTCTGAGGGATCAAGGATCCTTCCCCTTCCATTCCAGTTCTATGGGTTCTGTGGTGACCGATGAGACTACTGTGGGATCTGTAGACTCCGCCACATGTGGGGCGGGATAAAGCTGGTGGATGGGTAGTGCGTGCGGCCGTATGCGCCTTCTGACGTTTACTGTGTGCTGCTGTCTGCCCCCAGTGAATGGTCTCGAGGTTCCCCATGCCATTCTCTATGTCCCTTGTCCATTTTGAGTGGATTCCATGGACTGGTGCAGATGTTAGACTTCTTTTCAAGGAGGTTTTGAGAATGCCCTTGAACCTTTTCCTCTCTCCCCTGGTAATTTCCAGCCATGTAGGTGCTCAGAGTAGGTTGATTGTTTCAGGACAAACAGTGTGGCCCGACGGACTTTCGTTAGGGCCTGGAGTGGTGAGTATATTGGCCTGGGAGAGGACAGTGATATTGGTTCACTTATCCTTCCACTGGATTTGAAGGATTTTGTGGGGACATTGTTACTGCTTTCAACACTGTTCTGATGTATCTTCTGTCAGTTGACCAAGTCTCAGAAACAGATAGGAGGATGGGATCACTCTTTACTGAGCTTTGTGCTGGGTCTGAGGTCGTGATCATTAAATGTTTTTTGTTTAGATGGCCAAGCTCTGTCCTAGGACACGGGAACTGGTGGTGAATTTAATCTTCATTGTCAAGTGGCTCCCGAGGTATGGTCCTTTTATTCAGTATTGTAATGGACCTTCATTGTTGTGTAGAAGGTTCTGAGTCTTTGGAACTCTCTTCCTCAAAGGGCAGTAGAAGAGGGTCATTGAATGATTGCATTGGTCAATGGAGGCAGAGAGTCTAGACCAAAGTATTTGCCATGGGACCGAGACAAGGAGAATCAGAATAACAGAGTAATGGGTTGACGAATTGTTCAAAGTATCCTGCCCAGCAGGAGCCAAGTGCTTCTCTGCCTTTAATAAGCTTGCAAATGAGATCAGAGGGATAAGTGTGTTTAGATTTTCAACAAAATGTTACACAGGAGGTTAGAGCCCGTGGAACTGGGGGTAATATACTAATGTGGATAGAGAATTGGTTATTGGACAGAAAGCAAGGACTGGGAATCAATGGATCCTTCTCAAGTTGACAGCTGTTGCTTGCAGAGTACTGTTGGGATCAGTGATGTGACAGATGGTGTGAATCTTTGGTAAATTTTCTGGATATTAAAGGAATCAAGGGACATGGGAGAGGTGTAATGAATGGCACTGAGGTGGAAGGTCAGCCACGCTCATGACAAATAGCAGAGTAGGCCTGATGGCCCAGTTGGCCTACTCCTACTCCGAACGTCTTTGTTCTTTTCTGTTTAAATGCCAACTTTTTTCTCTCCACGGATTTTTACTTAAGCAGCTTACATCAATTAGCACCCAAAATTCACTCACTCTGGAGTCATATTAATCTTTAGTAAAACAGCAAATTGAAGAATATTGAATTTGTTGCTTGTTATGTGCCCTGCTTGATTTTCCTACCATTGCTATTCCAAAGGGAATCTTACTAAATCTGCACAGAATCTTCACTAAGTCCCAGCTTGAGTCAGCTAAATTAGCAGCTTGTAACATAAGTTAGCCTAATATTTGTCTGCGGCTCTGATCTGAACTGTGTTTCAACCAGATTGTTAAACCAGAGACCTCACTATCTGTTCAGGTAGATAAAAAGGATCTGTGGCATTATTGGATAACAGAGAGCCTAGTTCCTTCCTCCAAATACAGTTCAGTTAATCAGTTGTCTCCAGTGTGTGTCCACATATGGTCACACATTTTCATCTCAATTGTGCTTTGTTAGCTATGTACCTCTATTGCACATGCACACAACATGTGAAGTTGCAATATAAATCTTGCTTTTGGAATTGATATTAATTTCAACACTGCTTGCATCAATTTTGTTCTTGTGGATTTGATTAGAACAATGAAAATTCCACTGTTGGTGGGCAGTCCATTCCTACTGGGTTCCCCTTTCAATAGAATGGACAGTACCTTGGCATGAAGGTGGTAAGTTCTCTCAGCTAGCTGGTCCCACCACAGCTCCAAGCCAAGTCCCTACCTGGACTGTCCTGACTGGTTTCTGAAGGCATTTTGTAGATGATGCACACTGCAGCTGTGGTGCATCATTGGTGGATTAGACAAATGTTTCGAATGGTGCATTAGGTGCCAAACAAAAGGGGTGTTTTGAACTAGATGATGTTGTGCTTCTCATGTGTTGTTGGAGATGAGACAATCGGAGAGCATTCCCTTACACCTCTGAGTCATGCCTTGAGGATGGTAAAAAGACATTGGAAATCAGTGTATAAATAATCAGCCGATGGACACTAAACTTTTGATCTGATCTTGTGGCCACAGTCTTTTAAGCGGTCGATTCATTAAGTCCATGGTCAATAGTGAATCCCAAGGTATTGATGGTGGAGGACCTTACAAGTGAAGTGTAATTGTTGCCAAGGGGATCTTGTTAGACTTTCTATCATTGGACATAGTTAATTACCTGGAATTCCAATGCATGTCTGTTGTCTGGGTCTTGCGACATTGAAGACAGGGACAACTTTGTTTTTTGAACTTTGTGTAATCATCAGCAACTGTCTTCACTTCTGACTTTATTCTATTCTGAAGAACTCTGCATTGACGGCTGAGAATGAGATGTTTGACCAACAGCAAAGTATAATTGCAGTGAAGAGCGTTCCCCTTCTGACTTCAATTTAACCGGGGCTCACTGATGCCACACTTGGTCAGAGCAGTTGTTCCCATCTCGCCTCTGGACCTCAACTCTTTGGCCCAATGTTCTGTAATGTTTAGAGCTGAGTTGTGTGTGTGTGTGTGTGTGTGTGTGTGTGTGTGTGTGTGTGTGTGTGTGTGTGTGTGTGTGTGTGTGTGTGTGTGTGTGTGTGTGTGTGTGTGTGTGTTTGTCAGAGAGAGAGTGTGTGAGTGGGAATGGGTATATACAGTATGTGCATGGCTGTGTACATTTCCAGCCAACAAATAAGTTTGAGTTTACTTGAGCACTTTCCTGAGAAGCTGAACCTCACAAGGATGCAACAGTGAAAAAGGGAAGAACAAAATCTGCAGTACATATGTCTATTTTGCTCGCTGTGCCAAACTATCCCTGCAGGAATGCTGATACATTTTAGGCAGTTTCAGTCTGTCTCACTGCAAGAGTGGAGATATTCCACTGTATTGACAATTGAGAACTAACAAAGACTAATTGCATGATTTTATCTCTATTAGATTCTCATTTCATGGCCAGCAGGGCGATCTCCACAGCTGCTACTGCTGCTGGCTGCTGGTAGGTGAACAAGACGTGTGCTGCTGTGTGGTTAACCCCTGACAGTCTTTGCCATCGTGAAGCATTGAAATGACCGAGCCTTTTAATATAGAGGAAGGTGGAAGCTTTGTGCATCACTGCAGCCTCGGTGGGAGCAACAACAGAGTGAGATGTTCAGCCTGGCCCAAGACATGGAGAGGCTAACACTGGTTGTTTTCCCTGCTGATTCTGGCCATGGCAGCAGAGTAGGGAATGGATAGAGTGATGGGATAACGTACTCCAATAGATTGGCTGAGCACACACCTGGTGACTATCTCTCCACTGTGCTCAGGGTTAACACTGGTGACTTCTGCTGTGCTGGGAGAAAGCCTCCACGTCCTTTCATCTTGCCATCGATGAACCAGTAAGAACCACCGATCTGCTGGCCTTGCTTCTATTAAGCAGGTGACTGATGCCACGTTTGTCACTTTCATTCCAGAAACACACAGACAGAGTTCTGAAGTTCAGAATAGGGAACAGCACAGCACAGGAACAGGGCCTTCGGCCCACGATGTCTGTGCTGACTATGAAGCCAAATTAAACTGATCCCATCTGCCTGCACATGATCCAAACCCCTCCATTCCCTGCCTGTCTGTCGAAATGCCTCTTAAACTTTGCTTTCGTATCTGCTTCACCACCTCCCCTGGCAGGGCATTTCAGGCACCTACCACCCCCTGTATAAAAAAAACTTGCCTGTAAACTTCCTTTAAACTTTCCCCCTCTGACCTTAAACCCATGCCCTGTGGCATTTTTGAAAGTCCTGCATACTGCAGGTTTCCAGGGGACGGGTCCTCTGGTGTATCTTTGCCAGAACCCACGCCATGGGGCATGGGTGATATTTTGCCTGGTGATCCATGAAATGGAAACTCCACTGGCCTGTCGGATTCTAATGCAACATTGACATTAAATGCCTATTAACATGATCTTCAATTAACTGTATTTTGTTAAGAGAGCTGGAGGAATATGAAGCCATGAGCTCACAGGAATCCTCACCTACTTGTCCAACATGACAGCCCAGGGTCTTCATGGCTAAAGCACCGTACCTGTCGTTCTCTGCAGATGGAATCCCCCCAGGAGGACCTTCCATATGATGGGGGGGTGGGGTGGGGGGCAGTGGGGGGGTGTGGGGAGTGTTGGGGGAGTGTGGGATGGTTGGGGGTGATGGCACTGAGGACTCAAAGCTGATTAGGAAACAGGAAGGCTCCAAGAATCGCAGCTTCAATAACTGTCATGTTCAACATCTCTGCTGCTCCATCTGCCTCTGAGTGAAGCACTTCTATCTGAAATTGATATTCGTGGCAAGCAACACTGCAGAGCCACCAGCTCCTCCAGGAAAACTCTCTGCACATAAAATATTTTTTAGCCGTGTAGCTTGTCATATATAGCTGTTCAGTGAGGCAAGTATCACAGGCCTAGCCTCCAACTAAACATCTTTACAGCACACGAACAACACTCAACTAACTGCAGTGGCTGATACAATAATGTATCAGAAGTCGCTCCACATGGTAGACGTAATTCTTAAAAGGTATATACACATCAAATATGTTGCACTGCCTTTCTTTCAAAATATAAGAAACTGTATCAACAATAATTATTTCAATATATTACATCAATTAACACTTTGCATATATTGTAAAATTATACAAGTAACTTATTATTTACAAACATGTATATACCCAGAAAATAACTATGAATTTAGCTAAGTGTTGGTTAAATGGACACAGAAACAGTAAATTGACCAAGTGTGTAGATAGGTGGTAGAACACGGGGAAGTTGATGGGAATGTGGGGAGGATAAAATACATTAGGGTAGGATTAGTGTATAAAATGAGTGCTTGATAGATGGTGTGAACTCAGTGGACCAAAGTGCCTGTATCTCTCCATGAGACTGACTCTATGACAATAGCACTACAATAGCAACCAAACAGTATGCACCCCGATGTTGATAATCCCTATGAATTAATTCTCCAGTAGGCTTCACAAATAACAAATCTCACATTCTGTGCCAAAGTATTACTTTACTATACATAACCATGAAAACAGTATATTGGAAACCCCACATTTACAATAGATCCATTAAATCCATTAATCACTGAAGTAATTACAACTTCACATTATTTTGTGAATATTCAAAAGTACTACAAATCCAATGAGAACATTTTCAATATGTTCTTAATGCTTCCCATCTTCTTGCCTTCACACACAATATTTTACCCCACAACTGCTACCATGACCTCCCCAGATCCTTCCTTTACTCTGCTGACCCTTTTGAAGCAAGGAGGTTATCCCCTTCAACCTTCCCCCCTGGATGGTTCGCAGTGCTCATAATTCAATCATCATGGTCCTCAGCCTGACTTGTACCCTGGGGACAGAGCACTGAGCCAACATCAGTACAGCTAGGCCTCAGGTGGCATCTTTCCGGGGGTCTTCAGACATCACCTTCATATTGCCACACAATCCTTCTCAAAGTATCAGCTGATCTGATTCATAGCACTTAACTGTTTTATAAACTGCAGAAATCTTGCAGACTCTGTATCCTTTTCCAAATAGACGCAGTCCCTCTCACTGTCTGACCTGTGTCAAACTTCTCACCTCATGGCTTCTGGCAAAGGTACAGCTGTTGTCTTAACACTTCAGTGAGCTAAAGGACTGTGAATTCTCCCATTAGTAGGAAGAGCCAAGACTACTGTCTCTGCTGTTTCCCAGACTCATCGAGGACTGTTCATCATGCCAGGACATCCCCCCCTGATTTGCATTCCTGGCTCTCTTGGCGCTGTGCTCAGTGACATCCACTCTCGACTGTGTGCAGATGCAGCCATCATGAAATCCTTAATTACCTCACTGCCACTGGACTGCAGGACTTGCTTTTCTTGCTGCCAACAGCAAAGTGAACACATGCTCATCTCCTGCTGGCTGACACTCAAACAGTCAACACTGCAAATCCCTGGGTCGTGAAGAATGCTCATAGAATTCTTTTTGCATTCCAGAAGGTATATTCGTCATTAATATTCCCAGCTTGCATCACAACTTCACACTTGGGAGAATCACATTGTCACGGACCACTGTTCAATTCCACCGCAGCCTACAGCTTCACAGTATTTGACATTCTGGCAATCTCTTGTGGACACAGCCTCTGCATTGACCCAATTTCTGGCTTTGTTCCTCTTAAGAAATTCTTGCTTCCATCTTAAGACCCAAACCTCGTGCTCCAGGTAGACTCTCTCCTCAGACTCAATCTGTAACCATCCTTTGCCAGCCTCTTACTTTCGTCTCCAGTGAGATGAGCATTCTTCGGCATAATTTCTTCCCCCGGTGTTACTTCTCTCATCTTCTCAAATAAGTGGAACCAATGTTTCGTTCTCCAGGATGCTCCTGAGGTATGGCCACCTCAGTCAGCTCCAGACTTCTTGGTATCTCTGGAGCCCATCTGACCAGAGGTCTCCTCGGGCTGTGCGGCATCACCCCTCTGCCTGCATGACTCCAGGATCTCATCACCTTCTATTGCTGCAGTTCAATGAAGCATACAGCCCCTCTACTCAAGTGATTCAATCCAATAGGTGTCCATAATTGCAGATGCATAGCTCTGACCCATCACCATAATGGGTGGCTGAACCCATCTGTCTTCAATGGCAACACCACAGTCTATCTCTCCCACAACCAGGAGGGTCTTCATCTAACTGACTGATCTTCGCTATTCAGACTTACTCATGGGGTTTGGTCATGAGTAGTTTGCACTCACTGATTTTGTCCGTCACTTAAGCCGCGTCAAAACTTGATTCAACCCAAATTGCAGATAAAAATCAGAAAAATCAAACCACATTTGGAAATTACGGAGCAGAAGTCAAATAGCTTCTCTATCACAAACAACTACGAATAGAGTATTTAACAAAAGTTAAAATAGAGTTTTTATAAAGTTATTAGTGGGAAAAGGAAGGCTATCAAAGCCATGGACTGAAACAGGATCTCGCTAGAAAGGACAATGCTGTAAATTCAGCTTCACTTGATTTCAGGTAGTAATTGAATCAAAGTCTCTTGATTCCCTTGTCATTTAATCAAGTTTTAATTGCAGGCCCAGCTGCTTCCCGGTGTTTCATCAGGTGTTTTCCTTCCACTTCAGAACTATCCTGTTAATTGATTATTATGTAACTAAAGAAGTTAGCAGCTAATTAAAGAATTTCCATTTGTTCATGTAAATTATGACAATGTGTTCGCAAAGGCTCTGATTTACATGTTCATTGTTCTATGAGTCATTTCAAGAACAAATGTATTCCTTGGCACATGCAAGTAATTACCCATGGTGTGCTTCACTCTGTCAAAGGACCAGGGGGAGAATACCTCGACATCAAATCACAACTACATACACTTGTATCCTGGCAACAAACCCTTTAACTAGTAGTTGTTTCATGTGTGAAGTCCCTTGGTCTTTTTCTCTGAAGAATAAGAGTGAAATATGTCTAAGAAAGATCTTAGTCTTAAGGTCCCTGTGAAGGTGACATTGTACTGTGTTAAATACTTGCCTCCTCGTTGCTGAGCAGTAATAACGACTGTAGCACGTCCTGTAGTATCCCACACCCACCAAGTCCTGGTCTGGTTCTTTACGGTGAGTAACTTGAATTGGGTTGCCAGGTTCACACCAGGAGCAGTGAGGGCTTCACCAATGTATACACATCAATTGGAGTCTCAGTTAGGTTGGTTATGCTGCCTTAGTTGTCCATTGCTACTGGATTCATGCAGCCTAACCGATACATACTTCAAGGAAGCCCCTCCATCTTAGACAGACCAGACCTGGAGCACCACAGTCAGTTCTGAGCGATGAACCATAGAACCATAGAACCACACAGCCCAAAACAGGCCCTTCGGCCCACCATGTTGTGACCTCAGCCATTTCATGAAAGGTAAGCAGAAATGTTTTCACATTGGTGGATTGAAGTTTGCTATAAAATTCCAAGCAGCAGTTCACTTGGTTTATCTTTGTTTTCAGAAATTATCTTATAATTATAATGAGATTTTGCAACAGCCCATCTCCAATGTGAATAAAAACTGGTTTGGGATATGTTAAATAGTTAATTTAACTTCTGAACCAAACAGTGAATATTCCTAAGAGGTGTTTAGACAGACACAAGAACAGGCAGGGAAGGGGGGGATATGGACTATGTGGAGGCAGATGCGATCAGTTTGGATTAGCATCCTGGTCGGCACAGACATGGTGGGCCGAAGGGCCTGTTCCTGTGTTGTACTGTTCCATGTTCTGTGGTAACTAGTCTCCACATGTCTCTGTACATGTTGAACTCTGGAGACTGGGATTAATTAGGCCCATTTTACATCAGCCACTGTTAAAACACAGACTGTAAAGTGTCGGATTTGGCTCAGCGATGAGTTAAAAAAAGTCTTGAGTTCAAATCCCATTCTATAGACATAATTACAAAATCCAGATGACACTCCAATGCAACATTGAGGAGTGCTCCACCTTTGAAGGTGCCAGCTTCCAAAGGAGATATATAACTTGAGTCCCTATCACTTCATAAATTGAACTGTTTACAGAACAGAGAAATCCTCCCAGTCACAATAAACCTCAGAAAAATTTCCAAGAATATCACGTTATTTATATAATTGGAGCCTTTGGGAGCTCGTTGTGCTCAAATTGTTTTTTATACTTCACTGAGGGCAAGTAGCTGTCATTCACATTGCCCATACCTAAAAGACCTTGATAAAGTGGCGGTGATAGTAAAAATACCCCAACAGTGTTAATTACAGCTTCCTGTAATGACTTTAATACAAATGAGTGGCTTACTGCTTCCTTTCAAGGGCATTTCGGAGTTGGTCATTGATCTGAGGTCAATTATAAATCGGGTTTAGGTTTGGGATTACTTCCCCTGAAAAAACTGCTGGCTTGTGCCCAACACCCTACCTGTGACTACACTTCAAAGACCATTCCCTTAACTCTCAAGTGCCTTGGCACGTCTCGAGGAGCTGAATGATGATGTAAAGCAAACCAAGTCAATTTCTTAATGCACTTCATTTTAATAAATACTTTGTGCTCTGGAATTCCAGGATGATCATGTCGCATGCAATGGCATTAATCTCGCAAGTGTCTTCCAATGCTGTGGGGAACAGCGGAGGAAAGCACCTTTCTTGGACGAAGTGGGTAAACGTGATCCTTGGGCGTGACTTTAGTTACTTCCCTGTGGTTAGCTGGGTTTCCACCTCCAACTGACTCAGCTGAGCCCCAGCATGAAGCTGAGTCAGATAGTTATGTCCCAGTACTTTGGCTGTAACACTGGCACCAGATCCCCATCCTGGACCCGGGGTAGAAAATAAGGAACGTAAAAGAAAACAAGGGCAGGAGGAGGCCACTTGGTCCCTCAGGCCTGCTCTACCATTCAATAAGGCCATGTCTGGTCCAGTCTTATGCTCAGCACCATGTCCTGCTCTGTCCCCAAACCTCTTGACACCTTTACCATTCAAATGATTATCAATCTCTGTCTTGAAAATACTTAACAGCACTGCTTCTACAGCTCTCTGGGCCAGAGAAGGCCAAAGGTCTATAACCTTCTGTGAGAAGAAATCCTTTCTCATTTCACACCCTTAATCTGAAACTGTGTTCCCAATTCTAGATACCCCTACTCTGATAAACATCCTCTCAGCATCCATCCTGTTAATCCCTCTCAGAAACTTTTGTTTCAATATGATCACATCTCATCCTTCTAAACTGTTCTGAGAGTAGGCCCAAGCTGCTCAACCTTTCTTTGTAGGTCAATCCTATCATCCCAGGAATCGGGTGAACCCGTTCAGCTAATCCTTTGTTAATTCACTGGTTATCCCTTCCTGCGGTATTGCATATAATTCTGGACTTAGTCTGACGTTTCGTAAGCCGAGGCAACAAACCATTCCTCTACTGTCTGTAGAGCAAGTACATTGTTACTTAAATATGGGGACCAAAACTCCAGTGCAGTCTCACTAGTGCCCTGTAAAGTTGCATCAAAATGTCCCTAGTTTTATATTTTTGTGCTCCATACCCCTTACAATAAAGGACAACATTCCATCGGCCTTTGTAATAACTTGTTGTACCCGAATGCTGGCTCATTGGCAATGGTTTGTTGCCTCAGCTTACAAAACCTCAGACTAAGTCCAGAATTGTATACAATACCGCAGGAAGGGTTAGAAAGTGAATTAATAAAGGATTAGCATAACCTCCTTGCTCTTACATGCTTCTTCTTATAACGGCCAGTGTCCCATTTACATTTAACAAGAAATTTTCATAGTCCTACTACCTTCAAAGGATTTGCATGTATGAACCTCTGTTCCTGAGTGTCTTTAAGGCTGTTTACTGCATATTTCCTCTTCTCAGTCTTCATGCATCACTTGTCAATACTGCAATGAATTTCACCTTTATATCAGAGTTTGCCCAACCTTTTTTTGCTCTCCCCAACTTCAGAAAGATATGTTTATTTTGCTCCCTTATTGGCAAACGGTAGACATTGGGAGGATCTGTCTTGTAGTCCTATAGTTATCGATACCTTCTATTGAATGAGCATACACATTAAATGACTTCTTCCTTGGAGCTTAACAGGTTTAATTGATTAATGCTGTTTTCACTTCATGGAATATTGATAATCTTGTCATTATTGGCGATGAAAATAAACAAAGAGTAAAAATGATGGTTTCAGCAGTAGGTCTTCTTTGCCTTTTGTGAGATTTTGGGTTCTTGAACCACAAACACGCTGAGGCCCCCGTTCCTGAACTCCCTCTCACACACTGAGGCCCCAGTTCCTGAACTCCCTCTCACACACTGAGGCCCCAGTTCCTGAACTCCCTCTCACATACTGAGGCCCCAGTTCCTGAACTCCCTCTCACATACTGAGGCCCTAGTTCCTGAACTCCCTCTCACACACTGAAGCCCCAGTTCCCGAACTCCCTCTCACACACTGAGGCCCCAGTTCCTGAACTCCCTCTCACACACTGAAGCCCCAGTTCCTGAACTCCCTCTCACACACTGAAGCCCCAGTTCCTGAACTCCCTCTCACACACTGAAGCCCCAGTTCCTGAACTCCCTCTCACACACTGAAGCCCCAGTTCCTGAACTCCCTCTCACACACTGAGGCCCCAGTTCCTGAACTCCCTCTCACACACTGAGGCCCCAGTTCCTGAACTCCCTCTCACATACTGAGGCCCCAGTTCCTGAACTCCCTCTCACATACTGAGGCCCTAGTTCCTGAACTCCCTCTCACACACTGAAGCCCCAGTTGCCGAACTCCCTCTCACACACTGAGGCCCCAGTTCCTGAACTCCCTCTCACACACTGAAGCCCCAGTTCCTGAACTCCCTCTCACACACTGAAGCCCCAGTTCCTGAACTCCCTCTCACACACTGAAGCCCCAGTTCCTGAACTCCCTCTCACACACTGAAGCCCCAGTTCCTGAACTCCCTCTCACACACTGAAGCCCCAGTTCCTGAACTCCCTCTCACACACTGAGGCCCCAGTTCCTGAACTCCCTCTCACACACTGAGGCCCCAGTTCCTGAACTCCCTCTCACACACTGAGGCCCCAGTTCCTGAACTCCCTCTCACATACTGAAGCCCCAGTTCCTGAACTCCCTCTCACACACTGAGGCCCCAGTTCCTGAACTCCCTCTCACACACTGAGGCCCCAGTTCCTGAACTCCCTCTCACACACTGAAGCCCCAGTTCCCGAACTCCCTCTCACATACTGAGGCCCCAGTTCCCAAACCACTCACATTTGGCTGCCTTTTGTGTTGCTACCCAGTTTATCCCTCTGCCCTTTACACAGGCAGGTAACACTTCCAGACTTTCGGTGACGTAAGGAGGAGAGAAGGGCTGTGGCCAGACACGGCCTTCAGCAGCCTACAGGTTATCCCATTTCTGCTTTGAACATTAGGTTCCTTTATATGTTTATGAGCTTCAAATTTTCTGCTACCTTCTCCTGTGACACAGCCAGTGTCCTCTTCCTGTGTACAGTGACACTGTTGGTGTCCACTTCTTGTGTACAGTGGCACTGACGGTGTCCTCTTCCTGTGTACATTGACACTGTCAGTGTCCATTTCCTGTGTACAGTGACACTGTCAGTATCCACTTCCTGTGTACAGGCGCTTGGTTACCCTTTGGTCTGGTGCAGTAGAGCAGTGGGTAAGATCAGTGATGGGGAGGGCTGGACTCACTAATTGCTTCACTAATGCCTGTTTCAATGTCTCTAAGATACCGGGAACCTATTGGTAAAAATAAAGGTATTTTAGGAAATAAATGAAAATATCTTTAGAATCAAGGCAGCCCTGCCATTGTGTGGCTTTCTCCACAGAACAAACGGAACCTGGAACCTTCCATAAGAAAAGTGGTTGCTATAACTGAAAACATTTATTCACATAACCAATCCTTAAAGTGGTACTGCCTGAAACTATCACTGATTTTGCAGAGCCAGTGTTACACATGATGCACACGCTACAAGTCCTTCATGGAGGGTTCTGCCACATCATACGGTTTGTCTAGACCCACAGTTGAATCTTAAAACTCAAAGTACCACAGATGCCAGAAATCTGAAAGAAAATTGGAAAGTTCCGGAGATGCTCAACCAGTCAGGATGAACGTGTTCTGTTCCAATGAGAGGCCATCACCCTAAAATATTATCCTTGTTTCTTCCTGCACAAATTCTGCCTGAGTATTTCAACCGTTTTTTTATTAGCCAAATCTTAACTCCTTTTGTTCCTATTAAGTTAACTATGCAGGTTCTGCACATACTGTTTACTCACTTCTTTCTCATTTTGAACACCTCTGAATTTCTAACAGGCTGAATTGAGACGGCCGCAGTTGGAGGTTCAGAAGAAAGGCACTGGTGTTCACTCTCTCACAGGTACATTTGTTCCTGAATGCCGTACACCTCCATGTGCGGAGGATTAGCCAAGGGAGCCATGTCAGTAAACTGGTCACTTGGAATCTTGCAGCAACCTGGCTTGGGTTAAAATCCCCATTAACTTGAATGGAGATTCCCAGCAGGGAGATTTGGAGAAGAGAAATGGTGCTGTTGGTGCCTCACAACGCCAGTGACCTCTGTTCGATCCTGACCTCCGGTGCTGTCCATGTGGAGTTTCACGTTCTCCCTGTGACTGCGTGGATTTCCTCTGGGTGCTCTGATTTCCTCTCACATCCCAAAGATGTGTGGGTTAGTAGGTTAATCAACCACTTTAAATTGCTCCTAGAGTGTAGGTGAGTTGTAGAATCTAGGGGGAGTTGATAAGAACGTGGGGAGAATACAAAATGGGACTAGTGTAGGATTAGTGTAAATGGGTGGTGCTGATGGTCAGTGTTGAATCAGAGGGACAAGTATTACTCTTTACATTCAGCTATTTACACCTTACTTATTTTAATCTTTTAGTAATTTGTGTTTGTTAAATGTATATACATTTAAAAGTTATTTGCACCAATTTAATAAGATATCTTTATTAGTCACGTACATCGAAACACACAGTGAAATGCATCTTTTGCGTAGAGTCTTCTGGGGGCAGCCCGTAAGTGTTGCCACGCTTCTGGCGCCAACATAGCATGCCCACAACCTCCTAACCCGTACGTCTTTAGAATGTGGGAGGAAACCGGAGCACCCGGAGGAAACCCATGCAGACACGGGGAGAACGTACAAACTCCTTACAGGCAGTGGCTGGAATTGAACCTGGGTCGCTGGCGCTGTAAAGCGTTACGCTAACCGCTGCACTACCTCACCAATTACACCAATCAGAAATACTTACCCCTAGCAGAGCCTGATGGATGTTGACATGATGACGAGGAGGAATTTAAAATAGAGGGATATGTGGGAGGAAGGGGTTAGATGGTCTTAGGTGAGGTTTAAAGGTTGGCACAACATTGTGGGCTGAAGGGCCTGTATTGGGCTTTACTGTTCTATGATTCTATGAATGATGTGAGGCTCCACCTCCAGACCTTGCCTCCTGTCAAAGGCCATCAGGCATTGTGGGGCCAGGACTGCAGACAGCCGAGTCCTTGCTGCACTCTGCAGCTGGGCTCCAGGATGGCAAGATCCGTGAAGGTGAACCCACACATCTGAACAAGGGGACCCCAGGCACTGGGCAAACTGGACATGATTCAGTTCAATGTTGCTACCTTAATTTCAATCCCAATGATGTTGCATTGGCTACAACCACACAATAATTACTTTTAAGATAAATTGAGTTTAAATTTTTAAAAAATTGATTTCTGAGCCCGGTTATTGTAGCAACAAGGCATAAGATTAGGAAAAATGAGATTGCCTTGGTGAAGATCAGGCCTTTTATATTCAGCTAAAAATACGAGTCAAATTACTGGTATGGAAATGTGAACCCTCCTTTCACCTATTAAAATTAATGGCTGAGAAAAAATGGGAATACAATATTTCAGTTTGATTTCAAAGTGTCGCGTCCA
Source organism: Pristis pectinata (assembly GCF_009764475.1). NCBI lineage: Eukaryota > Metazoa > Chordata > Chondrichthyes > Rhinopristiformes > Pristidae > Pristis > Pristis pectinata. Next base: position 2,938,067 of record NC_067430.1, read on the forward strand.
TAATACATTGAAGTGGTAAATATGTAAAGTACTCATTCATGAAACAAAATGGATATTATAATTGTTCCATTTATAATCTAACTATTGAAGAATTATGACTCTTGGTGACAGCAGCAACAGGGTCACAATAAGAATCACTTGTGCTTTAAGTCCTCACACAAGTTTGAAGAACACTCGCTTACTTTCAATGTTAGATTCTGCGCTGGAACTCCTTCTGTTGAAGCGTTTTATGGTATGAATTCATCTCTTAGGGATGTCTGCCTCTGAATTACTTCAAGATTCCATCTGTTGGGCAGTTGAGAGGGAGCGGCATTTAAAGCAAATGGCAACTTGCATTGTTTGTGCAGAAATGGAAACAATTTGTCATGACGTTAGACCTTTTGGTGTTGCCCATCCTTAGGATCCAAGTAAATTGTCACTTCGACCATCACAGCCCTGAACATTGCAGGTGTGAGATGTATGCAGCATATCTGGTGGCTCTAGTGTAATCAACTTACAGGTCTGCTTATTTATACTTGGGCGATGACTTCTTTGGCGGAGGCTGCAATCTTTGCCCGTCTTTAGTTCCCTGGGAAGCCTCTTTGTCTTTGGCTTCTAGATCTGCCCTCAATTAGACACTGTTAGCAGGTGAGCAACAGAATTTTACAGCACAAAAGGAGAGTGTTTGTCAGGGCTGAGACCAGGCTTTGACCACCAGGCAAGCTTTCAAATTCTGCTCATTTCCCCATGGTCACCCTGTCACACTGGGAAAGTCAAAAGTCTTGGAAAACTGGTAAATCAAAAGTTAGATTTCATTTTTTTTATTTATTACACAGACTATTTCTATTAAACTGTCAGATCTTTTAGATGACAGATCCCTTGGTAGTTGCTATTTTGACTTCAAATATGATCTTTCATGTTTTTGAAGGGCCACAATGTCAAAAACGTTGCATTCTTTGTCATTTGAAACAAAATCCCAAATAAAACAAGTAAAGGGGAAGGTGAGGGACTGTGGGAGATAATATATATTCCCATTGAGATAAGTCATGAGTGTGTAACAAAGTTGTGAGTTTTAAAGTCTTTCTGCTGGTGCAAGTGACCGTCAAAGCTTGCTGTTCACTACTCTGCAACTCTGGGATTAACCGGTCGAGCTTCCACAAAATGTAAATTCATAAGTAAAAGAAGCTGGAGTGGGCCATTCATCCCCTCTTCCCTGATCTGCCATTCCATAAGATCATAGCTGACCTTTCGCCTCAGCAACACTTACCCACACTAAATCCATCATCCTCTATCAATCTCTGCCTTGGACACACTCAGCCACTGAGCCTCCACAGCTCTCGGGTAGAGCAATCCAAGGTTCACCACATGTGGAGTGAAGGTATTTATTCCTGACTCTGCCCTGAATAGCCAACCCCTTATTTTGCAACTGTGATCCTGGATTCTAGCCCTCCCAGCAAGTGGAAACACTTGCATCTATCCTGTGAACATTTTGTATATTTAAATCGCATTATCTCTCATTCTTCCAGAGAGTATAGGCTCAGTTTGTATAATCAAGGTCAACATCAATGTCAAGTTTATTGTCATCTGCACAAGTACGTACAGGTGCAATGAGATACATCACAGGCACATAGCATCATATAAGCAGCATTCACAAGAAAAATATAAATTTAGCATCAATTACACAGTTTTCACAAGAAAGAACACAATTAGAACAAAATATGTTCACTTTAGTGCAAAGTGATCAAAGTGTCCGAGTATTGCTGAGCCGTAATGATTAAGGTTGTAGTGGTTATTTCAAGAACCAAATGGCTCACATGACAAACCTGCCATCCCAAGAACCAATGTGGTGAACCGCTGCACTTCTCCATCGGGTATACCCTTCCTTGGGTGAAGACTAGAGCTGAGCACCTTATTCTGGGTGAGTTCTCACCACAGCCCTATATAATTGGAGTATGATGTTCCAACTCCTGTACTCAAATCCTCTTGGAATGAAGGCCAGCGGAGGGTTTGCCTGTCTAATTAGTAGTTGTACTTGCATGTTAACTTTCAGTGATTCATTTACAAGGGCACACAGCTTCCCCTGAACATCGACACAAGGACCATTTGGCATTTGCCTGGAAGTTGGGGATTTCAACTCATGCAGGTTTTCCTTTTCACAAAGAATCCCTGTCCACAGGTAATTTTCTGACTGTGTGCTAATGGATGGAATCCTGTGTGGCAGGCAATACTCCAGTAGTTCCCCAGTATTTACACTGGAAATACATTTACCTGCTTAAACCTGGCATCAGGAGTTCTCCACCACTGAGTTCAATGCAAAGAACAGTTGTATGGGATTTTTGCAAGACTTAGTATTTTTAGAGTATTTTAAGTGAGTTTATTTAAAAGCTTTTATGTATTCCTAAATGCTTTAAGTTTGCTTCAGTGTTTTCACTTTCCTAAAATCCTTTGATTTTTTTTCACACTTTTAAACAATGATTTTTTTAAAATAGTGTTGGAATCTTTTGAAGATATTCATTGCCTTATTTCTTCATTTCCAATCGAAGGTGTAGCAACCCTTTGTGTAGCTCGCATTGCTTCTTTGATTCACCGAACTTCTCCATACTGTCAGTGAAACTTACCCAGGCGATCCACAAACTTCCCAATGGGTCCCCCGACTGCTCCAGACTTCTGGTAACCCTCCAGACCCCAGACCATTCTGGACTACCTTCAAACTTCTCCAGAGACTTCAGGGATCTGGACATCTCTGGATTTATTGCCCATTCCTAATTGCCTTTGCAACATTGGTGGTGATCTTCCTGCTTGAACCACTGCAGTCCTTAAGTTGAAGGCGCTCCCATAGTGTTGTGCCGTTTGGAGGGAATTCCAGGATGTAGACACAGTGACGATAAAATTCCAGAAATATATTTCCAAGTCAGGATGACATGCAATAACAAGGGGAATCTGTAGACATGCATGGACACCCTATATGATCTTTGTTGATGTCAGTGGTCACGATTGGAAGGTGCTATTGAGGTAACTGAGGTGCATTTTGTGGATAGTACACTCTACAGCTAGTGTACTAGTGGTAGAGCGAGTGAGTGTGTGTGGCGAAGTGATTGTGAGCAATTTTGGGCTCTATATATAAGGAAAGATTGTTGGCCCTGGAGAGGGTCCAGAGGAGGTTCACAAGAATGATCCCAGGAATGAAAGGCTTAACGTTTGAGGAGTGTTTGATGTCTCTGGGCCTGTGCTCAATGGAGTTCAGAAGGATGAGGGGGGATCTCATTGAAACCCACCAGATACCGAAAGGCCTGGATAGAGTGGACGTGGAGAGTGGGAGAGTCTCGGATCCGAGGGCACATCCTCAGAATAAAGGGATGTCCCTTTAAAACTGAGATGAGGAGGAATTTCTTCAGCCAGAGGGTGGTGAATTTGCCGAATTCACTGTCGCAGATGGCTGCAGAGGCCAAGTTATTGGGTGTATTTAAGGCAGAGATGGATAGGTTCTTAATTGGTAAGGGGGATCAGGGTTACGGGGAGAAGGCAGGAGAATGGGGTTGAAATCATCATTCAATCATCAGCCATGATTGAATGGTGAAGCATATTTGATGGGCTGAATGGCCTGATTCTGTTCCTATATCTTATGGTCTGGATGCTGAATGCAATGCCAGAAAAGTACATTGTTTTTCTGGGAACTTTGATTGTTGTTGGGATTCCACCCAACCAGGAATCACGGTCCATTCACAAGGCTGATCCTGAGC